>NC_081561.1:51113165-51362518 GCF_022355385.1 Mustela nigripes
ACAGGCTCCCTGCTGAGCAGAGAGCCGGATGTGGGGCTCAATCCCAGGACCCTGGGATCATGACCCGGGCTGAAGGCAGAGGCTTTAACTCACTGAGCCACCCAGGTGCCCCTCTCAGCCATTTCTGAACATGCCTGTGTCCTGGCCATGGAAGGATCCAAGTTCTCTTCTCTCTGAACTCCTGACCCACCTTAAGAGTTCCTTGGCTCAGGGAGCGGAAGGAAGATGGGCCTCGCATAGTGGAGCAGACTTCAGGACAGACTGCTAAAGGGACCGACCACGTCTGACACCCAAGCAGGTGAGCCCAAGGCATCCCTAGTTTATACCTGGCACGAAGTGCCTAGGGACTCAGGGGCTGGGGCTGGGCACTCACAACATCTGGTGATGTTACCCAGGCTCCACCATTGGGGCCTGACAAAGCTCCTTCTGCAATACTTCAGAATAAGAATTAAAATTCTCCGGTGTCCCTAAAGTTGCAATGCACAAAACACACACAAACACACACACACACACACACACACATCCCCACCCTTTGCATATCAGTTGTCATTCTTCCTCCAACAACCTGTTTTCTCAGAGTAGTTTTGGTTTTCTCCTGTTGGATTTTGCTGAATCTGCAGTAGCAAAAGCTGCCAGGGTTCATCCGTGAGATAGACTCCATGCTGTGCACTGATGTAAAGAATCCCAGGCTTTGGATGTGGAAACGTGCTTGTGTGACCAGAGGTCACAAGGCTGGCTTTACATGATAGCTTCCTTAGAAATGCCGGACATTTCTCAGAAACCATCAAAGCTTGCTGCGGTTTGCATGGCTAAGTGTGTTGTTAAGCAGAAAACTCCCAATGCTTTCTCTGCTTTCTGGCTGTGCCTAAGCCTCAATGTTAAAACAGAGATGAGCGATGGGCAGCTTGCTCTGGCATAACCAACCCTGAAAGATACCACTGTGGAACTCAAAATGTGGACCATGAAGATTAAGATCTCCAGATTCGCCTCAAAATAAGGCATGCTTTAGGGAAGTGGGCAGGGTGGTGACAAGGTCAGGTGGAAGGAGCCACTGAAGACTGAGACTTGAGCTCACCTGGAACTCTCCTTCACTGCTGATTAGGGAGTGTGGTGTCAACACTGCGAAGTGGAAAGGACACGGGACAAAGTGCCAGAAGATGTTGTAGGGGAGAAACATGGTCTCCTCTACCTTCTCTGGTTCTGTGACTGAGGCCCTGCCTGGAAATTAAACTGCCAAGGGATGGATGAACAGGAGTAAAAGGTCAAATTCGCATGTATTCGGAGGGCTTCAGAGACATGAAATGAGACCCCAAAGACATGGTCAGACCCAAGGGCTTCTACAGTGGACAATAAATATGTAGAGAAGTGAAAGACATTTTGAAAAGTCTTTTGAGCTTCTGGAGCTGGCACATTGTGGGAAGGTAAATGTAGTGGCCAATGAATGTTCAGAAAGTTTTGTTATGTCACTTCCTCTCTGTGCCATCTTGGGACTGCTGAATCTAGAGTCCTCTCCAGTGGTTCCGTCTTTCTGTCCTTCCAGTACAAGACAGGAGGAGGATCCCTTCACAATGGGAAATCTGTGCCCTGCTTTTAGGCAAATGGGGAAGGTAGGGAGCTTTTTCTGTGGTCTCTTTCATGGTTGCATTCAGCTCAAAATTCCTACGCCAAAGTGGCATGTTTTGGGGTGACATATTCCCAGTAACACTCAATTTCGTATAAGTAATCGACAGTCTCTCTCCTGCTAGGCCGGAAGCACTCTGAGGGTAAGGACTGTGTCCGTCTTGCCATCACTGTTATTTCCAGGACCTAGCACAGTGCCTGGTCCATTTATTTGGCTACAAATTCATGGACGATTGATTTTGAGCTGTGCTGGGCGTCAGTTGCTTTGTCTGTGAAGCCAGGATAATAATCTCGTCTTACCATCACTAGATCTCTTTCTACACTGACATACAGGTTCTCGGGATGGGTATGAGAAGGAGACAGTATAACCTCTTAATTTAAAAAAAAAAAGAGTTTTTTAATAAGATTTTATTTTTATTTATTTGACAGATCACAAGCAGGCAGAGAGGCACTTGGGAGGGGTGGGGAAGCAGGCTTCCCGCTGAGCAGAGACCCCAGTGAGAGGCTCAATCCCAGGACCCTGAGATCATGACCTGAGACCCACTGAGCCACCCAGGCACCCCCCCAAAAAAACAGTGTTAAGTGTAAAAAATTTTTCATCATTTAAATGGTAGCTCTTCCTTACTTTAATGTTCCTAGGGAAATATGGCAAGCTCGATGGGAAGGAGATCAAGACACATCACAGCAAACTCCCCGTGAGAGTTTTCTCATTTTGTCCCCTCTTGTGACACGTTTTGCTAGGAGTCTGAAATGTGTGGCTGCATGCCTTCTGCTAGGGAAATTGTACCAAGGCAGGGATGGCTGGAGGAGCAGCAAGTGTTGATTTCCCAAGTGCTGTGTTCACAAAGGCAGGAAGGATAAGAAATCAGAAGCCCAACTTTGCTTAGCTGCAAAATGGAGTTTTTGAAAAAATACATAGCTGCACTAATCTCCCTGTGTTTTTCACAGAAAAATGATAGCGGCAAATGTATGACTTAGTGGGGAAAAGTCCTTTGGGCTGGCATTGGATGTCTTGGATGTCTTGGATCCTAGCCAGGGCACACTCTGCCTTGTCCCTGGGCAAGCTGCACTTCCCTGTGGCTCAGTTTCCTACTTTGATCTGAATGTCTATGAGGCTCCTCTGGGCTCTGTTTTTTTTTTTTTTTTTTTAAGATTTTATTTGTTTGACAGAGATCACAAGTAGGCAGAAAGGTAGAGAGATGAGGAAGCAGGCTCCCCACAGAGCCGAGCCCCTCCCCCCCCAATGCGTGGCTCGATCCCAGGGTCCTGGGATCATGACATGAGCTGAAGGCAGAGGCTTTAACCCACTGAGCCACCCAGGGTTCTGGTGCTTTTAGGAAGGTAACATCAGTACAGACTGGGATAAGCCAAGTCCAGGTGCTGTTGCTATAAGGTGTCTCTTCCCATTCCCAGGTGATGCTGGTATCCCCCTAACCAAATCAGCTGGGCTAACACTTGAGTCCACTCCCATAGAGTGAGTGAGGCTGCTTGGCTCATTAAAAGCCCCTGGCCTGACTTCCCAAGTGACCGAGGACACAATAAAGAGATGTGGGGCATTGGGGGGCTGTGGAGCAGAGCCCTGTGGAGGGGCTGCAAGAAGGGGGAGTTTCTCTCCCCCTGCAGCAGTTTCAAGGATTCAGTAGAAAACTTGTGAGCCCATCAAATGCAGTCTTCCAGGTGTGAGTTTAGCTAGGCCAGGCAAAACTCAGCATAGTTCCTTAAAGCTGGAGCTTTCAAGAAGCCCAGACATTCGGCTAGGACCTACAGGGAGTATCCTGGGGCTTGGGGGTGAGGGCAGGTTGGGTGCTAGGGAGGGGACTCTGCACACAAGTTGGTTGTGATATAACATCACACCTTTTCTCTGAAGCCTTGTGATGGGCGGTGCATGGCAGGATGTGGGAGAAAGTAGAGCGCAGGTGAAACACAACCTCTGAGAGTGTGCCGGAGGCCCAGGGAGAGCAGATTGTATATAATTATTGAATTAGTCTTTGGCTGGGGAGAATTCCGGGAAGGCCTCCAGGAGAAGTAGAACTCTCGACTTAGAGTTGGAGAAGCTGGGAGAAAGGCATTCCAGCGCCAGCAGAGCAGAGGTGCGTGGGGCAGAGAGGTGACTTGGGTGTCCCGGGAGTCAGCCAGACTGCCTCTTGGCTAGCCAAAGGCCCAAGCAAGGGCAGAGAGACGTTTGGAAAAGTAGGTCATTGCTGAATCTGAGCCTAGAATACCATGTTAATGATTCTGGATTTAGCTTGTACACCAAAGTAAGAAATGGCTGATTGTGTTTACCCTGCAGATGGCTTTTGTCTGACCTGTTTAATATGTGTATGTGTGTGTGTGTGTTTGATTTGAGCCAACTTTTTAAAAATATGGACGTGCATTTCACATTCTACCCAGATTTCCAGGTTCTCCTTAACTGACTGAGCCACACAACCATCCCCCTGCTCTTTCAAAAGATTTTATTTGTTTGAGAAACAGGGTGAGCGAGAGAGAGAGCACACAGGAGCAGAGGCAGAAGGAGAGGGGGAAGCAGGCTCCCCACTGAGCAGAGAGTCCAGTGCTCCAGCTTCTTAACCACAGGACGATCTGGCCTCACAGAGACAATCTGCAGGAGTGGAATAGCTGAGTCCCTTTCAGAGAGCTCCATAGAGTGCAGCAGGCGTGTCTGCATACCCGTCCCACCTGGCTCAGCTCCTCTGTGGCACCCTCCAGACCCAGGCCATAGAAGGTTGCAGTTTGGGGTTAACAGTTAATGAGTAAGGCTAGTGGGGGAGGGTGCAGCATTTGGGTGGGGCAGGGGCAGGAATGGAGGCAGCATGCCCGCCAGAGACAGTTGGCAGAGGTTCCAGCAAGCGCCTCAGTGGTAGCGGGGCATGAAAAGAAAGCTGGTGTTCTGTGCCGAAGGAACAGGTGCTGCCTGGTGGTTTGATGTGGGGGCTGGTAAGGTCTCAGTCCCAAATTCCCTCTCAGTCAGTGTGAAGTCCATGCTCAAACCATAATTTACACCAGATCATTTCACCTCGCTTATCTCCTTTGATCTGCCACACGCATGAGCACAGGGTTAATACCGTCTGCCCTGTTCTGTGGGTGAAGAGGCTGAAGCTCCGAGGTGGTGGGTATTTGCCTAAAGCTGCTTAGCCAGGAAAGAGAAGAACCCGAACAAACCTTTGCCTTTGGGCTTCCAACCTGAAGCCTCATCCGCTGATGAGGCACGCATTTTTGTGTTGCACAAGGGACTCTTCTCGGCATTTATCTTAAAAAAAAAAAAGGAATGCTTCATGAATTTGAGTGTCATTCTCATGCAGGGCTTGTGAAAATCTATCATTCCAATTTGAACATATGCACTGCCCGAGTGAATGCCTCTCACTGTGCTCTTTTATTTTTATATTTACTTATTCGAGAGAGAGTGAAACAGAGCATGAGCAGGGTAAGAAGCAGAGGGGGAAGCAGAATCCCCGCTGGGCAGGGAGCAGGGATCCTGATGCGGGACTGGATCCCAGGACCCTAGGATCATGACCTGAGCTGAAGGCAGATGCTTAACAACTGAGCCACCCAGGTGTGCCTCTCTGTGCTTTTTTTTTTTTCTCTCTCTCTTTTTTTTTTCTCTCTGTGCTTTTTTTAAAATTGCAACTATATTTAGGTAGGAGACCACTCTCCCACTCCCAGCAGAGCATGATGGTCTCCTGAACGATGAGGTATGGTAGCCTTGGGGGCTGGGCACTGGCTTGGAGCCCGCCTGCATGGCCGAGAATCCCATGGCTCCCACTCCATGGCAAGTCACAAAATACTGTTGCCTCAGTTTCCTTGGGTGTAAGAAGTGGTGGCGGTGCCTACTTCGCAGGGATGCTACAAGGATTCACTGAGCCACTGTGTGCTCTCTCCTGGTTCTCCACACTTTTCAGAAGCCTGTTCCCGGCCCTGGGTGTCTTATGCTGAGCAGAGAACAGCAGGGGCATCGGGGAGACTCGCACAGATGTGGCTGGAGTACTGGTACATCCTCTCTGCACAGTGTTGGCCAACAGGAGGCTCTGTGGGTTGGCACAGAGCTTTCTGGGCCATGATGGGTGGTGGAGAGAGGGAGTTGAAGATGGCACTCGCGCTAGCTTATGCCCTTTTCTTAGGCAGTCAGGCCTGGAGGCTTGTATTTCTGGCACAGCCAGAGCAAGGAGACTGGAGGAGGCTGGTGAAAAGCCTCAAGGCAGACTCCTTGCTGCCTGGTATAATCATTGGTGCTAAACAAGCTGGTATTGGGCCGACTGTGATAAGCACCTAGTGAAGCCCCTTCCGAAACCCCTGAACTCACAGCCTGCACCCCTCAGAATGCAGACACAGAGCTGGACTGATGTTTGTAGAGGCTAGGCAGTTGGCACAGCTGTGGTGAGTGGAACGAGGCCCCTGATGCCTAGGACCTGTGACAAAACATTACACGGCCTGTAACTGATGGGATTAAAGGAAGGATTTTGAGATGGGGAGACTAGCCTGGGTTATTCAGATGGCCCAATCTAATCCCAGGGCTCCTTAAAAGCTGAGAAACTCTGCTAGCTGTGGTTCAAGAGCGAGGGAGGCGTGGCTAAGGAAGATGCCTGTCACCTGTTTGGAAAAAGGAGGAAGGGGACCTTGAACGAAGAAGTGGGGATGGCCCCTAGAAACTGGGAGAAGCAAGGAGATAGATTCTCCCCTAGAACTTCCAAAAAGGAACACCATCCAGCAGACACCTTGATTTTAGATCAGAAAGATTCACATCCCATTCCTACCCTCCAGAGATGCAAGAAACTCTCCTAGAACCAAGGAAAACAGGGCACAGAGAGGTTTCAGAGTCTTGAGTGTTTGGGTGGAATCAACAGTGAAGGAGCTGTAACCGGAGTCAAAGGTCAAACCTAAAGTAATATATTTAAGGATATGTGAGCTGAGTTTTAGCTGGGCCTTGATGTGGAGTGAGTGTGACCCTCCACCCCCTCAGAAAGAGACTGTCCCTGAAGCCACCTCTCTAACTACTGCTCAAGACTTCTACTTAGTTCTCTCTCCTTCAGGATAACTCAAGTGGTTCTCAGTGAGGTGACAACAGGGGTAATTTTTCCCTCAGGAAATATTTAGCAATGTCTGAGGAAATTTTTGGCTGTCAACTGGGAGGGGGATTGCTACTGGCACCTACTGGGTAGGGCCAACAGATATTGCTAAATAGCCTACATGGGCAGGAACTTACCCCCCCACACACAGGGAAGAATGATCCCGCCATAAGTGTCAACAGTAGAAGTCTGAAAACCCCAGTGGGAGACAAAACTGGGAGGAATGGGTTCAAATCCACATGGCTGATGAGTGAGAGACAACCCTGCTTCTCTGTTCCTCACTGAAAGGCAGTCACCCCTCAAGCCAGTGCCCTGAGTGCACCAAGTCTGATTGGTTCCTCTGCCCACGCATAGGACCAACCCCAACTCAGGCCTTTATGACAGGCAATAACTGGGATGACTAAACTGGGATGGTTTTTTTTTTCCCCCATCGGCTTTATTTATTTGAGAGAGCAAGAAAGAATGAGAGCTTGAGCAGGATGAGGGGCAGAGGGAGGGGGAGAAGCAGATTTCCCACTGGGCAGGGAGCCTGTTGTAGGGCTCGATCCCAGGACCTTGGAATCATGACGTGAGCTGAAGGCAGATGCTTAAACCCACTGAGTCACCCAGGCATCCCGTGAAGGTAGTTTCAATTCTGAGTAGCCACCAATGGCACAGGGGGAGTCTTTCTGTAAAACCGCTCATTTCCTGGTTAGTATACCTCCTGTTTTTTGGAGGTGTCTGTCCCATTCCAGCAATGTCCCCTTGACCATGTCTTCCCAGGGCTGAGGAGAGAATTCCAGGGACTATTTCAGTGATCAGGATATAGAGCTAATCTCAGGGCAGCCTCTGATTGACCCAGAGCTCTTCTCCTTCTGTATTTCCCCATCATCCCCACCCATCAACGTAAACCAGATGGTCGCTGCCTACTTTGGTCTGGCAGAGGATAGAACCCATGGTTAAGGTGTAAAGGCCTCGGCCACAGGAACTTCAATAAGTAGGCTTTGAAATAATTTTCATTTCTAGTTTTCAGGGAATTTGACACACTTTATCTGGTATAAACAGAGGTTCTCCCCACTGTACAAATGAGAAAACAAGGCTTTGAAAGAGGATGTTTCTCAAACGTGAGGGACTGTGGTTCTAGGTGGTGAAACCCCTAACTACCTACCCGGAAACATCAGGATAATCTTCACCAAATTATTCCCCAGGCCAACAGTTAGTGTTACCACATCTAGAGTTGAAAAGCATTAAGCTCACACTATACTCACACCTTTCATCCCCCCATTTCTCACCACTGTGATAACCACAATTAGTACCCCTCACCCTCCCCATACCAAACCCTGCCGGGTGAAAAACTGGCAAGGAGACAGTAGGAACATCTTCCCAGCATACCTGTGTCCCACAGCACATACAGACAAAGGTGACCCGGGTACTTATTACTGAATGGCAGACGTGAGGCCGGCATGTGCAAACAGTGGTTCTCTCTGGTGGCAGCTTTATGGATAAATGCTACTTTCTTCTTCACGCCTCTCTCTGTTTTCCAAAATGTGTATATTCATTCTATAATCAGGAAAAAAATAAGTTTTGAAACCAACATTTCCTAAGAAATAATACAGGAAAGTTCAAGTCTAGAACCTACATCTTTTCAAACTAAGTCAGACTCTGTTGTCTTTTCTTTTCAGTAACGTTTGCCAAAAAGTTTGGAAAGTTCACAGGTGCTTTCCAGGGGGCTGTGTCCTTGGAAAATGGAGGACAAAAAGGCAAAGTATTATTGCCTGTCCCAGAAGGATTAGGGCGAGGGCTGTGGCGTGCTTCCTCCATGGTGGCTGACCCTAAGGGTCCAAGCAACATGGTAGCCACGTGGGCAGCTCTCCTCACACTCAGAGAAGTCTGCTTAATGATGGTCTCAGTAGGAGAGAAGCCTGTTCTTGTTTTTTTTTTTTTTTTTTTTAATTGTTTCAGTTGCAAGAGAGCACAAGTAGGGAGCAGAGTGGAGGGGAAGGAGAGGAGCAGAGGCAGAGGGAGAAGCAGACTCCCCACTGAGCAAGGAGCCCAATGTGGGACTTGATCCCCGAACCCTGGGATCATGACCTGAGCTGAAGGCAGATGCTTTACTGACTGAGCCACCCAGATGACCAAGATTATTCATGATTTTACAGTCTTCTTTCTGGGGGCTCCTACTTTAGGAGCTATCTTCTCCAGCCACCTGAGTGGTACTGTTCTTTTAGAGAATCCCTTGCAGTAATAGTTTCCATAGATAGAGAGCTGTTTACGAGCTGGGGCTTAGCATCTGTAGTCTTTTGTTATCACAGCTACCCTGCAGGTAGCTGGTCATCAACATCCCTAGTTTACAGTAAGGCTCCAGGGGGTAAGTGAGATAACTAGTGCTAGTAACTGTGGGAGTTCACAGCCAAAGCTGTCTCTAACTCCCAAGTCCAGGGTTGTCTTACTGTTTTCTGCTACTTTCTTCTCCCTTCAAGTTCTGAGTTAGGGGAAGGCATTACTCCTTCCTGTTTGGGGGAAGAAGGTCCTTTCTCTCCTGTTCAGTTCCAAAGGATCCAAAAGGATCCAAAGGAATCATGTTTAAGGTTTGAAAGATGTACAGATGACAGCCTCTAGATCTATAGAAGCCCCAGTGTTAATCACGTGCTCTGAATGGTACTCCCGTCTTCCACAGTAGGCTTGAATTGGGGGCACACAGGCAAGGAACTCCTCCTCTCACACCCTGATAGTAGAGAAGATCACAAACCTCCCCCTCCACTGCGAGGGTTCCTACGATAGTCAAACTTGCAATCATCTTGCATTTATTGACCATTTACTATGTGTCAGGCTCTGAGCTCATGTCCTTTGATCGAATTTGTGGTCTTTGTACCACATGGAGGTGCCTCACAGATGGGAATGAAGAAGGATCAAGGCAGGAGGGGGAACTTAGCTCTACTTTACAGCTCAAGGGAGTGTGAGTCATGAGGCAAGGGGAAGGTATCACTCATCAACAGACCACATCAATCTGGGATTGTGAGTTCAGGCCTGCAGCAACTAGCCATATAGCAGAAAATCAGACTGCACTAGGGAACAGAGGGGAGGGAAGGAGGAACTGGCATACTGATGCACACTTTCTTGCTGTTGGTGATTGCTGGCACCAGGCCCTGCTGGCTGACGGTAGTCGACGGCAAGCCTTCCAAGGGCAATGAGCAGCGTCCACCGGGAGTCAGTCTACACCCACCGAAGAAGGACCAAAGCCATTTTCTTCTTTGCTGTCAGGAGCAAGAGAAATAGCCAGACCAGGACAAATAACTTAGATTCCAAGTTAAATCTGATTAAAAGCTGTTTGTAGGGCAGTGGCCTTGTATTTAGAGTCACCATTCATCCCAGTTCGTCCAGTTTAACAGGCCCAGTTTGTGCTTGTTGTCTCAGTGAGATGAGAAAACACACTCCTCTTTCCACTAAAAAATACTCTGATTTTGCCAACAAAGGGACGATAGGGTCACCTCGCTTATGCAGCAGGCGTCAACTTACTGCTCCTTTGGCCTCCACGCAATAAAATGGATGGATTTCCTGTGTTTGACGAAAGGTTAGTCTACACAGACTTCCATTTTGTGAGAGAGAAGTGGAGGCCACTGAGGACATTTCCACCCCATCCACCTTCAGTCGGCTGGGCGTGCATGGTCGCGCGTGCGTGCGTACGTATGCGTGCACGCACGTGCGTGCCCACGCACAGGGTGTCTGGCATCCGTCGCCATTCTTTGAGCGGTCCTGCGCGCTTTTGTGAATCTGCGTCCCACGACCAAATGTCTCCTGCAGTCTCAAGAACAAGGTAGAGATCAGGGAGCCTTGAGTGGATTTAATAGCGAAGAGCTTGGGTGCTTGGGTGCCTGGGTGGCTCAGTGGGTTAAGCCGCTGCCTTCGGCTCAGGTCATGATCTCAGAGTCCTGGGATCGAGTCCCGCATCGGGCTCTCTGCTCAGCAGGGAGCCTGCTTCCTCCTCTCTGTCTCTGCCTGCCTCTCTGCCTACTTGTGATCTCTCTCTGTCAAATAAATAAATAAAATCTTTAAAAAAAAAAATAGCGAAGAGCCAAATCTTGCGTCCCGCGGTATAGACTATGGGAGGCGAGGCTGGGGGCCTCCAGATACCAAGTAGTCCCAAACTGAGCTATTTGCCTGTGAAACGGGGACAGCTTGGCCTCTCTTCTACCCCTTCCTTTCTTCCCCTCACCGCTTCCCCAGATGATTCATCCCAGGATCCCTCTCCTGTTCTTCCAAAATAGGATATTCTGTTTCCTCAAACAGCCAAGATAAACTGGCCAGATAAAAATGGGCCAAAACAACTGGGATTCCTTTGGCTGACATACTGGGGACTTCCGCATGGCAGGAGTCAGAGCTCTGACATCAAGATGGCATTTCATGTTTGGATGCACACCTTAATTCCTAGATCCTGTCATTTGCAGCTTGGAAGGCCAATCTGCAGGATTTGGGAGTGCTCTGTTTTCTTGTCAATGTGAGAAACGGCTCCCCATAGACTTGACTACAAATAAAAGCAAAAATAATGGTGGGACAAGAGTGTCACCTAGTGGCAAAGGTATGCTTTCATTTTTTTGTTTGTTTGTGTCAATAAACAAAAATATCAAAAGCCCATAGAATGTGCCCAGTGCTCACTAGGGATTATTGTTATTATTTTAATTGAAGTATAGTTGGTATACAATTTCACACTAGTTTCCAGGGTGCAACATAGGTGATTTTTGCAAGTCTATGTGTTATGCTGTGCTCACCACAAGAATAGTTACCGTCTGTCACCATACAGTATTATTAGAATACCGTTGTGTATCTTTCCCATGCTGTACATTTTATGCCCATGACATTCCGTAGCTGGAAACCTATACGTCACACTGCCTTTCACCCTGTTTGCACATCCCCCTACCACTTCTCCTCTGACAACCATCCGTCTATTCTCTGTAATTTTTAGGGTTTTTTCCGGCCTTTTGTTTGTTTATATATTTGGGGTTTTTTTTAGATTCCACATATAAGTGAAATCATAGGGTGTTTGTTTTTCTCTGTTTGACTTGTTTCACTTAGCTTAATAACCTTCCAATTCATCCATGTTGTTGCACATGGCAAGAGCCCATTCTTTTTCATGACTGAGTAGTATTCCACTTGTGTGTATACACACCATTTCTTTATGCATTCATAAATCAACAGACACTTGGGTTGGTTCCGTATCTTGGCTACTGTAGATAATACTACAGTAAACACAGAGGTGCATGTATCTTTTTGAATTTGTGTTTTTGTTTTCTTTGGGTAAATGCCCAGTGGTGGAATCTTAGATTTTTGAGCTTTAATTTTTTGATAAAACTCCATACTGTTTTCCACATTGGCAGCGCCAATTTACATTCCCACGAAAAGTACACAAGTGTTCCTTTTTCTCCATATCCTCATCAACACTTGTTATTTCTCATCCTTTTGATTCTAGCCATTCTGAATGGTGTAAAGTAATATCCCGTGGTAGTTCTGATTTGCTTTTCCCTGATGAGTGATGTTGAGCATGTTTTCTTATGTCTGTTGGCCATTTGTATGTCTTCTTTGGGGAAATTTCTGTTTAGGTCCTCTGCTCATTGTCTGATTGGATGATTTGGTTTTTTGGTACTGAGTTATAGAAGTTTTTTTGTATATTTTGGATATGAACCTCTTATTGGATATACCATTTGCATAGCTCTTGTCCCACTCAGTGGGTTGCCTTTTGGTTTTATTGATGGATTCCTTTGCTGTGCAAAAGCTTTTTAGTTTAATGCAATTTCAATAGTTTATTTTTGCTTTCGGTCCCCTTGTCTGAGGAGAAGTATCTAGAAAAATACTGCTAAAGCTAATATCAAAGAAATTACTGCCTATTTTCTTCTAAGATTTTTATGGTTTCATGTCTCACATTGAGGTTTTTAATGAGTTTTGAGTTTATTTTTGTGTGTGCTGTGAGAAAGTGGTCCAGGTTCATTCTTTTGCATGTAGCTATCCAGTTTTCCCAGCACCATTTATTGAAAAGACTGTCTTTTCCCCCATTGTATATTCTTGCCTCCTTTCTTGTAGATTCATTGACCATTAAACCATTTTTTTCCTGGGCTCTGTGTTCTGTTTCACTGGTCTGTGTGTCTCCTTTTGTGCTGGCTCAATATTGTTTTGATCACTACAGCTTTGTAGTATATCTTGAAATCTGGAGTTGTGAAACTTTAAGCTTTGTTCTTTTTTCTCAAGATCGCTTTGGCTATTTGGGATCTTTGGTGATTCCATATGAATTTTAGGACTGTTTGCTTTGGTTCTGTGAAAAATGCCCTTGGTATTTTGATTGGGATTGCATTGAATCTGTAGATTGCTTTGGCTGCTACGAACACTCTGACAATATTAACTCTTCCAATCCATTAGCATGGGCTGTCTTTCCATTTGTTTGTATCATCTTCAGTTTCTTTCACCAGGGCTTTTTGGTTTTCAGAATACAGGTCTTTTACCTCCTTGGTTAAATTTATTCCTAGATATTTTATTCTTTGGGGTATAATTGTAAATGAAATTGTTTTCATAAATTCTGCTTCTGCTACTTCATTATTAGAGTATGAAAACACAGCCAATTTCTGTGTATTCATTTTATATCCTGCAAGTTACTGAATTCATTCATTCTGATAGTTTTCTATGTATAGTATTGTGTCATCTGCAAATAGTGACAGTTCTACTTCTTCCTTGCCAATTTGGATGCCTCATTTCTTTTTCTTGTCTGATTGCCATGGGTGAAAGTAGTGAGAGTGAAAATCCTTGTCTTGTTCCTGGTCTTAGAGGAAAAGCTCTCAGTTTTCACTGTTGAATATGATGTTAGCTGTGGGTTTGTTATATGTGGCCTTTATTATGTTGAGGTGTGTTCCCTCTAAACTTACTTTGTTGAGAATTTTTATGATGAACAGAAGTGAATTTTGTTAGATTCTTTTTCTGCATCTATTGAGATGATCCTAGGATTTTCATACTTGGTTTTGTTGCTGTGGTGTAGCATGTTGATTGATTTTGTGAATATTCAGTTATCTTTGCATGCCTAGAATACATCCCAGTTGATCATTGTGAAAGATATTTTTAATGTATTGTTGAATGTGGTTTGCTAATATTTTGCTGAGGATTTTTGCATCCTTATATATCAGCATTATTGGCCTATGATTTTCACTCTTTTTTAGTGTCTTAGTCTGGATTTGGTGTCAGGGTAATGTTGGCCTCGTAGAATCCATTTAGAAGCTTTCCTTCTGTTTTTCTTCCATCCTCTCTCACAATAGTTTGAAGAGAATAGGTATTCACTCTCCTTTAAATGTTTGGTAAAATTCACCTATGGATACATCTGGTCCCAGACTTTTGTTTGTTGGGAGCTTTTGGTAACCAATTCAGTCTCATTACTAGGAATCAGTCTGTTCTGAATTTTTATTTCTTCCTGATTTAGAATTATAGAAGATTATGTTTCTAGGAATTTATCCATTTCTTCTAGTTGTTCAGTTTGTTGGCATATTGTTTTTCAGAGTAGTCTCTGTAATCCCTTGAATTTCTATGGTGTTGCTGCTACTTTCCCTGTTTCATGTCAGATTTTGTGTCCTCCCCCGCCCCTTTTTTTCCCTTGAGTCAGGCTAAAGGTCTGACTTAAATTTTAGTTTATTTTTCAAAGAACCAGTTCTTAGTTTCATTGATCTTTTCTATGTTTTCAGGTTTTGTTTCTTTGTTTGTTTTTAGTCTTTATTTCTGCTCTGATCTTTATTATTTCCTTCCTTCTACTAACCTTGGGCTTTGTTTGTACTCCCTTTCCTAGTCCTTTAGGTGTAAGGTTAAATTGTGTATTTGAGATTTTTCTTGTTTCTTGAGGTAGGCTTGTGTTTGCAATAAATTTTCCTCTTAGAACTGCTTTCACTGTGTCCCAAAGATTTTGGACCATTATGTTTTCATTTTCACTTTTCATTGGGTATTTTAAAATTTCTTCTTTGATTTCTTTATTGCCCATTGGCTGTTCAGTAGCATGCTTTTTGGGCTCCACATGTTTGTGGTTTCTTTTCTTGTGAATGATTTCTTTTGATTCATACAGCTGTGGTTAGAAAAAGATGCATGATAGGATTTCAGTCTTCTCAAATTTATTGAGTCTTGTTTTGTGGCCTAATATATGACCTCTCCCAGTGAATGTTCCATGAATACTTACAAAGAATGTGTATTCTGTTGATTTTGGATGGAAAGTTGTGTATATATCTGTTAAGTCCATCTGGTCTACTGTGTCCATTCAAAGACACTGTTTCCTTGTTGATTTTCTGCCTGGGCGATCTATCCATTGAAGTAAGTGGAACGTTAAAGTCCCCTATTATTGTATTACTGTCAGTTTCTCTCTTTATGGCTGCTAGTATTTGCTTTATGTATTTAGGTGCTCCAATGCTGGGTACATAATAATCTGTATTCTTTTGTCATATTAATTCCTTTATCATAATGCAGTGTCCTTCTTTGTCTCTTGCTACTATCTTTGTTTTAAAGTCATTTTGTCTGATCCTAGTATTGGTATATCAGCTTTTTTTAATTTTTTTTTTTTTTGGTTGAAACAAAATGTTACATTAGTTTCAGGTGTACAACTTAGTGATTTCACAAATTTATGATACGTTATGTTCATTGCAATTATAGCTACAGTCTGCTCCATTACAGCACTATTATAATTGACTGTATTCCTTATGCTCTGCTTTTTATTCCTGTGATTTACTCATTCCATAACTCAAGGTCTGAATCTCCCTCTTCCTTCACCCATTTTGCCCATCCCCCACCTCTCTCCTGCCCTGGCTATCAACTGTTTGCTTTCTGTATTTATGGTTCTTTTCTTTTTAAAAGATTATTTATTTATTTGAGAGAGATGCGAAAGAGAACACAAGCAGGGGGTGGGAAGAGGGAGAAGCAAGCTCCCCGCTGAGCAGGGAGCCCAGTGTGGGGCTCCATTCCAGGACCCCAGAATCATGACCCTGCTCTGAAAGCAGACAGTTAACTGACTCAGCCACCCAAGCACCCATGTATTTATAATTTTTATTTAGCTTTTTGTAGATCTTGTTTTTTAGATTCTACATATCGGTGGAATCATGGTCTTTGTCTTTCTTAGTCTGACTTATTTCACTTAGCATAATAGCCTCTAGGACTGCCCATGTTGACTCAAATGACACAATCTCATCCTTTTTTATGGCTTTGTAATATTCCTTTGTGTATATATACCACATTTTCCTTTCTATTCATCTATTGGTGGATACTTAGGTTGCTTCCATGTCTTTTTTTTTTTTCTTTTAAAGATTTACTTATTTATTTGAGAGCATGAGAGAGCGAGAAAGAAGGAGCAGGGGGAGGGACAGAGGGACAGGGAGAAGCAGACTCCCTGCTGAGCAGGAAACCTACTGTGGCGCTTAATCCCAGAACTCCAGGATCATGACCTAAGCCAAAGGCAGACTCTTAACTGGCTAAACCACCCAGGTGCCCCAAGGTGCTTTCATGTTTTGCCTGTTGTAAATAATATTGCAATAAACATAGGTTGCGTATATCTTTTTGAGTAAGTGTTCCTCATTTTCCCTGGGTAAGCCCAATAGTGGAATTATTGGCTCATATGGTATTTCTGTTTTAGGTCTCTAATCCATTTTGAGTTTATTTTTGTATACGGTGTGAAAGTTGTCTAGCTTCTTTTTGTTTTTTACATGTAGCTGTCCAGTTGTCCAAGTACTATTTATTGAAAAGACTGTTTTTTCCCCATTATATATTCTTGCCTTTTGTGTCATAGATTAATTTACCATATATCTGTAGGTTTATATCTGGGACTCTGTCCTGTTCTGTTGATCTTTGTGTCTTATTTTTGTGCCATATCATATTGTTTTGGTTACTGCAGCTTTGTAGTATATCTTGAAATCTGGAGTTGTGCTGCCTCCAGCTTTGTCCTTCTTTCTCAGGAGTGCTTTGGCTATACAAAATCTTCTATGGTTCCATATCAGTTTTCAGAATATTTATTCTAGCTTTGCAAGAAATGTTGGTATTTTGATAGAGATTGCCTTGGATCTGTATATTGCTTTGGGTAATGTAAACACTGGCCGTATTAATTTTTCCAAACCATGAGCATAGAATATATTTCCATTTGTTTGTGTAGTCTTCGATTTTTTTTTCATTAGTGTTTCACAGTTTTCAGAGTACAGATCTTTCACCTCTTTGGGTAAGTTTATTCCTAGGTATTTTATTCTTTCTGGTGCAATTATAAATGATGGTGTTTTTAAACTTCTCTCTATGATTTTGTTAATGTATAGAAATGCTACTGATTTCTCTGCATTAGTTTTGTATCTTGCCACTTTATTAAGGTTTTTAATTACTTCTAGTAGTTTTGTTTTGTTTTGTCTTATTTGCTGAAATCTTTAGGATTTTCTATGTATAGTATCCTGTCATCTGAGTAGTGACAGCTTACCAACATGGATGTCTCTTATTTCTTATCTGATTGCTGTGGCTAGGACTTCTAATACTATGTAATAAAAATGGTGAAAGTGGGTATCCTTGTCTTGTTCCTGATCTTAGAGAGAAAGCTCTCAGTTTTCCTCCATTGAGGATGATGTTAGCTGTGGGTATTTCATGTATGGCCTTTATTAGGTTGAGATATGTTCCCTCAGATCTCATTTATTGGAGAATTTTTATTGTGAATGGATTTTGAATCTTGTCAAATACTTTTTCTGCATCTGTTGAGATGAGCATATGGTTTTTATTCTTGATTTTGTTGATATAGTATATGTCATTGATTGATTTGCAAATATTGCATTCTAGGAATAAATCCCATCTGATCATGGTGAATCATCTTTTTAATGTATTGCTATATGTGGTTTCCTAATTTTTTTTTAAGATTTTATTTATTTATTTGACAGAGAATCAGCGAGAGAAGGAACACAAACAGGGGGAGTGGGAGAGGGAGAAACAGGCTTCCTGTGGAGCAGGGAACCTGATGTGGGGCTCAATCCCAGTACCCTAGCTGGGATCAGAACCTGAGCCAAAGGCAGCCGCTTAACTGAATGAGCCACCCAGGTGCCCCTTCCTAATATTTTGTTGAGGATTTTTGTATCTATGTCTATCAGAGATATTGGTCTGTAGTATGAGTGTGTATGTGGGGGGGTGCTTTTTGTGTTGATGTCTTTGGTTTTGGTATCAGGGTAATAATGTCCTTGTAGAAGGTATTTGGGAGCTTTCCTTCCTCTTTTATTTTTTCCCCTCTGAATAGTTTGAGAAGAATAGGTATCAACTCTTCTGTAAATATCTGGTAGAATTCACTTGTGAATCCATCTATTCCTGGACTTTATTTTTGGTAGTTTCTTCTTTTGTTTAAGATTTTATTTATTTGACAGGGAGAGACACAGAGAGAGAACACAAGCAGGGGAAGGGCAGAGGGAGAAGCAGGCTTCCCACTTAGTGGGGAACCCGATGCAGGGCTTGATCCCAGGACCCTGGGATCATGACCCTAGCTGAAGGCAGACACTCAACAAATGAGCCCCCCCAGGTGCCCCTTTTGGTAGTTTTTTGATTACTGATTCAGTTTTGTTACTTGCAGTTGGTCTACTCAGATTTTTTATTCTTGGTTTAGTTTTGGAAGATTGTATGTTTCTAGGAGTTAAATTCATTTTTTCTAGGTTGTCCAGTTTGTTGGCATATAATTTTTCATAATATTCTCATAATCCTTTGTATTTTCTGGAGTCGATTATTACTTTTCCTCTCTCATTTCTGATTTTTATCTGGGTCTGTTCTCTTCTTCAAAAAATTATTTTTATTAACATGTAATGTTTATTTGCCTCAGGGGTTCAGGTCTGTGAATCATCAGGCTTACAAACTTCACAGCACTCACCATAGCACATACTGTCCCCAATGTCCATAACCCAACCTATCCTACCACTGCCCCAGCAACCCTTAGTTTGTTTTGTGAGATTAAGAGTCTCTTCTGGTTTGTCTTCCTCCCAATCCCATCTTGTTTCATTTTGGGTCTGTTCTCTTTTTTGTTTGGTCTGGCTAAGGATTGGTCAATTTTGTCTTTTCTATTGTTTTGTTTTGTTTTTTGGTTTTTGGTTTTTTTTAGTATGTACGTCATTTATTTCAGCTCTAATCTTTATTATTTCCTTTCTTCTACTTACCTTGATGTTTGTTTGGTCTTCTTTTCCTAGGACCTTTAGGCATATGGTTAGATTGTTTAAGGTTTATCTTGCTCCTTGAGATAGTCCAGTATTACTGTATACTTCTCTCAGAACTGCTTTCTTTGTGTCCCAGAGGTTTTGGACTATACATTTTCGTTTTCATTTGTCACCATGTATCTTTTTTTAAATTTCTTCTTTGATTGCTTCACTGACACCTTGGAATTTTAGTGTCATGTTGTCTAGTCTCCTTGTGCTTATGGTTTTTTCCCAGTTTGTTTTTTTTTTTCTTGTGATTGATTTCTAGTTTCATACTATTGTAGACAGAAAAGATGCATATGAGTTCAGTCTTCTAAATTTGCTGAGGCTTATTTTATGGCCTACTATGTGATTTATTCTAGAGAATATTCCATGTGTACTTGAAAAGAATGTGTATTCTGTTGGTTTTGGATAGGATGTTCTGTATGTATCTGTTCATCTGGTCCAATGTGCCATTCAGAGACACTCTTCCCTTATTAATTTGCTGTTGGGATGATCCATTGATGTAAGTAGAGTGTTAAAGTCCCCTACTATTATCATCTTACTGTCACTTTCTCTTAATGTCCATTAGTATTTGTTTCATGTATTTAGGTGTTCCAGTGTTGGGTGAGTAGATATTTACAATTGTTATATCCTCTTGTTGGATTGATTCGTTTATGTAATGTCCTCCTTTGTCTCTTGTTATAGTTTTTATTTTTAAGTCTATTATGGGTGATGTAAATGTTGCTATGGCTTTTTTGTCACTTCCATTTGTATGGTGAATGTTTCTCCATCCTTTCCCTTTCAGTCCATATGGGTCTTTAGGTCTGATACAAGTCTTTTCATAGGCATCATATTAGATGGATATTGTTTTTTTTTTTTTGTTCATTCCACCACTCTCTCTTTTCATTTTAGTATTTATGCCATTTACATTTAAAGTAATTATTGATTGATATGTGGTAATTGCCACTTTTAAAATTTGTTTTCTGGTTGTTTTTGTATATCTTCTCTTGTTCTCTTTGTGATTATTTGTAGTGTTTTGTTTGGCTTTGTCTTTATTTTTTGTGTATTCACCATAGGTTTTGGGTCTGTCGTTACCATGAGGTTCATATATACCATCCTAAGTAAATAACCGTTCATATTAATTTGTTGGTTATTTAAGTTCAAACATATTCAAAAAAATTTATTAATTAGGAAAGAAAAATTTTTCCCTTTCTCTTCCCTTTTTCACTCTCCTCTCCAAATTTTACATATATGCTATCATATTTTACATCTTCTTGTTCATGTTTTTCTGATCTTTTTTGAAGTTATTTATTTATTTATTTATTTATTTATTTGACAGAGAGAGAGAGATAGAGAAAGCATAAGCAGGCAGAGGGCAGGCAGAGGGAGAGAGAGAAGCAGTCTTCCTGATGAACAGGGAGCCCAACCAGGGCTTGATCTCAGGACCCTGGGATCATGACCTGAGCGGAAGGCAGCTGCTTAACTGACTAAGCCACCCAGGTCCCCCTCTTATGTCTTAATGGACATTTCTTTTCCACTTAAAGAAGTTTCTTTCACATTTCTTCTTTTTTTTTTTTTTTTAAGATTTTATATATTTATTTGACAGAGATCACAAGTAGGCAGAGGAGCAGGCAGAGAAAGAGGAGAAAGCAGACTCCCCACCAAGCAGAGAGCCCCATGCGGGGCTCGATCCTAGAACCCTGGGATCATAACCTGAGCTGAAAGCAGAGGCTTTAATCCACTGAGCCACCCAGGCGCCCCTTCTTTCACATTTCTTTCTTTTTTTTTTTTTTTAAGATTTTATTTATTTGACAGAGATCACAAGCAGGCAGAGAGAGAGGAGGGAGCAGGCTCCCTGCTGAGCAGAGCGCCCGATGTGGGGCTCAATCCCATGATCCCTGGGATCATGACCTGAGCCAAAGGCAGAGGCTTTAACCCACTGAGCCACCCAGGCACCCCTTCTTTCACAGTTCTTATAAGGCTGGTTTAGTGGTAATAAACTACTGTCTGTATATTTTGTTTGGGAAACTCTTTTTTTTTTTAATTTCCAAAGTTTTTATATTAATTCCCATTAGTTAACATACAGTGTTCTATTAGTTTCATGTGCACAGTATAGTGATTCAACAATTCCATATATCACCCAGTGCTCATTACAAGTGTACCTTTTAATCCCTGTCACCTATTTAACCCACTTACCTCCCTTTGGTAACCATCAGTTTGTTTTCTGTAGTTACGGTCTGTTTATTGGTTTGTCTCTTTCTCCCTTTGCTTGTTTGCTCTGTCAAATTCCACATGTGAGTGAAATCATACAGAATTTGTCTTTCTCTGACTTATTTTGCTTAGCTAGTATACTCTCTACTCCATCCATTTTGTTCCAGATATCAAGATTTTATCCATTTTGTTCCAGATATCAAGATTTAAGTTTATAGCTAACTAATATTTGTGTATGTGTGTGTGTGTGTGTGTGTGTGTGTGTGTGTGTGCATGTCAGATCTTCTTTATCCATTCATTAGTCTATGGACATACGGGCTGTTTCCATAATTTGGCAATTGTAGATTATACTGCTGTACATACCAGGGTGTGTATATATCCCTTTGAATTAATATTTTTGTATTTTTTTTAATATTTTATTTATTTATTTGACAGAGACACAGTGAGAGAGGGAACACAGCAGAGGGAGAGGGAGAAGCAGGCTTCCTGCAGAGCAGGGATCCCAATGTGGGCTTGATCCCAGGACCCTGATCCGAAGGCAGACGCCTAATGACTGAGCCACCCAGGTTACCATACTTTTGTATTCTTTGGGTAAATACCTGGTTATGCAATTGCTAGATCATGGTTCTATTTTTAACTTTTTGAGGAAACTCCATACTCTTTTCCAGAGTGGCTGTACCAATTTGCATTCCCACTAACAGTGCACAAGTGTTGGTTTTTCTCCATATCTTGTCAACACCTGTTATTTCTTGTGTTGTTGATGTTGGGAGTTTTTTGGTTACTGATTCAATTTCTTTCCTAATTGTCATTCTGTTCAAATGTTCTGTTTCTTCCTGTTTCATTTCTGGTAATTTATATATTTCTAGGAATTTATCTATTTTTGTCTAGGTTGTCCAATTTGTTGGCATTTACTTTTTCATAGTATTTTCTTATAATTGCTTGTTTTTCTGTGTGTTGGTTTTGTTATTTCTCTTCTCTCATTTGTGATTTTATTTATTTGAGTCCTTTCTCTTTTTTTTTTTTTTCTTGATGAATTTGGTTAGAGGTTTATCAGTCTTACTGATATTTTTCCAAAGAACTGGCTCTGGGTTTCATCTGTCTTGTTGAGTTTTTTCATTTCTATATCATTTATTTCTCCTCTAATCTTTATTATTTCCTTCCTTCTGTTTGTTTTGTGTTTTGTTTGTTCTTCTTTGTCTAGCTCCTTTAGATAAAAGTTAGGTTGTTTATTTGAGATTTTTCTTGCTTCTTCAGGGTAACTGGCTTATATTGTTATAACCTTGCTCTTAGAACCATTTTTGCTGCATTGCAAAGGTTTTGGACCATTGTATTTTCATACTTATCTCCATGAACTTTACTTCTTTTATTCCCTGGTTGACTCATTCATTGTTTAGTAAGTAGCATGTTATTTAACTTTCATCTCTTTCTGGTCTTTGCAGATTTTTTCTTGTGCTTGACTTCTAGTTTCATAGCCTTGTGGTTAGAAAAGATGCACGGGATGACTTTGATCTTCTGGAATTTGTTGAGGCTTGTTTTCTGGGCTAATATGTAATCTGTTCTGGAGAATGTTCCATGTGCACTTGTAAAGAATGTGCATTCTGCTTTAGGATGGAATGTTCTGACTATAGCTGTTAAATCTGTCTAGTCTAGGGTGTCATTCAAAGCCATTGTTTCTTTGTCGATTTTCTCTTTAGATGATCTGCTCATTGAGGTAAGTGGGGTGTTAGTCTTCTGTTGTATTATTGTTGACTCATTCCTTTATGTTATTTACTGTTTTATGTATTTGGTGCTCCCAAGTTGAGTGCATAAATACTTAGAATTGTTATGTCTTCTCCTCTATTATTGTGTCCTTCTTTATCTTCTAGCAGGACAGCTATAGTTAAGTGGGTGCAAGCTGAGGAATTCCAGGTATTCCAGTGTGTGGGGTGCCGTGGTGGGGTGATTAGAGTCAAGGCCAGGTTGTCCTGAGCTCCTCCAGTCCTGAGGACAGACACCCTGGTAGGGAGTAGTCCAGGGGTCCTCGAGTTGTCTATACAGGGAGAGCCTTGGTGGGGCAGCTAGAACTGAGGGAGGCACTGGCTAGGCCTTCCTGGGGTGCTCTGCATAGGGGGAGGTTTGGTAGGGCAGCTAGAGCCAAGGCAGGCATGAGTCAGAAGGTCCTGGATTGCTTTGTGCCATAGGTGCATTGGCAAGCTGTCTGGAGCCAAAGTGGTATGGGCCTGGAGTGTTCTGGGGTGCGTTGCACCTTGGTGTGATAGCCAGAGCTGCAATGAGCCTGGACCAGGGAGTTCTGGGGCTGCCTTGGTGGGGCAGCTGGGGCTGGGGTCATCTAGGACCCAAGGGCTCACTGAGGCGGTAAGCCAGCTGTGGCACCCAGGCCTTGTTCCTGTCCATTGTGGAGAGGGAATGTAAATCATGGTGCTCACCAGCCCTTCTGGTCTGGAGAGAGTTCCAGCAGTTCCCCCACCATTTGGTGGAGTTTATGACTGGCTCTTTTATGTTTTAGTTGCTCTTCTATTTTATTTCATTTTGATTTTTTAAAGATTTTATTCCTTTATTTGAGAGAGAGATAGGGAGCACGAGCAGGGGGAGGGGCAGAGGGACAGGGCTTCATGAACTGAACCACCCAGGTGCCTCTAGTTGCTCTTTTATTTATTTATTTATTTATTTGACAGAGATCACAAGTAGGCAGAGAGGCAGACAGAGAGAGAGGAAGGGAAGCAAGCTCCCCACTGAGCAGAGAGCCCGATGCCGGACTCGATCCCAGGACCCTGAGATCGTGACCTGAGCTGAAGGCAGAGGTTTAACCCACTGAGCCACCCAGGCACCTTCTAGTTGCTCTTTTAAACACTGTTTTTTGGAGTTTTTTTTCTGTGCCCCAGGGCATTCAGGGCTGGTGTGGGCGAAGGCCCAGGGCTCGCTGAGGCAGCCAGCCGGTTTTGCTGCTTGGACTCTGTTCCCATGTGCACCATCAGGGTGAGGGGGGAGCATAAACCACGGCACTCATGCCCCTCTCAGACCCGGAGAGAGTTCCAGGGCTGGTTCCTTTATATTCTAGTTCTCCTTTTAAAACACAGCTTTTTGGGGGGTGGGGGCACCTGGGTGGCTCAGTGGGTTAAGCATCTGCCTTCAGCTCAGGTCATGATCCTGGGGTTTTGGGATTGAGTCCCACATGGGGCTTCCTGCTCAGTGGGGAGCCTGCTTCTCCCTCTCACTCTGCCTGCTGCTCCCCCGCTTGTGCTCTCTCTTTCTGTGTCAATATAAAAAAAAAAAATCTTAAAAACAACCCCACAGCTTTGTGTGTGTGTGTGCCATAAAGGAAGCAGATCCATTTACCATCTTTCAGCACCTTCCTCCTCGCTGACCTTTGCAGTGTGGGAGATAGTTGTTCCTTCACAAGCGTGTTTCCATCTCCCATGCTGTTCTCGATGTGGTCTTTTCTTTGTGCAGAAGTTGTTTAGTCAGCCATCACTTCCTCTTCAGGAGGAATTGCTTTATGAAAAGGTGTAGATGTGGTGCGTCCCTGGAGCGGGTGGGTTCAGGATGTTCCTGCATTACCATCTTGGATTGGAACTTAGGGATCATTTGATGTACACAGCACAGAGGTGCTTCGGAATCAGGAATTTAAAAGGAATGTTCCCAGACCTCAAGGAACCCAGACTTTAATAGAGGGAGATCGATGTGTAAAAATTTTTTTTTTTTTTTTTTTTAAGATTTTATTTATTTATTTGACAGACAGAGATCACAAGTAGGCAGAAAGGCCGGCAGAAAGAGAGAGAGGAGGAAGCAGGCTCTCCGCGGAGCGGACAGCCCGATGCGGGGCTCGATCCCAGGACCTTGGGATCATGACCTGAGCCGAAGGCAGAGGCTTTAACCCACTGAGCCACCCAGGCACCCCGATGTGTAAAAATTTTAAAATTGTCTGTAATAACAGATGAGAAGAACAAAGGCAAGAAAAATTCAGCTAAAATTAAATTTCCTTATAGTTTTCAGCCCACTGATAAATACCTGAAGGTTACAGAGCATGACATTCCTCAAGGACTCATGACTGCCTTCATGTTAATTTTTTTTAAAGATTTTATTTGAGAGCGAGCAAGCACATGAGAGTGTGCACAAGTTGGGGGAGGGGCAGAGAGAGAAGCAGGCTCCCTGTTGAGTGGGGAGCGGGATGTAGGGCTTGATCCGGGACCCTGGGATCATGACCTGAGTTCTACGCAGACACTTAACCCACTGAGCCACCCAGGGGCTTCAATGTTAATATTTTGCTGGAGACTAAAAGCACCTTATCTTGCAATAATAGTTAGATCTCCAGATCCTGTCATTCTTCTTTAACATGTGGAAATCCCTTTAGAGACTTACGGCATCTCTATGCACCATGTCCCCAAACTTAAAGTATATAATCAGCCACTCTTCACTATCACAACTGCACCTGTCTGTCCACGGGTCCTGTGCCTGTGCTATAATCATCTTTTTGCACTGAAAAATGTCTTAATAATTCTTTCTTGAGCGTTGTGATTGATGGCCCCACATCATTTTTGGTGCCTCCTATATACAGGGATTCTGCGTCGTCCTTCATTTGGACTTCGAGCCTCAGTGCAAACTTGATGAGTTACTAATGCTCAGGCTCCCATGGGAGGTTTCCTCCTCATTAGTCTAATATGATCCCCTCCACATTTCTGGTTTAGCAACTTCTGCCCAGGAGACCTCTGCCTAGAGCTGGCTAAAACAGGTACCCTGACTGAATTAAAACCCAGCCAGGGACCATTTCCTGGGGAAGTCAGCTATCAAGACCACATGTGTTGGAATGTCACTTAGATCATGATGGATTTCCATCTTTACTATTCTACCTCCGTGTCCTCTACTGACAATTTAAATTGTAACATTAGGTATTTCCTCCTGCAAATTGTTAGCATCTCCAAGGGTTAAGATGGCAGGCTCTGTTGGTTCACCTGCTGGCATCTATTGTGTCCTAGGAAGAACAATACAGAAGCAGGGGCGCCTGGGTGGCTCAGTGGGTTAAAGCCTCTGCCTTCGGCTCAGGTCATGATCTCAGGGTCCTGGGATCGAGCCCCACATCTGGCTCTCTGCTCAGCAGGGAGTCTGCTTCCCCCCTCCTCTCTCTCTGCCTGCCTCTCTGCCTACTTGTGATCTCTATCTGTCAAATAAATAAATAAAAATCTAAAAAAAAAAAAAAAAAAAGAACAATACGGAAGCAAAGGGATGTTGACATCCCTCCAGTAAATAAGTCAGTATTTTAACAGCTTTTTGAGGGATGCCTCTGGTCTCTCTGAACACTAGGAACCCTTGACATAATCCTAAATAGGATGCCATCAAGCAGTCCAGGAGGGATTATGATAATGGACTTTTCTCCTTTTATGGGAATGTAATTTTCCTCTTGGGGGGTGTCTTCCTCCCTTGGGATATCTCTTAACCCATTGGAACTGATTTGGATTGCAAGATTTAAAAGAAGAAAGGACTCATCATCTTTTGCAATAATGCATGGCCTCAGTACTCCTTAGGAGTTGAGGGGGGAAAATAGCCCAGTAATGGGACAACAGACTTCCGTACTACATACCAGTTAGATCTCTTCTGCAGGAAACAAGGCAAGAGGATTGAAGTGCCCTATGTCCAGGCCTTCATGGCCTTAAATTAAGATTCTGACCTCAGGGCTCCTTGCAAAATTTGTTCCGCCATTTAAACAAGCTAATGAAGCCCCTCAACATATTGGACGATGATTGTCTGAATAGGCCCCCTCCTCCCAAAGAACTTGGGCTCCGGGAGGAATCACCGGCCAGTTCAAAGAAGACATTGAATCTGTTACTATCCCTCCTCCTTAAAAGCCCCAAGACCCTTCTGCTCCAGCTGGGCATACCAGGAGTGGAATTCCCTGTCTTCTGGGAGCTCCTTCTAAACCTGGACTATATTCTGTTAGGGAGGTTGCTAATGGAGACAGTGGATGTGATTAGAGTCCATGTCCCATTATCCATGGCAGACTTGGCTCAGATAAAACAATTAGGATGATATTCTGAGAACTCTTCTCAATTTATTGAGGGTTTTCAGCAATTATCTGTTAGGTTTGAATTCATTGTTGTACCCCTGAGGAAAAGAACCCTATCTGGGCAGGGGCTCAAGAAGTTGTTGATGAACTAGCAGCCAGAGATAGAGATGGTTATCTGGTGGGAGGTGTTGCTATCCCAAATACCCAACCACATTGGCATTATCAAGGAGGGGAAAGATGAGTCCAAATGATAACTTAATAGAGGAATGAAAAAAAGTATTTGATAAACCTGTAAGCTTTGTTAAAATTCATGGAATTATTCAAGGCGCTGATAAAAATCTAGCTCTATTTCAAGGTCTTCTGCTAGAAGCCATCCTTACATATACAAATCTGGACTCCATCTCACCTGAGGGAACTGTTAGATTATGCATGCATTTTATAAAAGTCAGTTGGAGCCTGACATCCACTGAAAATTGACTAGAGTGACTTTAGGTCCTCAAACCCCCACCCAGCATGTACTAAAGTTCATTACTGGAGTTTTTAATAATAGAAAGTTTTAAGACAGGGAAAGGACCCGAGAGCTAAGCTGCAGGGTAAAATACAGGTTCAAATATTGGCTGCCGCTCTTCGCGGATCCCCCACAACAGGGACTAACCAGGGGCCAAAGAAAAAGCCGGCATCAGACCAAGGACCAGGTAAGACCCATGCTATGGGTGTGGCCAGAATGGACATTGGAGCAAGGAATGTCCAAAAAACGCTCTCCACCGGGGCCATGTCCTATCTATAAGGAAGAAGGACATTGGAAGAGAGACTGTCCTCATCTCCAGAGAGAGAGGAAGACAGGAACTCACTTCTTCGCCTGAGAGCAGGAACCTGAGGATCTGGCATGATGGGGCCCTAACGCTGGTCCGGCTGCCTTTGACATCCAGATGACTGAGCCCCCCAGGTTACCCTGGATGTGGAAGGTAAGTTTGTCAATGTCCTTATTGGTACAGGAGCCATTTACTCTGTTTTTTACTCAGCACTCAGGCCCTAGTTATCTTTCTTTCTCTCTCTTTCTTTGTTTCTTTCTTTCTTTCTTTCTTTCTTTCATTTATTTATTTATTTATTTATTTATTTATTTATTTATTTTAGAGAGAGTGAGTGGAGAGGGGAGGTATAGAGGGAGAGAGAGAATCCCAGGTAGGCTCTACATTCGGCATGTAACCCAACTCAGGGTTTGATCTCGTGACCCCAAGGTCATAACCTGAGTGGAAACCATGAGTAGGATGCCTAACCCCAACCACCCCAGCCCTACTTGTCTTTCTAACCACAACATTGATGGCATAGAAGGAGAAACTAAAATGAAATGTCAGACAGTTCCTTTAACTTGTAAATATAGAAGTCAGCTGGAGACTCGTGTTTTTCTAGTCCTTCCATCTTGTCCCACTCCATCACTTGGAAGAGACTTAACTCATAAACTAGGAAGCAGGTTTGCTCTTACTAAAGAGGAGAATAGCTTTTCTCTTTAACACTTGGAGAATTAAAACCTTGCCCTGTTATCCCTTCTAATATTTGGAAGGAAGTAAATCCACAGGTCTGGGATTGCAGTGTCCCAGGACAGGCTCTTAAAAACCAACTAGTTAAAATGACCTTAAAGTATCCAACCTTTATACGTCATAAAAAAAATATATATATATCCCTTAAAACCTGAGGCAAAAGCTGGGTTATAATCATTTATTGGTAAGTTTCTCAAACATGGTATGTTAAGGCCTTGTTAATCTCCTTATAATACTCCAAGTTTACCAGTTAAAAGGCAAATGGAGACTATTGAATGGCATAAGATTCAAGGGCAATAAATGAAGCCATTGTACCTATTTATCCCATAGTGCCAAATCCCTATACCATTCTCACCCAGGTCCCTGGGGATGCTAACTGGCCTACAGCACTTGACTTAAAAGACACCTTCTTTTGCAGCCTTCTAAGTGAAGAAACACAGCCACTACTTGCTGTTGAATAGGCCTCACGTTCAGGCCCAGAGGCTGCTCAGTTAGCTTGGACAGTCTTGCCACGAGGATTGAGAGACTGTCCTCACCTATTTGGGGCTGCACTTAGTAAAGACTTTGGTGATAGATCCTTGATCTATCGTTCCCTTGAGGGACAATAATTCAGTATGTGGATATTTTACTCTGTAGTCCCACAAAAGAAATATCTGAGAGTAATTCTGTAACTTTTTAATTTTTTTTTAGGATTTTATGTATTTATTTACCTGACAGAGATCACAAGCAGGCAGAGAGGCAGGCAGAGGGGCAGGCAGAGACGGGGTGGGGGTGGGGGTAGCGGGGATGGGGAAAGCAGGCTCCCCACTGAGCAGAGAGCCCAATGTGGGGCATGATCCCAGGACCCTGGGATCATGACCTGAGCTGAAAGCAGAGGCTTTAACCCACTGAGTCACCCAGGTGCCCCTATAACTTTTTATTCCTTGGCAAATGGGATAGCATGTTTCTCTTAAAAAGCACAGATATCTAAACAAAAGGTGTACTCATCTGTGATACAAATTAACCCAGGCTCACCATACCCTGTCCGCTGATAGGAAAAACACTGTGTTATCTCAGATCCTCTGCTACAAAGAAACAACTCCATATTTTCCCAGCTGTGGCAGGATTTTGCCACCTATGGATGGCTGGATTTGGGTTCTTCGAATCATTGCACGATTCAGTTAAAGGCCCTGATAAGGAACACTTACTCTGGACTAAAACCCAGCAGACAGCCTTTCAAACATTAAAAGCTAACCCAGCTTTGGCTTTACCAAATTTAGAAAAACCTTTTACTTTGTATATAGCAGGAAAACAAGGACAAGCTTTGGGGCTTCTTTCCCAGAAATTAGGGAACAAAACAAGAGCGCTGAGCTGTTTTTCAAAGGCCCTTGATAACTATAGCGTCAGGGTGGCTGGCTTGTTCTCAAGTGGTGGCTGCAGCAGCTCTCCTGGTAGAAGCAGCTTCAGAACTTACTGTGGGACAGTCCTTGACAGTGGTGACTCCACATCAGGTCCACAGTGTCCTAGAGACCAGAAGTGACCAATGGATGACAAGAGGCGGATGTACTAAATGCCAGGCTAAATTTATAGATATGTCTGAAATAATACTTAAAACCTGTCAGACTTTAAACCCAGCTACCCTGATGCCTGGACCTGACCATCTGACTTCTATGTTAGGACATGACTGCTCAGAAATTATTGATTTTGATTATTCTAGCTGACCAGACTTAAAAGATTCCCCCTATTGAAAATGCCGTGGATAGTAGATTTACCGATGGCAGTAGCTTCATGGATAAGGGAGAAGTCACTTATGCTGTAGTTAGCTTAAGACCATTGAGGCCAAAGCCCTTCCGGTAAATACATCTGCCCAAAAGGCTAAATTAATAGCACTTAACCCCCGCTCATCAATTGGCAAAAGGGCTAAAAGTTAATATTTATACTAATTCCAATGATTTTTCCTGTGCTACATGTCCATGGAGCAATTTGGAAAGAAAGGGGATTACTATCAAGTCAGCTCCCCAGATAAGGGCCTGAAATAATTACCCTTCTTGAGGCCATAACTCTACCTACAGAGGCGACTGTAATTCATCTCAAAGGACATCAAAAGGATAGGACCTTGAAATCTAAAGGAAACAGTTTGGCTGACTATGCAGCCAAATAGGTAGCACAAAATTAACAAATATTAAGTCTTACATCGGTTTTAACTCCAATTATTTACTTAAGTGGGGGTGGGCAGACAGGGGGAAGGGCAGAGGGCGAGGATGAGAGAGCATCTTAAGGTTGGAGCTCGATCTCACGAGCCTGAGATCATAACCTGAAGTGAAATAAAGAGCACTTAACTGACTGAGCCCCCCCAGGTGCCCCCATATCTTCAGACTGTTTAGACCAAGAGATTCACGTGGCCCAGAAACAAGTATATTTTTAAAAAATGCACAGGACTGCCTTGTTAATGATGGGAACATCTCCATACCCAAGAATAACCGATGGAAGGTAAAATACAGGTTTACACCAGGCTTACTCATTTGGGCAAAAAAAAAAACAAAACAAAAAACAAAAAACGCTTTAGAACGTTTAATAAAAAATATATTGGGTGGCATAAATTTAACAACTATAAAACAGATCTGTCGATCCTGTATTGTTTGTGTATAAGTCAATCTGGAAAGAGCTGTCCATCCGCCTCCCCCCACTTTTGACACCAGTCCAAAGACATGGAACGTATCCAGGAGAGGACTGGCAACTTGATTTCACACAGCTGCCTCCTTGCAAAGGCTCTAAGTTCCTACTAGTGTTTGTTGATACTTTCACTGGCTGGGTCAAGGCCTTTCAGTATAAAACTGAAAGAGCCATGGAAGTAACCAGAGTGTCGTTGTGAGACATTATTACTAGATCTGGCTTTCTATGGACCCTTCAAAGTGGCAACAGACCTTTTACTGCACAAATAACAAATAGCACAGGGAGCTATTAAATATTAAAATAATTAAATATTTTCTATATCCACAATCCTCTGGAAAGATAGAGAAAGCCAGTCCTACTTTAAAACAGCACCTTACTAAGTCTAGAGACCCGGGACTACTGGGTTACTCTCTTATCACTAAGATTTCTCAGAATGAGAACTGCTGAAGAACCTATAGGTTATGAGATATTATATGGAAAACCATTTCTGACAGTGGACCTGTGATAAGATAAAGATCATAACACTTTATGTAATGATTCATTTGAGGCTGGTTTAATTAACAAATATACTGATGACATGCTCCCAAAACCTGATTGAACTATAACTGAAAGCCCAGCCCATGCCAGCCCTGGAGACATGGCTTCTTTCCAGGATTGAAAGTCAAGTGCAGTGGGGGACTTAAATCTAAAATATAAGAGTTGATGTCAGGTCATATTATGTACTTCTACTGCAGGAAAATTAGGGGGACACTCTTCTTGGACTCCTGGATCTAAAATAAAAGCTGTACTTCCTTCATAGGAAACCAGTGAACAAACTACCATGCCTTCTTACTCCTGTGAACCTTTAGAAGATTTGAAACTCCTCTTCAAACGACTATGAAGGTTGTATATTTTATTTTTGTTCCTTGTTCACCAACATTAAGAGACAGTGCCTTTCTACAATGGGCACAACATTATGCTGAACTTCAAAATCAAACAATTTGTTGGCTGTGTGGAATTGTTCCCATGGCAAGTACATTCAAGTTACTCTGGTATGTTTCTCCTTTACAAGGTGCTGACTGGCACTCCTTATACACTTAGATTTTAGATATGATACATAATCCTAACACCAGCATACATTGTGATAATTCTATCACTTTAAAAAAGTGTTTCTTGTGCACCTGGGTGGCTCAGTGGGTTGAGCCGCTGCCTTCGGCTCAGGTCATGATCTCAGGGTCCTGGGATCGAGTCCCGCATCGGGCTCTCTGCTCGGCAGGGAGCCTGCTTCCTCCTCTCTCTCTCTGCCTGCCTCTCTGCCTGCTTGTGATCTCTGTCTGTCAAATAAATAAATAAAATCTTAAAAAAAAAAAAAAAAAAAGTGTTTCTTCTTGGCCCATGATCAGTATGACTTGGAACTTTTTGATATCCTCAAACTATTAAGGTTTTTTTTTTTTTAAGATTTTATTTATTTATTTGACAGAGAGAGATCACAAGTAGGCAGAGAGGCAGGCAGAAGGAAAGGGGAAAGTGGGCTCCCTGCTGAGCAGAGAGCCCTGATGCAGGGCTCAATCCCAGGACCCTGAGATCATGACCTAAGCCAAAGGCAGAGGCTTAACCCGCTGAGCTACTCAAGTGCCCCTCAAACTATTAAGGCTTTAACTGAATTCATAAGCCTACAAATTAATGTCTGTCAATGAGTGCTTAGATTACAAAACCCTGCTTCTCAATATACCTATGATGGTATATGCCAAATCTGAGATGATTATTTATGGTTCACACCAACTTCTGGACAACGCAATCAAAAGGCAGTTTTATGCTGACTACAAAGAAATCATACATGTGATACCTGGACAGCATATGAGATGGCTATCGCTAGAAGATGCTCTCAAGCCATTGTACTCCAGGTTACTGGTTAGTTTGCTACTGGCTGGGCAAGGCAACCCAGAATTAGATGGCTGGCTCCAAATGGCCCCTGATGGTTACATGGCTCTAACCTAAGGCCCTGATTTCCTCTGGGATGGACGTGTCATTGTACCTTGGGTTTTGCTTGGATTCGTGGATATATGGATATATGGATATATATATATGGATATATCAAAACCATCACTACTCTGGCTAATCTTCCAAATTTAAAACAATGATAGACAATCACTATTTCACTGGTATGATCATTTAACATCCATCTTTGTTCCCTCGATGGAACTGGAGGATGGCATATGGAATCCCTTACCGAAAGCCCTATAAAAGCACTAAATTATTCACAAATCAGTATTTCCTTACCTAATGCTGAAGTTACACAGAGGCTCAAAGCACTTCTACAAAATCAAATGGCCTTCAGTATTTAACAGCTGCACAAAACGATACCAACCCTGTTATTAAAATGGAATATTGTGTATATATTCCAGTTTATCACAGAAAGGTAACAAGATTGCTAAAAGATATGAATACTCAAATTGGCACTTTACAGGATCCTTCCCTCTCTTTTAATGATTGGCTAAACTCCTGGACTGGAGGAGGATCTTATCAACTATCAAAGGTCTTTTTTATTGGGCTTCTTTTTCTCGTAACAATATCCATCTTCCTTTGTTGTTTTTTTCCAGTGTCTCCCCGCCTGGTCTCCCTGGGGAGACTTCCAGTTGCCGTTACTTCAAGCTGACCGATGATCCTTTCTACTTGAGATTTGCATGGGTTTGTCTACCTTGGATTCGGCTGCCTCTGCCTTTGGTAACTCCTCTGTATAAATTACCCAACTGATCGATGTTGACTTGTTGGTAGGGACATCGCTGTGCCCCTCTTCAGCAGGAAGAAGTTACAGAAGATAAAAACTTTCCAGCCTCAGCGACCTTAAAGATTGAAGGGTCAAAATTGTTCGGGGAGTGGGGGGACGGGGTGATGAGGAGAACAAAGGCAAGAGAAATGCAGCTAAAATTAAATTACCTCATAGTTTTCAGCCCAATGATAAATACACAAGACCTGCAGAGCATGATATTCCCCAAGGAACTTGTGGCTGCGTTCATGTTAATGTTTTGTTAGAGACTAAAAGCAACCTGGTCTTGACAATAATAGCCAGATCTCCAGGATCCTATAAATATTCTTTCACATGTAGAAATCCCTTTAGAGACTTAGGTTATCTATGTACTTCTAAGTTTGGGGGTGGGTGGCATGTAATCAGTTGCTCCTCACAATCCTAAGTGCAACTCCTTGCCCCGCGGGGGTTCTATGCCTGTGCTATAATAAAGGCACCTTCTTGTACCGTAAGATGTCTCAGGAATTCTTTCTTCACGAAAGAATTACATCAGTAACTCCACGTGCGCTCCACGACCCCACATCAGTAACTGCTAGGAGAGCGGTGATATGGGGTATTTAGGAAACACAGACAAGGGCTACATTCTGGTGGAGTGGGGGAGTGTATTACAGAGGGGCTGAGTTTCTTAAGAGGGAATCCCATTACCTCCATGATTGGCTCAGTGATCCCTGCAGCCAGTTACACTAGTTAAGCAGCTGTGAGGGTTGAGCTTAGCTCACATCATTCTCTTGCTCTCACTGGTTGGGGACGTGCCTGTCCCATCACTGTAACCACCTGCCTCATGGGGCTCTTCAGCATCTGAGGTACAGATCATCTGAACTGAGATGTGCTGTAAATGTAAATTATATTGCAGATTTCAGAAATTAAGAATGAGTGTAAAAAAAAATCACATTAATATTTTTATATTACATGTTCAAATGATAACTGTCTTGGATCCATTGAATTAAAGTCTATTATTGAAATTAATTTCATCTCCTCTTACTTTTTTTTTGGTTAGTGTTGCTCCAGAAAACTTAAAATATTTAATTTATGTAGTTTAAATTTGAACTAGGTGATGCTGGTCTAAGTCATTGGTTCAGCTCCAGTAGGAATTCTAGAATATTGGAGTTCTGACGTGACCTCTTTAGAAGTGGACCCTTGGCTCTGCCACGGAGTCAGCCTTGCCCCACTCCTCAGTAACTAGGGTAAGCTTACACATGTGAAAGCTCTCTTAACACCAGAGTTATTTTAACTTTTAAAGTGGGGACAATAATGCTTATGAATTGTGAACACAATTGGTTTATATTCCCTATAAACCAAAGCTTATTCTCCATACATAACACATTTAAGCTCTTAAACAACTCTGTCAAGGTGTCATTTAGAAATAATAAACTCTTAATGAACGTTATTAAGACTCAAATTTATGGAGTGCTTCCTACTGCCAAGCCCTTGGTATGAATTCCCTCCTGTAATTTGTGGGGCTCTAGTTTTATCGCCTTTGGCAAACCAGTTCACCATTCCAGGGCCCCATTTCCTCACCTCTGCGCTGGGATGGTTGATCAGTAAATGATTTCTAAGATAAATTCTAGCTTTGATAAAAAAATTCTAGCTTTGCTAAAAAAATTAGCTCTCATATTTGTAATATTCCAAAGAGTTATCTTCCAATGGTTGGTTTCTTTTTGTTGTCTCTTGTTCTCATTTCCCTGATGATATTTCTTCTTTCATCTCTCTGGAGATGTATAATGTTGGTTTGTTCTTAAATTTTTCTCCTACTACCTGTCCTTTCCTGTTTCTCTGCATTTCTTGTTCTTTTTCTAAGTTTGCTTCTGTTTGTTTTTTGTTTTACTTTTTAAAATTACGTTATGTTAGTCAGCATACAGTACATCATTAGTTTTTGGTGCACTGTTCCATGATTCACTGTTTGCATATAACCGGGTGCTCTGTGCATTATGTGCCCTCCTTGATACCCATCCCTGGGCTCACCCATTCCCCTACACCCCCCCTTAAACCCCTCCATCTGTTTCCAGAATCTGTAGTCTCTCATGGTTTGTCTCCCCTTGATTTCTCCCCCTTCATTTTTCCCTTCCTTCTCCGAATATTCTCCATGCTATTCCTTATGTCCCTCACATAAGTGAAACCATATGATAATTGACTTTCATATGATAATCTCCTCCAGTCCCATCTACACTGAGGCAAAAGCTGGGTATTCTTCCTTCTCTATCTTTTGTGTTAGAGACTTTCCCCTCCCATGTCTGGCCTTTCTGGCTTGCCCATTGATATTCAGGAATGAGACACTGAATGCTGACTGGAACCTCTGTCTGGGGGGGGAGGGGAGGAGCGGTGGGGGACGGGTGTTGACTGAGTAGTGAGAGATGAGCCTAGTTTGTTGAGATACCTCAGTGTCAGCATCTAGTGGTCTTTATTTGGAGAGGCTATTTTCTCAGAGAGGAAGTCTCCACATTCCTGCCTGATAGGTATCAGCCTGGCAGTTGGAGTTCTGGAGGCTAATTGGGAATCCTTCTTGCCAGGTCTTACCATTTCAGTGTGGTGCCTTGCTTCCAGTTGGGAGTTCAGTTGAGTTATTTGCTCTCTTCAGCCTCCCTACTTCCAGCAGTCTCTACAGAACAGCAGCATTCATGAGAGTACGTGCAATGGCTGTTGTTGATGAAGCACCAATTCCATCAAACATTGTTCTAAGCGATGAACAAGGAATGTGTCATTTCTTCCTCTCCACTCTGTGGGTAGGTACCGTTGTTTCCTCCAATTTCATCTTGGGACATGGAGAGTTTAAGTGACTTGCTCAAGGTCACAAAGTCCTGGATCTGGCACTTCCACCCAGAACCCAGGCTCAAAACCACAATGTCACTTGTCCCTCTGCTGTCTGCTTCCCAAATTCTACCCTCTCTTGTCCATTGATGGTGCCTCTCCTGTTCTCCTTGTCTTTGGGGATTTACTGCCATTTTAGCAGGATCGCAGAGAAGAATGGAGATAATGTGAAGGTGTCATTCACCATATATAACTAGAGATGGAAATCCCTTTTTGGATATAGGTGGCCCTCATAACTGGTCACCTGACTGATGAATGGCCAGTGTGAGACTAAGGCTGTCCCAGCTTCTGCTTCTGATCCTAGTTAGATGTAGCCTCAGAAGCCCCAGGGAGCCCTAGTTCATATATTTTTTGGCATCATGGTCAAGTTACCTAGAGCTGTTGCCAATAGCATCCACCACCAGGGAAATGACTGGCTAGGTTGTGTGATTCAGAGCATGAGACCATCAGCTAAAGGAGATAGAACTGGAAGTGTTCCACTGCAGGAGTGAGAAAAATCTCACATATATACCAGAGGCCAGAACAATTAACACCAAAAGGTAAATAGTGGATTTTGTTGGGTGAGGTGCCTACAGGTAATTCATGTTTTTTAATTTCTGCTCACCTGTTTTCCATATTTTTTTATACTGCATGTGTTATTTAACAAGAAATGGTTAAGATGTTTAAGAACATTCGCCCTTTGATTTAGCATTTCTGCTTCTTGGAAACATCCTAAGGAAATGATTAATGATAATGTATGTTAAGATTTAACCACAGCAATGTTCATTCCAGAGACATTTAAAAAGTTAGAAAACAGAAATGTCTAAAAAAGAGATTAAAGTTGGACTATGTAGTCAGTAAGATATATATTGAGGGGCACCTGGGTAGCTGACTCTTGATCTCTGCTGAGGTCTTGATTGCAGGGTCATGTGTCCAACCACAAATTGGGCTCCACGCTGGGCATGGAGCTTACTTAAGAAAAAAGAGAATATATATTGTAATGATGTACATGGTCCAATTATGTAAAGAAAACAAACTTATAAGGTACGTACAATAGAATTCCAGTTTTTTATTTTTATTTTACTTTATTTTTTAAAGATTTTCTTTATTTAAGAGAGAGAGAGTGAGAGAGAGCATGAGAGGGGGAGAAGGTCAGAGGGAGAAGAAGACTCCCTGTGGAGCTGGGAGCCCGACACGGGACTCGATTCCGGGCTCAAGGATCATGGCCTGGGCCAAAGGCAGTCACTTAACCAACTGAGCCACCCAGGTGCCCAAATTCCAGTTTTTTATTGAAGTATAATTAATATACACTGATGTATTCGTTTCAGGAGTGCAACACTGATTCAGCAGTTCTATACTCCATGCTCACCATGGTTAAGTGTAGTCACCATCTGTCACCATGTGATACCCTTATAATGTTACTGGCTATATTCCCAATACTATACTTTTCATCTCCATGAATTATTTATAACTGGAAGTTTATACCTCTTAACCCCCATGTGTATTTTTCCCATTCCTCCATCCACCTCACCACTGGTAATAATCAGTTTGTTCTCTGTATTTTTTAAAAAAGATTTTATTTATTCACTTTGACAGCAGGAGAGAGAGTGAAAGAAAACACAAGCAGGGGGAGCAGCAGAGGGAGAGGCAGGCTCCCCACTGAGCAGGGAGCCCAATGCAGGGCTCAATCCCAGGACCCCAGGATCATGACCTGAGCCAAAGGCAGATGCTTAATGACTGAGCCACCCAAGCACCCCTGTTCTCTGTATTTAAGAGTCTCTTGGTTGGTTAGTTGGTTTGGGTTTTTTGTTGTTCATTTGTATTGTTTTTTAGATTCTAAATATGAAGGAAATTACTTGGTAATTTTCTTTCTCTGTCTGACTTATTTCTCTTAGCACAATATCCTCATGTTTATCTGTGTTGTGGCAAATGACAAAAGCCATTCCATTTTGCAGCTGAGTAATATTCCATCATAGGTATATATCATTTCTTCCTTATCCATTCATCCACTGACAGACATGGGTTGCTTCTATATCTTGACTGTCAAAAATAATACCGCAATAAATCTACAGGTGTGTATCTTTTCTAATTAGCATTTTTGTTTACTTTGGGTAAATACTCAGGGGTGAAATCACTGGATCATATGGTATTTCTATTGTTAATTTTTTGAGAAACCTCCATGCTGTTTTCCACAGTGGCTGTACCAACTTACATTCCCACCAACAGAGCACAGTGTTCCTTTTTTCTCCACATCCTCACCAACACTTGTTGTTTCTTATCTCTTTTTTTTTGTATTTTATTTTATTTTTTTTAAATAATTTTTTATTTTTTATAAACATATATTTTTATCCCCAGAGGTACAGGTCTGTGAATCACCAGGTTTACACACTTCACAGCACTCGCCAAAGCACATACCCTCCCCAATGTCCATAATCCCACCCCCTTGTCCCAAACCCCCTCCCCCCAGCAACCCTCAGTTTGTTTTGTGAGATTAAGAGTCACTTATGGTTTGTCTCCCTCCCAATTCCATCTTGTTTCATTTATTCTTCTCCTACCCACTTAAGCCCCCATGTTGCATCACTACTTCCTCATATCAGGGAGATCATATGATAGTTGTCTTTCTCCACTTGACTTATTTCGCTAAGCATCATACGCTCTAGTTCCATCCATGTTGTCGCAAATGGCAAGATTTCATTTCTTTTGATGGCTGCATAGTATTCCATTGTGTATATATACCACATCTTCTTGATCCATTCATCTGTTGATGGACATCTAGGTTCTTTCCATAGTTTGGCTATTGTGGACATTGCTGCTATAAACATTCGGGTGCACATGCCCCTTTGGATCACTACGTTTGTATCTTTAGGGTAAATACCCAATAGTGCAATTGCTGGGTCATAGGGCAGCTCTATTTTCAACATTTTGAGGAACCTCCATGCTGTTTTCCAGAGTAGTTGCACCAGCTTGCATTCCCACCAACACTGTAGGAGGGTTCCCCTTTCTCCGCATCCTCGCCAGCATCTGTCATTTCCTGACTTGTTGATTTTAGCCATTCTGACTGGTGTGAGGTGATATCTCATTGTGGTTTTGATTTGTATTTCCCTGATGCCGAGTGATATGGAGCACTTTTTCATGTGTCTGTTCGCCATCTGGATGTCTTCTTTGCAGAAATGTCTGTTCATGTCTTCTGCCCATTTCTTGATTGGATTATTTGTTCTTTGGGTGTTGAGTTTGCTAAGTTCTTTATAGATTCTGGACACTAGTCCTTTATCTGATATGTCGTTTGCAAATATCTTCTCCCATTCTGTCAGTTGTCTTTTGATTTTGTTAACTGTTTCCTTTGCTGTGCAAAAGCTTTTGATCTTGATGAAATCCCAATAGTTCATTTTTGCCCTTGCTTCCCTTGCCTTTGGCGATGTTCCTAGGAAGATGTTGCTGAGGCTGAGGTCGAAGAGGTTGTTGCCTGTGTTCTCCTCAAGGATTTTGATGGATTCCTTTCGCACATTGAGGTCCTTCATCCATTTTGAGTCTATTTTTGTGTGTGGTGTAAGGAAATGGTCCAATTTCATTTTTCTGCATGTGGCTGTCCAATTTTCCCAGCACCATTTATTGAAGAGGCTGTCTTTTTTCCATTGGACATTCTTTCCTGCTTTGTCGAAGATTAGTTGACCATAGAGTTGAGGGTCTATTTCTGGGCTCTCTATTCTGTTCCATTGATCTATGTGTCTGTTTTTGTGCCAGTACCATGCTGTCTTGATGATGACAGCTTTGTAATAGAGCTTGAAGTCCGGAATTGTGATGCCACCAACATTGGGCTTTCTTTTTCAATATTCCTTTGGCTATTCGAGGTCTTTTCTGGTTCCATATAAATTTTAGAATTATTTGTTCCATTTATTTGAAAAAGATGGATGGTACTTTGACAGGAAATGCATTAAATGTGTAGATTGCTTTAGGTAGCATAGACATTTTCACAATATTTATTCTTCCAATCCAGGAGCATGGAATATTTTTCCATTTCTTTGTGTCTTCCTCAATTTCTTTCATGAGTACTTTATAGTTTTCTGAGTATAGATTCTTTGCCTCTTTGGTTAGGTTTATTCCTAGGTATCTTATGGTTTTGGGTGCAATTGTAAATGGGATTGACTCCTTAATTTCTCTTTCTTCTGTCTTGCTGTTGGTGTAGAGAAATGCAACTGGTTTATGTGCATTGATTTTATATCCTGACACTTTACTGAATTCCTGTATAAGTTCTAGCAGTTTTGGAGTGGAGTCTTTTGGGTTTTCCACATATAGTATCATATCATCTGCGAAGAGTGATAATTTGACTTCTTCTTTGCCGATTTGGATGCCTTTAATTTCCTTTTGTTGTCTGATTGCCGAGGCTAGGACCTCTAGTACTATGTTGAATAGCAGTGGTGATAATGGACATCCCTGCCGTGTTCCTGACCTTAGCGGAAAAGCTTTCAGTTTTTCTCCATTGAGAATGATATTTGCGGTGGGTTTTTCATAGATGGCTTTGATGATATTGAGGTATGTGCCCTCTATCCCTACACTTTGAAGAGTTTTGATCAGGAAGGGATGCTGTACTTTGTCAAATGCTTTTTCAGCATCTATTGAGAGTATCATATGGTTCTTGATCTTTCTTTTATTGATGTGTTGTATCACATTGACTGATTTGCGGATGTTGAACCAACCTTGCAGCCCTGGAATAAATCCCACTTGGTCGTGGTGAATACTCCTTTAATGTACTGTTGAATCCTATTGGCTAATATTTTGTTGAGTATTTTCGCATCTGTGTTCATCAAGGATATTGGTCTATAGCTCTCTTTTTTGATGGGATCCTTGTCTGGTTTTGGGATCAAGGTGATGCTGGCCTCATAAAATGAGTTTGGAAGTTTTCCTTCCATTTCTATTTTTTGGAATAGTTTCAGGAGAATAGGAATTAGTTCTTCTTTAAATGTTTGGTAGAATTCCCCCGGGAAGCCGTCTGGCCCTGGGCTTTTGTTTGTTTGGAGATTTTTAATGACTGTTTCAATCTCCTTACTGGTTATGGGTCTGTTCAGGCTTTCTATTTCTTCCTGGTTCAGTTGTGGTAGTTTATATGTTTCTAGGAATGCATCCATTTCTTCCAGATTGTCAAATTTATTGCCGTAGAGTTGCTCATAGTATGTTCTTATAATAGTTTGTATTTCTTTGGTGTTAGTTGTGATCTCTCCTCTTTCATTCATGATTTTATTTATTTGGGTCCTTTCTCTTTTCTTTTTGATAAGTCGGGCCAGGGGTTTATCAATTTTATTAATTCTTTCAAAGAACCAGCTCCTAGTTTCGTTGATTTGTTCTATTGTTTTTTTGGTTTCTATTTCATTGATTTCTGCTCTGATCTTTATGATTTCTCTTCTCCTGCTGGGCTTAGGGTTTCTTTCTTGTTCTTTCTCCTGCTCCTTTAGGTGTAGAGTTAGGTTGTGTACCTGAGACCTTTCTTGTTTCTTGAGAAAGGCTTGTACCGCTATATATTTTCCTCTCAGGACTGCCTTTGTTGTGTCCCACAGATTTTGAACCGTTGTATTTTCATTATCATTGGTTTCCATGATTTTTTTCAATTCTTCTTTAATTTCCTGGTTGACCCATTCATTCTTTAGAAGGATGCTGTTTAGTGTCCATGTATTTGGGTTCTTTCCAAACTCCCTTTTGTGGTTGAGTTCTAGCTTTAGAGCATTGTGGTCTGAAAATATGCAGGGAATGATCCCAATCTTTTGATACCGGTTGAGTCCTGATTTAGTACCGAGGATGTGATCTATTCTGGAGAATTTTCCATGTGCACTAGAGAAGAATGTGTATTCTGTTGCTTTGGGATGAAATGTTCTGAATATATCTGTGATGTCCATCTGGTCCAGTGTGTCGTTTAAGGCCTTTATTTCCTTGCTGATCTTTTGCTTGGATGATCTGTCCATTTCAGTGAGGAGAGTGTTAAAGTCCCCTACTATTATTGTATTATTGTTTATGTGTTTCTTTGATTTTGTTATTAATTGGTTTATATAGTTGGCTGCTCCCAAGTTGGGGGCATAGATATTTAAAATTGTTAAATCTTCTTGTTGGACAGACCCTTTGAGTATGATATAGTGTCCTTCCTCATCTCTTATTAGAGTCTTTGGCTTAAAATCTTGTTGATCTGCTATAAGGATTGCCACTCCTGCTTTCTTCTGATGTCCATTAGCATGGTAAATTCTTTTCCACCCCCTCACTTTAAATCTGGAGGTGTCTTCGGGCTTAAAATGAGTTTCTTGGAGGCAACATACAGATGGGTTTTGTTTTTTTATCCATTCTGATACCCTGTGTCTTTTGACAGGGGCATTTAGCCCATTAACATTCAGGGTAACTATTGAGAGATATGAATTTAGTGCCATTGTATTGCCTGTAAGGTGACTGTTACTGTATGTGGTCTCTGTTCCTTTCTGATCTACCACTTGTAGGCTCTCTCTTTGCTTAGAGGACCCCTTTCAATATTTCCTGTAGAGCTGGTTTGGTATTTGCAAATTCTTTCAGTTGTTGTTTGTCCTGGAAGCTTTTAATCTCTCCTTCTATTTTCAATGATAGCCTAGCTGGATATAGTATTCTTGGCTGCATGTTTTTCTCGTTTAGTGCTCTGAAAATATCATGCCAGCTCTTTCTGGCCTGCCAGGTCTCTGTGGATAAGTCAGCTGCCAATCTAATATTTTTACCATTGTATGTTACAGACTTCTTTTCCCGGGCTGCTTTCAGGATTTTCTCTTTGTCACTGAGACTTGTAAATTTTACTATTAGGTGACGGGGTGTGGGCCTATTCTTATTGATTTTGAGGGGCGTTCTCTGAACCTCCTGAATTTTGATGCTCGTTCCCTTTGCCATATTGGGGAAATTCTCCCCAATAATTCTCTCCAGTATACCTTCTGCTCCCCTCTCTCTTTCTTCTTCTTCTGGAATCCCAATTATTCTAATGTTGTTTTGTCTTATGGTGTCACTTATCTCTCGAATTCTCCCCTTGTGATCCAGTAGCTGTTTGTCCCTCTTTTGCTCAGCTTCTTTATTCTCTGTCATTTGGTCTTCTATATCACTAATTATTTCTTCTGCCTCATTTATCCTAGCAGTGAGAGCCTCCATTTTTGATTGCACCTCATTGATAGCTTTTTTTATTTCAACTTGGTTAGATTTTAGTTATTTTATTTCTCCAGAAAGGGCTTTTATATCTCTCGAGAGGTTTTCTCTAATATCTTCTATGCCTTTTTTGAGCCTGGGTAGAACCTTGAGAACTGTCATTCTGAACTCTAGATCTGACATATTACCAATGTCTGTATTGATTAGGTCCCTAGCCTTCAGTACTGCCTCTTGTTCTTTTTTTTGTGTTGAAATTTTCCGTCTTGTCATTTTGTCCAGATAAGAGTATATGAAGGAGCAAGTAAAATACTAAAAGGGTGGCAACAACCCCAGGAAAATATGCTTTAACCAATTAGAAGAGATCCCAAATCGTGAGGGGGGAGAAAGGGGATAAAAAGAGGTTCAAGGGGCGCCTGGGTGCCTCAGTGGGTTAAGCCTCTGCCTTCGGCTCAGGTCATGATCCCAGGGTCCTGGGATTGAGCCCCGCGTCGGGCTCTCTGCTCAGCAGGGAGCCTGCTTCCTCCTCTCTCTCTCTGCCTGCCTCTCTGCCTTGTGATTTCTCTCTGTCAAATAAATAAATAAATAAATCTTTAAAAAAAAAAAAAAAAAGAGGTTCAAAAAGGAAGAAAGAAAAAAAAAGAATTTAAAAAAAAGAAAACAAATAAGAAAAATATAAAAAAGAAAATATATATATATTAGATAAACTAGTTAAAAAACGTTAAAAAAGAAAAAGGTAAAAGTAAAAAAAAAATTTAACCAGAATGCGAGAAAAAAAACAAAAAATGAAAAAGAAAAAAATTAACTGCAAGACTGAAAAAAATCACAGGGAAAAAGCCATGAGTTCCGTGCTTTGCTTTCTCCTCCTCTGGAATTCTGCTGCTCTCCTTGGTATTGAAACTGCACTCCTTGGTAGGTGAACTTGGTCTTGGCTGGATTTCTTGTTGATCTTCTGGGGGAGGGGCCTGTTGTAGTGATTCTCAAGTGTCTTTGCCCCAGGCGGAATTACACCGCCCTTACCCGGGGCTGGGGTGAGTAATCCGCTCGGGTTTGCTTTCAGGAGCTTTTGTTCCCTGAGCGCTTTCCGTAGAGTTCCAGAGGACGGGAATACAAATGGCGGCCTCCTGGTCTCCGGCCCGGAGGAGCCGAGAGCCCAGGGCCCCACTCCTCAGTGCGCCCTCAGAGAACAGCGCCCAGTTACTCCCGTCTGCCTGCCCTCCGGCCGCGCTCCGAGCTCACCGAGCCTGCGACTGGTTCAAGGTAACACCGAGCTGTGAGCTTACTGTCGGCTCTGTCTCTGTAGCCGGCTTTCCCGTTCCAATACCCGCAAGCTCTGCGACACTCAGACATCCCCGATCCTTCTGTGACCCTGCGGGACCTGAGGCCACGCTGACCCCGTGTGGGCTTCGCCCCGGTTTAGCCTCTGGAGCGATGTCCCTCAGCGGAACAGACTTTTAAAAAAGTCCTGATTTTGTGCGCTGTTGCTCCGCCGCTTGCCGGGAGCCGGCCCCTCCCCCCAGGGTCTATCTTCCCGTTGCTTTGGATTCACTTCTCCACCGGTCCTACCTTTCAGAAAGTGGTTGTTTTTCTGTTTCCAGAATTGCTGTTCTTCTTCTTTTCGATCTGCTGATGGATTTTCAGGTGTTTGCAATCTTTAGATAAGCTATCTAGCTGATCTCCGGCTAGCTGAAGTAGTCTCAGCCTGCTACTTCTCCGCCATCTTGACCGTTTCTTATCTTTTTGATTCTAGCCATTCTGACAGCTGTAAGTTGCTATCCCATGGTAGTTTTGATTTGCATTTCTCTGATGATGAGTGACGTTGAGCATCTTTTCTTATGTCTGTTGGCCATCTGGACGTCTTCTTTGGAAAACTGTCTATTCAGGTCCTCTGCCCATTGTCTAATAGGATTATTTGCTTTTTTGGTGTTGAGTTATAGAAGTTCTTTATGTATTTTGGATATGAACCTTTTATTGGATATACCATTTGCATAGTTCTTCTACCACTCAGTGGGTTGCCTTTTGGTTTTGTTGATTGATTCTTTTGTTGTGTAAAAGCTTTTTAGTTTTATTTATTTATTTATTTATTTATAGATTTTATTTATTTTTTTGGCATACAGAGATCACAAGTAGGCGAGAGAGACAGGCAGAGAGAGAGGAAGGGAAGCAGTCTCCCTGCGAAGCAGAGAGCCCAAGATGGGACTCGATTCCACGACCCCGGAATTATGACCTGAGCTGAAGGCAGAGGCTTTAACCCACTGAGCCACCCAGGTGCCCCATAAGCTTTTTAGTTTGATGTAATTTCAATAGTTTATTTTTGCTTTTGGAGATGTATCTAGAATAATATTGCTAAGGCTGATGTCAAAGAAATTACTGCCTGTTTTCTTCTAGGAAGAAAGGTCTTTTTTTTTTTTTTTTAAGATTTTATTTATTTGACAGAGAAAGGAGGGAGAGAACACAAGCAGGGTAGTATCGCAGGCAGAGGCAAAGGGAAAAGCAGGCTCCCCACTGAGCATAGAGCCCGACATGTGGCTCGATCACAGGACTCCAGGATCATGACCTGAACGGAAGGCAGATGCTTAACTGACTGGGCCATCCAGGCGCCTCTCACATTAAGGTGTTTAATGTGTTAGACTTTATTTTTGTGTGTGCTGTGAGAAAGTAGCCCAGTTTCATTTTTTTTTGCATGCAGCTGTCCAGTTTTCCCAGTACCATTTATTGAAAAGACTATCTTTTCCCTCATTGTAAATTCTTGCCTCTTTTCTCATAGATTCATTGACTATATAGGTTTTTCCCCTCCTGGACTCTGTATTCTGTTTCACTGGTCTGTGTATTTGCTATTGTGCTGGTTCAATATTGTTTTGATCACTACAGCTTTGTAGTATATCTTGAAATCTGGAATTGTGAAACTTTCAGCTTTGTTCTTCTTTCTCAAGATCGCTTTGGCTATTTGGGGTCTTTGGTGATTCCATATGAATTTTAGGACTGTTTGCTTTGGTTCTGTGAAAAATACCATTGGTATTTTGATTGGGATTGCATTGAATCTGTAGATTGCTTTGGCTGCTATGAACACTCTGACAATATTAACTCTTCCAATCCATTAGCATGGGCTGTCTTTCCATTTGTTTGTATCATCTTCAGTTTCTTTCACCAGGACTTTATGGTTTTCAGAATACAGGTCTTTTACCTCCTTGGTTAAATTTATTCCTAGATATATTTTTTAAAGATTTTATTTATTTATTTGACAGACAGAGCTCACAAGTAGGCAGAGAGGCAGGCAGAGAGAGAGGGGGAAGCAGCCTCCCTGCCAAGCAGAGAGCCCGATGTGGAGCTCTATCCCAGGACCCTGAGATCATGACCTGAGCCAAAAGCAGAAGCTTAGCCCACAGAGCCACCCAGATGCCACGGGTATTAATTTTATGTCCTGCAAGTTGACTGAAATCATTTATTCTAATAGTTTTGTGATGGAGCCTAGATTTTCTGTGTATAGTATTGTGTCATCTGCAAATAGTGACAGTTCTACTTCTTGCCGATTTGGATGCCTCATTTCTTTTTCTTGTCTGATTGCTGTGGATGAAAGCAGTGAGAGTGAACATCCTTGTCTTGTTTCTGGTCTTAAAGGAAAAGCTGTCAGTTTTCACTGTTGAGTATGATGTTAGCTGTGGGTTTGTTATATGTGGGCTTTATTATGTTGAGGTGTGTTCCCTCTAAACTTACTTTGTCGAGAGTTTTTATGATGAACAGAAGTGAATTTTGTTATATTCTTTTTCTGCATCTATTGAGATGGTCCTAGGATTTTCATCCTTGGTTTTGTTGCTGTGGTGTAGCATGTTGATTGATTTGAGATTATTGAACCATCTTTGCATGCCCAGAATAAATTCCACTTGATCATGATGCAAGATACCCTTTTAATATATTGCTGATTGTGGTTTGCTAATATTTTGCTGAGGATTTTTGCAACTATGTTCATTAGGGATATTGGTTTGTAGTCATCGTCGTCTTCTTCTTCTTCTTCTTTTTAGTGTTTTTTTTGTTTCGGTATCAGAGTAATGCTGGCTTCGCAGAATGTATTTGGGAGCTTTCCTTCCTTCTAGTGTGTGTGTGTGTTGTGTGTGTGTGTGTAATTGAGGAGAATATACGTTAACTCTCCTTTAAATGTTTAGTAGAATTCATTTGTGGATCCATTTGGTCCTGGATTTTGTTGTTGTTGTTGGGGAATTTTTGATAACCCATTCAGTTTCTTTACTAGTAACCAGTCTGTTCAGACTTTCTGTTTCTTCCTGATTCCGTTTTGGAAGATTATATGCTTCTAGGAATTCATCCATTTCTTCTAGGTTGTCCAATTTGTTAGCATATAATTTTTCAGTGTCTTCTCTTTTTTTTTTTTTTTTTTTTTTTTAAGATTTATTTGTTGGGGCACCTGGGTGGCTCAGTGGGTTAAAGCCTCTGCCTTCGGCTTGGGTCATGATCCCAGAGTCCTGGGATCGAGCCCCACATCGGGTTCTCTGCTCAGCGGGGAGCCTGCTTCCTCCTCTCTCTCTGCCTGCCTCTCTGCCTATTGTGATCTCTGTCAAATAAATAAATAAAATCTTTAAAAAAAAAGATTTATTTGTTTATTTGACAGACAGAAATCACAAGGAGGCAGAGAGGCAGGCAGAGAGAGAGGAGGAAGCAGGCTCCCCACCGAACAGAGAGCCCAATTTGGGGCTCTATCCCAGGACCCTGGGATCATGACCCAAGCCGAAGGCAGAGGCTTTAACCCACTGAGCCACCCAGGCACCCCTCAGTGTCATCTTTTAATTCTTTGTATTTCTGTCAGTTTTTACCTCTCCTCTTTCATTTCTGATTTTATTTGTGTCCTCTTCACTTTTTTTTCTTCTTGATGAATATAGCTAAAGGTTTGTCAATTTCGTTTATCTTTTCAAAGAGCTAGCTTTTGGTTTCATTGATTGTTTCTTTTGGTTTTGTGTTTGTTTATTTGCTTGTCTCTATTTCAAATGTTTCTGCTCTGACTTCATTACTTCTTTCCTTCTACTAACCGTGGGTTTTGTTTGTTCTCCCTTTTCTTATTCCTTTAGGTGTGAGGTTAGATTAAGGTTTTTCTTGTTTCTTGAGGCAAGCTTGTATCAGTATAAATTTTCCTCTTAGAACTACTTTCACTGTGTCCCAAAGATTTTGGACTGTTGTGTTTCCATTTTCATTTTTCACCAGCTATTTTTAAATTTCCTCTTTGATTTCTTCATTGATCATTGGTTGTTTAGTAGCATGTTGTTCAGCCTCCATATATTTGTGCTTGTTTTTTTTTCTTTTCCCTTGTGATTCATTATATTGTGCGAAAACATGCATAGGATTTTAATCTTCTTAAATTTATTAAGACATGTTTTGTGGCCCAACATGTGAGCTACTCTGGAGAATGTTTCATGTGCACTTGAATTGGTATTCTATTTGGTTTAGATGGAATATTCTGTATATATCTATGTTAAGGCCCTCTGGTCTAATGTGCCCTTCAAAAACATGTTTCTTTATTGATTTTCTGTCTGGATGATCTATCCATGGAAGTAAGTAGGTTGTTAAAAATCCCCTACTATTTTTGTATTACTGTCAGTTTCTCGCTTTATGTCTGTTAACATTTCTTTCGTGTACTTAGGTTCTCCAATGCTGGGTGCATAGATATTTACAATTGTTATATCTCCTTGTTGAACTGATCTCTTTATCATTATGTAGTAATGCCCTTCTTTGTCTCTTGTTACAGTTACCATTTCAGAGTAACTTTGATCTAAGTATTGCTACATTGACCCCTACCCCCGACCCACTTCCACTTGCATGCTAAATCTCTTTCCATGCTTTCTCTTGTCTGTATGTATCTTTAGGTCTGAAGTTAATAATCTCTTACAGGCAACATGTAGTGGGTCTTTTTTTTTTTTTTTTCCATTCAGTCCTTTTGATTGGAGCATTTAGTCCTTTGACATTTAAATTATTAATAAGTATGTACTTATTGCCATTTTGTTCATTGTGTTGGTTGTTTTTGTTGGTATTTTCTGTTACTTTTTTCTTCTCTTGCTCTCTTCTAGTTTGTTGGCTTTCTTTAGTGTTAATGCTTGAATTCCTTTTTCTTTTGTGTGTGTGTGTATCCATTACATGATTTCATTTGTGGTTATCATTTGTGGTTATCTTTTCATTCATATCTAATGTCTCATGTGTACAGCAATTATATATTAAGTTGATGATCTCTTAAGTTCAAGCACACTCAAAGTATTAAATTTTTATTCCCCCCTTACTTTTTATGTGTATGATATCGTTTTCTACATTTCTATTTTGTGTATCCCTTGAGTGAATGTTGTAGAAATAATGGATTTTGCTAGTTTTGTTTTAACCTCCATACTGGCTTTTCAAGTGATTTATCTGTTACCTTTACTATATGCTTGTTTTTACCAGTGAAATGTCTTCCTTTTAATTTTGTTCTGGTTAGGGCCTTTTCTTTTCTTTCTTTCTTTCTTTAAAGATTTTATTTATTTATTTGACAGAGATCATAGGTAGGCAGAGAAGCAGGCAGAGAGAGAGGAAGGAAAGCAGGCTCCCCACTGAGCAGAGAGCCCAATGCGGGGCTCTATCCCAGGACCTTGGATCCAGGATCCCAGGACCCAGGATCATGACCCGAGCTGAAGGCAGAGGCTTTAACCCACTGAGCCGCCCAGGTGCCTGGTTAGGGCCTTTTCTTTCCATTCTTTGACTGTTTCTTATCAGGATGTTTTAGTGATGATGTATTCCTTTAACTTCTGTTTGGGAAGTTATCACTCCTGTTCCAAGTAATGACCTGCTGGATAGAGTATTCTTGGTTATAGCCTTTTTCCATTTCAGCACTTTGTAGGCCAGAGGGATTGGCATGATACATTAAAAGTTTCTGCTGAGGAAAAAAAAAAAAAAAAAAAAGCTGATAGCTTTATGGGGTTTCTCTTGCATAACTTTTTTTCTTTTCTTGTTGCTTTTGAAATTCTTTATCATTACTTTTTGCCACTTAAATTATTATGTGTCTTGGTGTGGAACTCCTGGGTTCATCTTGTAAGGGGCTCTCTGCACTTCCTAGACCTGGATGTCTGTTTCCTTCCTCACATTTAGGGAGGTATTCAGTTATTATTTCTTCAAGTAAATTTGCTGAAGTTTTTGTTTTTTTGAGAGAGAGAGCACAAGCGATGGGGATGAGCAGAGAGAGAAGGCGAGCAGGGAACCCGATGCAGGGCTCAATCCCAGGACTCCAGGATCATGACCCAAGTCAAAGGCAGATGCTTAGCCAACTGAACCACCCAGGAGCCCCTCTTCAAGTAAATTTCCTGCCCCCTTTCTCTCTTTTTTCTTCTTCTGGGATCCCTATAATACAAATGTTATTAGGGTTGATGCTGTTGGTGAGTTCCCTTAACCTATTCTCATTTTTTATTCTTTTTTTTTTTTTTCTGTTTGGCTTAGTTGCTTTCCTTACTGCCTTCTGGATCACTGGTCTGTTATTCTGCATCTTCTAATCTGCTGCTCTTTCCCTTTAGTATCATTTCTATTTTGGTATTGAATTCCTTACCTCTTGTTCTTTTTTATATTTCCTATCTCCTTAAGTTCTTAATGAGTTTATCTACTCTTTCTTTTTAAATAAACTCCAGGCCTGGCATGGAGCCCAACTCAGCACCTTGAGATCAAGACCTGGGCTGAGATCAAGAGTCGAATGCTTAACCAACTGGTCCACTCTTTTCTCAAGTCTAGTGAGTATATTTTTGACCATTACTTTGATTTTTTGATTTTTTTAGGTTTTTTTGAGAGAGAGAGAGAGAGAGAGAGAGAGAGAGAATGAGTGGTGGGGGGGGGCAAAGGGCGGGGAGAGAGAGAGAGAGAGAGAACAGATTTCCTGTTGAGCAGGAACCCCAAAGCGGGGCTTAAGCCCAGGACCAGAGATCCTGACCTGAATCGAAGGCAGATGGTTAAATGGCTGAGCCACCCAGGTGTTACCTTACTTTGAATTTTTTTTTTTTTTTTTTAAATCAGGCATAGTGCTTCTCTGTTTCATTTTGCTGTGATTTTTCTATGCTTTCTTTTGGGACATATTCCTCTGTGTCTTCACTTTGTCTTAGTCTCTGTGTTTGTTTCTGTGGAATAGGGAGGTCAGCTATGTCCCTGTTCTTGAAAGTACCGGCCTTGTGTCCTGTGGTATCCTGGAATGCAGTGCCCCCTGGGCACCAGAATCAGCTGCTCCAGGAGTATCCCTGTGAAGCCTGCATGTGCTCTACTGTGTGGCTGAGCTGTGTTTGCCTTCCCCTAGTCAGCAGCAATGACCTGCTATGCCTGCTGTGGGCACACGGCACTGGGTGGACCAGTGCTGGACCCTGCGCCATTGAGGGGCCTGATACCAGTTTGGGGCTTATAGGTGGATGGGATCGGCAGTCAGATGAGGTGTGTAAATCAGCCTTTCTGCTGTAGCTGTGGGCCCTGCAAAGGGCAGCACTTTCTCCCTGTGTTCCATAGAGGCTCACACTGATGGGCAGAGCCGGCAGTCAGACCAGATTAATCTTGCTGCTGCAGTTACCAGAGCACCAAGCAGTGGGCTTGCTCCCTGCACAGTCAGCTAAGAGGCTCTGCCTCTGGAACTGGGGGCACACTGGCAGATTCAGTTGTCTCCCTCTCCCCATGACAGGAGTCCCTTTTGGCAGGCAGGGTAATGGGTGGGGGGCGGGGAAGGCAAACGGGGTGCTGGCGAAGTAGGTGGAGCATTAGTGCTGGTTGCCACCAGTATCTGACTGTCTAGTCTCAGCGGGGAGAGCCCCCAACAGCCCTGAGCCCTCCTACCTTGCCCTCCACCAAGGTGTGAGAAGGGGGTTTGTGGAGGAAATGCAGCAGCAAGAAAGCCGACTCCAGGGTTAGTGCTTAGGCCAGAGTCCCCGTGAGGACAGCTGAACAGTTCAGGCAGGAGCTGAAATGCATGTTCTCAAAAATGTTTTATGGATTTTTTAGGAGTGACTGTACCTACTGCTCTGTCAGCTTCCCCTGGTACTTGCTGGCTTCTGTAATGTCCAAATAGAGCAAAGGAAGGACATTCCTGAAGTTGAAAGGCTTCTGTGGCAGGATTTGCAAAGAACAGTAGAAAAAGGCTACACAGCAAAAATTCCTTCTGGTTAGTTATCTTTGGGTGTGTCTTTGGGTATTTTTTGATTTTCTGTCATTCTAATATTCTCAAAATAAATGTATATTGCTTTTGTTTTAACAGTCTGGTTGCGCCTGGGTGGCTCAGTGGGTTAAAGCCTCTGCCTTCGGCTCAGGTCCTGATCCCAGGGTCCTGGGATCGAGCCCCATATCGGGCTCTCTGCCCCGGAGGGAGTCTGCTTCCCTCTCTCTCTGCCTGCCTCTCTGCCTACTTGTGATCTGTCAAATAAATAAATAAATAAAATCTTTAAAAAAAAAAAGTCTGAATGTGCTGGGCAGGCACCTGCATGGTTCAGTCAGTTAGGTGTCTGACTTGGTTTCGGCTCAGGCCATGATCAGAGTCATGAGATAGAGATACCCCCCCCCCCATCAAGGTCTGTACTCAGCTCTGAGTCAGCTTGATTTTCTCTCTCCCTCTGACTTCTGACCCTTTCCCCTGCACTCTAAAATTAATATTTAAAAATAAAATTTAAAAATCTGTACAGAAAACAGTTTAAAAAATACTGTTTTCAGCTTCAAGCTAAAGATGTAAGGGTTGCTTTAGCGGGCACAAGAAAAGCTTTGAACTTGGTACCCACTGGCTGTCTGTGGCAGGTCTTGACTAATCCAGGCATGGTGGCCAAACAAGAAAATCTTCAATTCCCACTCTCCGTAGGAAATTCTTTTCTAGCTGTATTTGACAAGGTCCTAATAAAAAATCCTTTTAACTTGCATTATCAAAACTGCTGGTCACATGAAGAGCCACCTTACCTTAAAAACAGGGAGGAAAGCAAAAAGCCTAACTTGAGGGAAACACCATTTCTCAGATGACTACAAAAAGCCAGTTGAAGTAGGAGTCTCTTCTTTTCAAACATACTCTGGGATGTTTGGTTTTCACCTTAAACATAACATGCATTAGTTTTTTAAAAGACCTTTCCCATATCGAATTGCAGGAACTTAGGAGGTATCTTTTATTTTATTTTTTTATTTTTAATTTATTTGACAGACAGAGATCACAAGCAGGCAGAGAGGCAGGCAGAGAGAGAGGAAGGAAAGCAGGCTCCCTGCTGGGCAGAGAGCCTGATTCAGGTCTTGATCCCAGGACACTGGGATCATGACCTGAGCCGAAAGCAGAGGCTTTAATCCACTGAGCCACCCAGGTGACCCAGGAGGCATCTTTTAATGTCCACATGAACTTGAAAGCAGCTGTGGCTGCAGCTGCTGATTTCTGTAAGTGTGTGCGTCTTTGACTCTAGCTGTGTTTGAATCACCCAGTAGAGAGCTGACTCTGGGAGAGGGCTGCCTGGCGCCAACTCTGAGACCACACAGCAGTGGCATCGTCACTAGGGAGGCAACACAGCACACTCAGGGGCTGGCGCTCTTCTCTGTTTGAAATCTGGATATAGTGGGGACTGGGTTGACGTGATCGTCTGCTGTGTTCTTTGAGGAACAGAGATACCCAACTGAGTTTGTTGAAGGGCTCTCGGCTGGGGTGTGGAGATCTACAGTCTGCAGCTACAGAGACCATGGATAGAAAAGAGGCAGGTTCCTAAGCTTTTGCTGGCTACCACAGGGCTGTTTTTTACTCTGATGTGTAAGGAAGGCCATCCAAAGGCATTTTGTTGAAAGAAAGGTTTATTATTTTTATTGGTCAAACAGTCTCAAACAAATTCAGAACAAGTTTTCACATTTTGAGCCTTTAATGCAAAGACACTATGTCATGCGTGAGAGAAATGCTGACCCAGGGGAGCCCTCCCCTGAAGCAATTAAATACCAGGACGGTCAGGCAGAAGGAGACTTGTGGGACAGAATTCTGCTCAGAAATCCTCTTGAAAAAGGACATGATTTAAAGCTCATCTGAAGATTTTTCACAACATAATGTGCCTGAACAACCTGTAATCTCAACTTCTTAATTTCGAAACAAAATACCCCAAGTATCAACTATCCCTTTTAAATAAAAAAAATAATCAATTTATACTCTTCTTAAAAGAACTCTAACAATGTAAAATAAGTTCCAATTCCATATATATATATATATGTACATTTATAACTTAGGTGCTCTTTTGCTCTATATACTTTTATTCATGCAACAGTGACGAGGACTGGATGTGAGGCCCTACAGAGGCCTCTCTGAAAAAGCAGTGTAGCTCCTCACTCTGGCGAAGAACAAGGGGGTGTACATCTTGTCAATCTCAAAAGCAGTAACTGCAGTCTCACCAGTTGATCTGGAAAGAAAGCACAAAATTACCAGTTACAAGGAAATTTCAACTTATTTAAAATCCTTACATATTTATAGGGGAGAACTTATCTGGCGCTTTAGTCTTTTATATTTTTATTTCATCTCAGTAAACTAAAAATGATAGCAGCATGATAAGAGAAAACTGCAGGCCTAAAATTGTGTCACTTAGACCCAGTTCCCAAACCAGGGCCCAATACCTAATCTAAATGCATTCTCAAATCAGTCGGGAATCTCAGAAGATGTGTCTGCCACATGGGCCTTCTCCACCCCGCGAAGGAAGATGAGGTAGCCTGCAGGGTACGACTCCCTGCTCCTCCCTCTGAGGGAAAGCAGCACAGCCTGAAACAATCCTTCTTGCCCCTACCCTCCTTTTATAAAAACCTTCCAAGTTTGTGCGACTCCTCTGAGCTCCCCTCTGTACCCTTGAGATGGGATGCTGCCCAATTCAGGACTTGTTTATTAAAGCCAATAAGACAATTAACAGATTTGGTGGCAGCAACAGGATCCAAAGTGAACTTGCGGCAGCGCCTGGGGATGAGAAAACATAGGCGTGGAACCTGTGAACCTTTGGAGTTCACTCTTTCTCACCATTCTGAGGGCCATGGGTAAGTTCCTCTCGGTTATGGGTTCTTTGTCATCACTGCTGACACTCAGGCTCCCCAGCTACGTGGTGTCCCTTTACAAGGCAGGATGGCTTGTACAGCCTATCGCTAGTGGGGATCTTGGAGACCAAAAAGCCGCAAGAATTGGTAGGGATGGGTCAAGCATTTAAGGCCTGTTACAAGTGCTCAAAACCTCAAGAAGACTGCTGGGATAGGTAAGTTGATCGTGAAACAGGTTAGCCTGGCACTAGGTCAGCTACCAATCTCCAGAAACTTCCCAGGCACGAGGTACCCTGCGAAACACACACCACCCCCAGCCCCACAGCACATCCCTTTCAGGTTATCGGTTAGCTCAGAGGGTCCCTAAATTCTGAAGGGTCAAGTATGCCACCTTCTGGCACACCTGCTTATTTCATGTCTAAGAACTACAGTCCCAGAAGTTTCAGGTATCTAGCAAAAATGACAAAATCTTCCTAAGCTTGTTTTGTGTCCTGAGGAACTTGGCTTGGTAACCACAAGGTCCCAAAATAGACTGATGTGGGTTGACTCTGTGACTAGCGTCCTGCTGGAGCCCTCAGAAGATCATGACCTAGAAGTACAATGGCTGTTACGTGGAGGGTTCCAATTAGGTAAGATCATTTAAGAATGAGACCTGAAAGCACAGGTTCTCAATTGAACAGAATGGGATACCCATTTCATGTGGCATGCAGACACCTCCAGAAGGTTTCAAAATTCCAAAAACAGTTTCACTGAAAGGTTTTATTGCAAAAAAGTTAAAAATTAAAAAGAGAAAAACGTAGGTACCTATAACAAGACTGTAAGACTGAGTACTCGTTCTCATCTGAATTGTAAAAGACTACATAAACATCAACAAAATTCAGCCAAGTTAAGGGCCTTACAGACATCCTGTTATCTGCCTTCTAAACAGGGCCCTCATATGAGCCCCTGCCAGAGCTGACAAAGCTGAGGGATTTTCTGATAACTGCTACATCATTCCTTAGACAGTCAAGGGGAGACCAGGAGATACCAGATCATGCTGAGGGGATCCTGGACAAACTGGCAGAAGCCAGCAAAAGGTGAAAATTCTTACCAGAGTCTGCTGTTCCAAATCTCTGCCTGCCAAGTCAAACAGAAAATAAAATCACACTGTCCTTCCCTTCTAAACCCAGGCCCACTGGTTAGTGATCCCTTCTCTCCCAGGGACAGCTACTGTCTTTCCTGTTTATCTGGTTTTGCACAACTGGGTTGGCTTTCTGCCTGCTTGGGACAGGCAGGTTGTTGGTTCTGTCTTTTGGCCATCACTGTGAGTGATTCTAGATTTCAGATTTTAGATCTTCTAGGGAAGTTGATATCCTCTGACCCTCCCTGCTGATCCATCTTTTTCACCCAACAGAATCCATTCAATACTGCCCAAAATACGTAAAGTTACAACGATGTACCCAGAGGGGAAAAAGCAAACTGAGGATACTACAGTTGGACAGCTGCAGCAAGCTCTGATGCCATGTAAGTTCGACAACCCAGTTCTCTGGATTGAACTGAAAGCAGTCGTCCTTGTGTTAACACATCTTTACAAACCAGCAATGTAGCCCTCCAGGCAACCGAAAATTCCCCTATTCCTTTACCAATCCCAAAATGTCCCCTGCTCACCTCAGACAGCTTGTACAGTACTGGCCTTTGGAAACCAAATTTCTTGTAGAAGGAGCCTGCATTTTCTCCTGTGCTTTTTAAATCTAAATGTTCAATGTTCTACCTGGTCTTCTCCAAGAATTCCTTAGTCCATCTCTTTAAGTTTTGTATTTTAAGGAGATGATTCTTTTTTTTTTTTTTTTAAAGATTTTATTTATTCATTTGACAGAGAGAAATCACAAGTACACTGAGAGGCAGGCAGAGAGAGAGAGAGAGAGAGAGAAGGAAGCAGGCTCCCTGCCGAGCAGAGAGCCCGATGTGGGACTCGATCCCAGGACCCTGAGATCATGACCTGAGCCGAAGGCAGCGGCTTAACCCACTGAGCCACCCAGGCGCCCTTAAGGAGATGATTCTTATCAAGAAAAAACAAAATGGGCAAAGTCATTTGGAACTTGATGTATATAAAGAAAATCTTTACCCACGTGGCCAGGTAACCTCAACACATTCAACCTACCAGGAAAACAAACGTACATCGACTTTGATAAATCCTGAATTTATTTTAGGGCAGGATTTTCAAAACCAGCAATAAGGTCTCTGATCCAACCTGTTCACATGTGTTTATACATGTCTGTTAGTTATGTGGTACTTTCCACTTATGATATTGCTAAAATGAATTTGTAAAAGCTCTATTTAGCGGGTTTGAAGGCAAGTGCCTGTATTGGACGGGCATTCTGAAAATCATAAAGTCAGAGATTAACCCAAATGGTTAAGTGCATGTGATCCAGGAAAACATATGATATAAAAGCTAGATTATGGCTGATGGTTTAATTAACAGACATGGTTTTAGTTATCAACATTAAATATTAAACTTATTCTACCTGAGTTTACTAGCCATATAAATTCACGTTCTCTAAGATGTAAACACACAAAACATAATAGCTTAGGAGAATGGCTGACTTTGTCTAGCGCTTTAGACAAAGTGTTTGTAGTAATCTAAACTAATTCAGGACAAATAAAGCTAAGCAAGACAAAAGTTTATAAATGAGATTTTTTGCCAATATATGTCTACTTCGTTTTCCCAAACTTTTTTTAATAGCCTAAAAAACCTTAAACTGAGTTAGGTTAAATGATGAATTAAATTAAATGCATTAAATATCTACATCATTTCCAAATAAGATAAAGTACTAAAACATTAATAAACATAGGTTTATCTACTTTTGGCTTCATACTACAGAGAAACTAAAAGATTTATAAATGCTAATGCTACACTGAAACATATAAAACATCGCGCGCTTCAAGAAATTTTAAAATGTATTCCTAAGTAAGTGAATTTTTAAAAAACACTAGTTTAACAGTTCAAAATTGCTAATTTCTTAGCTTTCGTTAGAAATTAAGGGTTTGTTGTTGTTGTTTTTTAAAGATTTTATTTATTTGACAGACAGAGATTACAAATAGGGAGAGAGGCAAGCAGAGAGAGAGGAAGGGAAGCAGGCTCCCTGCTGAGCAGAGACCCAGGACCCTGGGATCATGACCTGAGCCGAAGGCAGAGGCTTTAACCCACTGAGCCACCCAAGCGCCCCTAGAAATTAAGGTTTTTAAAGGTTGAGAATTCTAATATCTTTGTATGCCAGGAAAGCAGGATATGTTTTTCATAAAATAAAGTATGAGAAAAAGGGATATACTTTTCCACTAAGGATAAAGAAAATAAGTTTGTCCTAAAATAAAGCTGGTTGTTAAAGGAAAAAAAAAAGACAAAATCGGGATGTAGAAAAGAGGTTGTAAAAGGTTTGTGGAAACAAATCTTTAAAAAGGAATTTAACGTGTGATCAGACAGGGTAAGATTAAAATATATTTTTAAAAAATGAGTTTCAATACAAAGAAAGATAGTACAAAATTAGAATTTAGTTTTCTCTGTTAAAACAAAGTTTTCTTGAACTTTGGTCTGCTTTTGGTAAGACTACAGTTTCAAAACAATCTATAATCCTACTTTTAAGGCAAGTGCTTTAAAACCTTTTTAAAAAATTCTGACAAACTTTCAAAGGACCTGTTAAACTAATGAGGCTTATTCGCTGTTAAGTGAATACTAAGCCTTCTCTGTGGCACAACTGGCTCATGTCCACCCTGCGTCCACAAACATGGCCCCCCATCAGCAGACTTGCCAACAGCCTGCTTCTGAACCAAAGACAGTGAAATGAGTGAGCACTGACTGCAAATTAAACACACACGGAAACCCAGGATGGCCCGGTTCTTCCTCGCTCCCTGACAAATCCTACTTTTTAATTTGTGTATTCCTTCACCCATCACAGCACACTGACAAAGACTCAAATTATAAGCAGACATTCATAGACTTTTGTGAAAATACAAAAACACTCCACCATTAATGTCTGACCTGTTTGGTCACCACCACTCACCATGCCCCACCCCCATAACCTAATTTTGTTCCCAGAGGCCTCCAATGTCTGCCCTCTGGATCCTTTGAACGCTTGCAGCTGAACCTCATTCAACTGCCACTTAGTATGGATGGGTGATCAATAGGTTCTTATTCTTTTTTTTTTTTTTTTTTAAGATTTTATTTATTTATTTGTCAGAGAGAAGAGAGAGTGCACAAGCAGGCAGAGCTGCAGGCAGAGGCAGAAAGAGAAGCAGGCTCCCCACTAAACAAAGAGCCCGATGCGGAACTCAATCCCAGCACCTTGGGATCGTGACCTGACCTGAAAGCAGTGGCTTAACCGACTGAGCCACCCAGGTTCTCCTAGCTTCTTATTCTTTTATGTATGTCTTCTAGATGGGTTGAGATTTCCCCTACTGTAAGACTGATGTCCTTATAGGAAAAACCAACCAAAAAAAAAAAAAAAAGACTTAAAACTGTGTTTTCCACTTGGGGTTATATTTCCAAATCACATGAGCCTCAACGAAAACCTTACAAGCTTCTTGGAATTCTATCAATACACAACCTTCTGATCCCTTGGCGTCTCATGCTCGTGTGACCAAATACTTAATGTCTTATGCTCAAGCCTGTCATCCATAGATTCAAGAAGCTTTCCTGGATCCCAATTCAAAGAAACCTGTTGATCATAGCCTAGAGTTTGGTGACTGTATAAACAATGCCAGGGGAAAACTACCCTCCAGCCCCACTGGAAAAGGACCTTTCCAGGTGCTCCTGACCACTGACACTGAAGCCCAATACACATCACACAGAAAAGGCTCCAGTCGACACCTGGTCCTGTACAGATGCTAGAGACCTCCACACATCAAAGGGACAAGCAGAAGTAGCAAACTTCGAGGCAATCGTCTTCCACCCCGGATGACAGATGGACTTCATACGCTGACTAAATGTAAGCCCTTTCTCTTTCCCTCTCCTTCACTCTGGCATTGGCCTGGAAAGAAAACACCCTCATCTGTATCTTTCAGGCCACTGCGTGGGAGGAGTATAACCTCTGGAATTTAAAACAATCTTTTATTTCAGGCTAGGAGATAATCTAACTGTGCTTCTAACTTTTCACAAGCAAAATTAACAGATCATCATTGGTAGAATCTCCTAAATTTATGTTGTTGAATTAAAAAGGAAACATTTACGATTCATATTCACTCCTTTTCAGAGGTCCCAATTTCCTTAGTTAGGGATACATATAAATGAGGCTCTGACCAATTTTCAAAATTACTGCAAAATCTGCTGCACACCACAAAGACCCCTGGACTCTCTAGCCAAAGTTGTTCTTGATTATCTCTTTGCTGAGCCAGGAGGTGGGTATCTGTGTTTACTATCAGTAACATATTACTATCAGTAATCTTGCTTTTCATTTAGCATTCTGACAGATGCATTTTCCTACATTATTACTCTTGAGAAGTATTTAATAGTAATTTAATAATTATTTATTTAATAACAATTAAATAAAATTTTCACTGTCTGCCTGTACCACAATTTCCCTAATAATTACCTCCTTTTTAAAAAAGATTTTATTTGAAGAGACTGAGCACAAGCAGGAGGAGGGGCAGAGGGAGAGAGAGAAGCAGACTCCCCGCTGAATGAGGAGCCTGATGTGGGGCTCAATCCCAGGATAATGACCTGAGCTGTAGGCAGACGCTTAACCAACTCTGCCACCAAGGTATCCCAGTAATTCCCCTTCTGTTGGAGATTTATGTTGTTTTCATTGTTTGGTAATTAAGCTGCTCAGAGGGGATTCTGCTTGTCCCTCTCCCTCTGCCCACCTCTGCTCTCCACCCCTCTCTCAAATAAAATCTTTTTAAAAAAATGTGATATTTTTTATTACATCCTTTGAAAAGATTCCTTAGGAATGCTAATAAGTAAAACACTACAGACATTTTAAGAATCTTGTTAAAATGTAATTTAAAAAGAATTATAATCCTAAAATAGAATTTAGTGACTTAATATTTGCATGATCAACAGCATCATCCCAGTGGGAGAGGGAGAGGAAGTAGATAGTAAGTAATACTACTACAGCCTTTCATTTTTGTCCCCCAAAGAGATAAATAAAAAGGAAGAAAATTCAAGTAACTTTATACATAGTCAATGTGAGCATTAGCAGTTACAAATGACACCTATAAAAATGTCCTTCTTTCTCCTAAAACATGATGCTTTCTATTTATTTGGTACTCTGCTGGGTTTGATTTCTTTCTATGAGAAGAAAACAGAACATTCCACTGCATGGTTTACTAAGAGGAACAAAAAGGAGATATATGACTGCTGGGTAAGAATGAAAAAAAAAATGCTTTCTCAGTTCTCAGGACCTTTCATACTAGTGGGGAAAGCATGGAAATAAGCCACAGAAAGTTTTCAACCCTGTGGCTAAGGTTGTGAAGTAGATTAATAGAAGGTGACCTCAAAATTTGTCTCCAAGAATTCTGGATTCCATTTTGGAAGCAAGAGCCATCAATCATACACCAATATTCTTTCAAACCTGACAACAGCAAACCTCACTATCCACACAAGTTGATGGTTCACTTACTTCTATACTTTCTCACGCACATTGTTGTGTTCCTTAATTACTCCTTACAGGTAAATTTGAACACAAAAAGCTTTAAATAGGAAACACCTAATAGATTTGGCTTTGGAATATGTGACATCCTTTTAGAAGACATATCCTCCTTGCTACAATTTTATTAAAATCAGTGTATAATCCCAGAGGGTAAACCAACTGGAAATAAAAGTTTTTAAAAAAATGGTAAGAGTGAAGCACTGGAGAAGAAAAAAGATTTGAGGTTTTAAAAGTGCCTTGAGTAAGTCAATGAGGATAACACATGGACAGCGTAAAGGTGACAGTACCATTCTAATTCCAAAGTGGTGGCACCTGTTCCCATGGCCACTGGGGAGAGCACCACCTCCTGCTCCACTCTTCTGCGTGCCTGACAGACTCCTCAGAAAAGACAGTCATTGGCCAGGGACTCTCTGTGGTGCCACTATCACACTGACAGCTCTCTACCTAGAGCACAGCAAACTCTGGAGGCGTCTACAGGGGCCCTGTAATACTCTAATGTAACGTCACGGAACGTAAAGTGGTTTCATAACAGAACGTTAACCCTGAGTGCTTTCAAATCAGTTTGCTGAGCCTGATATGAAGTACACATTTATTGTGCAGCTTTGGCATCTGTACTACATTCACCTACCTGTACGTGACGTGACAAGAATGATGGATCCAGATGAGTTTGTTGAACCTCTGGTGGCCACTGGAACACAGCTGGAGCCCCACATGAAAACTCTGATCTGCTTCTTGTACGGGAACACGACGGAAATATCTGTATTTGTAGTCAAGTGGTTTCTATAAAAGAAAAAGTGTGTCAGCTATCATGAACCCCCCTCAGTGATACATAAAACTATGACAGGCACCTATCATGCAAAGGTAAAGTAAAAGTAACGTCTTCTCTGCACACGGCAGGGGGGGTCTTGGGTATCAAATGAGAAGGTGGATGAGTGCCCTGAAAAAATGGTAAGCCCTCTAAAAACAAGGTTTTCTCTCCTTCATCGGCTCAGGTACTCAACACAACCACCCCAAGTGTTAAGTATGACTGTACACTGCTGTTTAATGGCTAAAAGAATGAAGACCCCAATCGAGTCCCACATCGGGCTCTCTGCTCAGCGGGGAAAGTGCTTCCTCCTCTCTCTCACTGCCTGCCTCTCTGCCTACTTGTGATCTCCCTCTGTCAAATAAATAAATAAAATCTTCATTCTTTTTTTTTTTTTTTTTTGAAGACCCCAGGAGGTCAAACAAGTTAACCAAAATTACACAGCAGTTGCAGAGTTGGAAATGAAAACTTCTCTTTTCCATGTAAGCCTAGTATTTCCTTCTACTGAAAATATGGGAATTTTTAAAGAGGCAAAGTGATAAATTGGTGAAAGATGCAGAAGCGGCATGGAGCAGAAACTTACCTTTTGCAATAACAGTAAAAGAGTCAATGAAGAAACAGATGTGGACAAGGTTCATTAGAATCACGCTTTTGCAAATACTGGTGCTAACAACACAAGAATGCCAACACTATCCATGGTTTCACTGTTACCATATTCTGAAGAGATAACTGGTACTCAACATAGGAGTTCCTATACCCTTTTATAAGGTAAGACCTAAACAAGAGCCTCACACTCCCCAGTTCTGCCCTCAGGAAACTCATGGCCAAAGCCACAGCCACAGCAGCTACCTCTGCCCCTTAGACAGCTGCCCCAGATCCCCAGAGCCTACCCGAGGCAGGCAGAGAAGCCAGCCACCAGCGGCCACAAGGTGAAGGGACTCCAATGAAACCCTGCCCTAACTAACACATGATGCTAGGGAAGAGAGGAGGATCTGATACAAGGAAAACATCTGAAAACCATATTAATTTTTTTTTTTTGAAAGATTTTATTTATTTATTTGACAGAGAGAGATCACAGTAGACAGGCAGGCAGAGAGAGAGAGAGAGGGAAGCAGGCTCCCTGCTGAGCAGAGAGCCCGATGTGGGACTCGATCCCAGGACCCTGAGATCATGACCTGAGCCGAAGGCAGCGGCCCAACCCACTGAGCCACCCAGGCGCCCTGAAAACCATATTAATTATAAAAGTATTAGGCAAGGGGCGCCTGGGTGGCTCAGTGGGTTAAGCCTCTGCCTTCAGCTCAGGTCATGATCTCAGGGTCCTGGAATCGAACCCTGCATTGGGTTCTCTGCTCAGAAGGGAGCCTGCTTCCCCCTCTCTCTCTGCCTGCCTCTCTGCCTACTTGTGAACTCTCTCTGTCAAATAAATAAATCAAATCTTAAAAAAAAAAAAAAAAAAAAAAAGCATTGGGCAAGTATTTATTCCAACTACATCACAACTGACTCCTTTCATACCCATTTTTAAAACCAGGATTGAAAAACACAAGAAAAGTTGTGAAAAAAAAAAAATTAGGCCCTCAATGTGTTAGAGTTAAAAATATTCTGGAATGTAATAATTTGCTTGGCATTTTTTTTTCCTTTTGTAAGAACAGGAAGAAGGAAATTATCTTACTTTAGCTTATTTCCAGTAGAAATTGAAATTCTCTAAGAACATCCTTGAGAAAAAATTATCTATATAAACTACCTTAGAAAGGAAATCCCTTATGATTCAAAATAGGGATAGCTAAAAAACATATTCAGGTATAATTTTACTAGTTATTTCGTAGCACATTTTGGCTTTACATTTTCTAATGTAAAAAACCTAGACCAGAAAAAGAAATCACTTAGAGATAAACAAGCTGATCCAATTAACCACCCCCCTACATTTCAGAAAACCCTCCAGCTCTCTTCAGAGAGATGTTTTAAGTCAACATACATTTTGTGTAACAGTATACATTATGAAACAGTATTTTCTTATACTTTCTAATCAAGAATGCTTGAGTAAGTGGAGTACTGAAATAAACAGAGAACCTTTAATTCCAATCACATACTCACCTCTTCTTTTTTCTTGGTTATCACAGCAAATACTTTGGTCTGATTGTCTGTATCTTGTGATAAGCGATAATGACCCAACAGAATTGCATCAGTTCTAAAAATTAAAAAGTACAATTTAAGTCCAAGTCTATTAATCAGTTGTTGCATGTATTTAAATAATTTAGGAAGTAATGTGTTCTAATAGCGGTTACTCAACTCGCCCGAGGAGAATCAGCTAGGATGTGAGTAAACCTAGTTTGCAAGGGTTCTAAGACCTACTGAAGCACACTCCCTAGGCAGAGAGCCCCAGGCACCAGTGTTTTTCCTAAGGGCCCCTGCAGAGTGCTGTTTTCATCAGCCAGTACTAAGTTAAGGAAGCACTGGATTACATTAACCTGCAAGTAACCACAGAAAATGTGAACTGGACAGACAACTACAGAAAAATACCTAGTATTCCTAGTTCTTAAGCGAGGAACAATGGACTGGGGCTCCTCAGGGGTTGTCAACACCATCACAAGGCCATCAGGGAAGAATCTTATGTACCTGTGTAAAAAGAAAAAGAACACCAAAAAACACCACACACACACACACAGTATAAAATATGTCCTTGTTTCCTGGCACCTAAACCTGTTCACTGCTGTGAAATCAAATCAGAAATACCATGGGCCAAAAAACCGGCAAAACAACATTAAAACAAACATGACTGGCAACCCATGAGGCTAGAGAAAAAGAAGTGAAACAGTCTGTTATTTTTCTTAGAGGGAACTGTCAAACTTTCAGTTTTATTCCTGAATAAAAATAAATATACCTCCGTTAAAACTGTTTTTTTTTTTCCCCTAAAGCACTAATTAAGGTCAAGAGTATGACCTAATGATCATACACAGTAGTTCACATGTCTCCTTATTTCTCAAGGCTAGTAACATCTGCTGGACAGTATGGCTGAAAGAGCACCAGCTAAGTGAAAAGGCAAATGAATCCCACCAAAAGCAAAAAACAATGAAGAGCTCTAAAATGTAAAGGGATTCTTCAGTTTAGAAGCTAGGAGGAATTAAATAATTTGTATTAACCTCTTGGTTCTTTGAGTTCAGTTCCTGTTACAAAGCTGGAGAAAAATACTGAGGGTCATTTTGTGGATAAGTGTGAAGGCCACAAACAGCTGCCCAGTAACTAATGAACTAATACTTGGAGAGAGAGAATTTTTCACTCACTCAGTTTACTACAGTTGTACCTGTAATATTCCACTTGGTGCCAGGCTCTATAGAAACCATCAAGAGACTGTTCCCCTTGACGAATATATGTCGTTTTACTGATATACACTCCTATAAAAACAAAGTTTTGAGATTTTTTTAGTTTGGGTTTTTTTTTTTTTTTAACAGTTAAAATCAACTAACATGTTTCCAGCTTTATTTTTATTGTGGTTTCCTTTAAGAATGATTAAAGTACTTAGATCTGTTACAGAAAGTTAAGACTGTGTACTTATCAAAATCAACATGCTAGACCACTATTTCTCCTAAGTTCTGAAGAGTTCAACTTACCATCAAACCGAACACGGGGCCTTTCTAAAAACATCTCCCTCCAGGATGTGTACGGAACAAGCTTAATACAGCTTCTGCCCCAAACTTTCAAGCAGGCCAAACGCCATATCTCAGGGTCTCTAGGTAATAAAAGCATAACATCAACTTATAAAAAAGGCTAAGTCCCTAACCGCAGAAATACTTCTGCAAGAATTTGATGAGCACCTGCAAGGCACTGACCAGGGCTCTGGAGACAGACAAGGCAAAGGCCCTGCCTTTCCTGGTGGGAAAGCAAACCATACTAAGAAAACAAAAGTTTCAGATAGTGTGCTCAGTGCAAAAACAAATGAAGCAGGGTAAACAGGCAAGGACAGCTAAGGTGGGGGAGGAGAGACTACTTCAGGCACAACGACAGGGAAAGTACCTGGGCAGAAGCCACAGCAAATGCAAGGCTCTAGGTGGGAGGGTGTCTGGTGCGTTCGATGAGGACCACATGGTTGCAGCTAACTAAGCCAGGTTCACAGGCTGCATGACTGGAGGGGCAGTGAGGGGCTTACAGGCTATTTAGTGACATGGATGCCACTGAAGAGCTCTGAGTATGATTTAGGCTTTCTAACTCTGGTCTGCTCTCTGGGTGCTCTAGGGGTGTAAGAGGGGAAGCAGGCCACTGCCATAATAACCCAGGCCGGCTGTCATGGGCAGAACAAGAAGGGTCCCTGGACAAGGGGCAAATGTCAAATTAAAGATCTATTTTTACGGTAGCATCAACAAGACTTTGCTATGGGATTAGTGTAGAAAACTGAGTTTTGTTTTGTTGTTTTTTTTTAAGATTTTATTTGAGAGACAGAGTAAAAGAGAGAGAGCACAGCAGCAGAGGGAAAGAGAGAAGCAGGTCCCCTTGCTGAGCAGGAAGCCTGACACAGGGCTAGATCCCAGGACCTCAGGATCGTGACCTGAGCCAAAGGCAGACAGTTAACCAACCGAGCCAACCAAGTGCCCACAAAGGATATATTTTTATGTAAAATATCCATGAAAGATTGCCAGTCTCAAATCATTTTATACTAAACTATGATTATTCTTCACAAAGCAGTATTTTAAAAAGTATAGGATAACTTCTGATGGGCCAAAAGAAAATGCTAGTGCAATCTAAAGTTAAGTCATTACCACGTAATGGTATTTATAGAGTTACTGTGAAGATGACTCAAGTTTATTTTCCTAGCACAATTCTTTTTCCAAATCAGCTAGGATAGCATGCAAACTGCTCTATGGAAGTAATATGTGTGACTACATCTGCACCCCGGAAATCCACTGTACTCTGGCCTTTAAGGGCTAGGTGGTTTGAGGAGATCACATAAATACAGCTTAGGCAAAACCATCCATTCTAAGTTTTTACTGAATATCTATCAAGTTTCTTTATCGAAACTGGCAAAAGACCGTAATTCTTTCTTCACCCCTGCCTGAGTTGTTTAAAGATGAAGTACCTGGCACAGATATAGAATCCTCTGCACACCTGCGACAGCTGCTCTAATGACCTGAGGTCCAAGTCGCTCGACACCACCCATCGGAAGATGTACATTAGGACCTCCATCGGCAACACTGCAAAGAAAACATCGTCCCTCCAGCGACCCTCCTTGGCCATTGGACGGTCTCATTCTCGGGCGCAGGCAGCTTCACTACTCCCAGACTTTTTGAATCACAGTCTCAGTATGACTCAGTAATAACAGTTTCGGATGTCAAGACACAAATTTTTCTTCAGTATAGAACAGATCAGAAGCTACTTTTATAAAGCACATTTGCCTTCAAAAGATCATTTTATCACCAAGAGATTTTAAAATAAATTAAACTCTGATATGTGTATATTTATATCTAATTATGTATGTATACGTAATCCATACTGCATTTGCTGACACTAAAACTAACTTTCATCTTCTTGAATATTTTCAAGTGTCTTTCTCTAGAAAACCCCAAAACTAAACAACACTTAATGTATGGAAAGAAAGAAACATTCATTTTTATTAAGATCTTTTTATTTATTTGAGTGAGAGAGACAGAGTGCGAGCACAAGCCAGAGGGGCAGAGAGAGAGAATCTCAACCAGACTCCGAGCTGAGCGCAGAGCCCGACACGAGGTTCGATCCCAAAACCAGGAGTCTGGACGCTTAACTGAGTGAGTGGCCCAGGTGCCCCAAACACTCATTTTTAAGTATGCAGCCTCTGGGGCGCCTGGGTGGCTCAGCTGGTTAACAGCTGCCTTCGGCTCCAGTCATGGTCCCAGGGTCCTGGGATCAAGCCCTGTGTCTGGCTCCCTGCTCAGCAGGGAGTCTGCTTCTCCCTGTCCCCTGCCTGCCTGCTGCTCCCTCTGCTTGTGCTCTCTCTCTCTCTCTCTCACTGCCTCTCTCTGTGTCAAATAAAAAGATAAAATCTAAAATAAATAAATAAAATGCAACCTCTCTCAGGCTGAAATGCCTCATGACACCTGTCTTCCTCTAATTTTCTTGGGCGGCTTCAGTAACTCAGACACCCTTTTAAATCTTCACTGAATCACGAAGGGCATCCTTGAACTGTACTCCAAACTCCTTTCTACTTCAGATTTTGAAAAGCTTATTAGTATATGCAAACAGTAATTATAACTAGCTGTCCCAACATACTCTAAACTAGAGCAATTATTTGGCTAGTTATCTGGCCCTGTAAGCTTGGAAAATTTAAATCTAAAGTGCAAGTGTGCCTCCCTGAGTTCTAACAGCCATGTATGCTTACCCGATATGTGAGTCTGATTGCTCTCCAGCTCAGGCTGACACAGTTTGAGCACAGACTCCTGGAACGTGAGCTGCTGCTGGAAGCACGACAAGAGGTCTGCCATCTTGCTGTCATCGTCATTATCTTCCATGCTGAAAAAGGAGGGAGGTGAAAAAATTAAGTGCTTTGCTCCACAAACAGAGTTTAGAAACTGATTTTTGATAGTACTTTCGAATCTGCTTTAGAAAAAATTATCTAAATGCAAACTGTCTTAACTACTTTTTTGATTTGATATAAGTTTACTCTGCCTCACAAAGGAGGGCCATACCAAATTTTTTGGCGAAAAAAGCTTCAGCCATTTTCATTCTCACCCAGGAAGAACTAGAATTTTGGATACAAAGGTTGAGATTTAATTAGTCCATTTTACTGTAGAGATTCTTGAGTTAGTGAAAAAGATAATTTCAAATGATTTTTAAAAACTTATGTAAATATATTCCATACTAATGTGACTACAATCCATTCTAACTGGATAAAAATCAAATATACAGATGTCATCTGCAGTACTTACTTACCAAGGGTTTTTCTAACAGATGTGCCTTACCACCCTACCTTGAGAGAGGAAAATATGTAATTTAAAAATCTTATTTAGCAGGGTCCACAAATCATCTATCAACCATCTAAACAAGGGTAATTCCGTGTTTAAAAAAAAAAAATCTGCCTTTAATTTTTGTTGAATTAACCTTAAAAGCGATCAGATGTACAAAGCAGCTTCGATGAGAATAAGGTCTGAAGACGAAGAAGGGCTAATTATACCACAAGAAAGGCACATGTGGCAGAGGCTAGATGGGTACAAGCGCTGCTCTACCAGCACTTCACAGAAGGCAGAAAACAAGAAAACCAGGAGAGTGACTTTCAGGGATTATTAGACCTGATAAGAAAAAAACACCTTTATCCTTCAAGAACTTTCACTGCATCTGGGCGTGTACAAAGGGATGGGAGAGAAAAGAAATGCTTCTTTGACGTTTTTAATAAAGCCTTTCTCAACAGCACCTGCACTATTCATCAAACTGGCCGAGAGCTGGGTCTAAACGCCCGCCAGAGTATAAAGAGGCTTAGAAAAAGCCCACAATTCATTTTGAGTTTCAACTACCTCACACTATTAAATTTCATTTGGTGAATAACACCACTAGCCTCCAAGTTTAGACAGTTAAGACTAACTTCACTGTGATATTTTTATTATCCAAAGCTTGAGTGTTAATACTGCAAGCAGTTAAAAAAAAAACACTGGCAATGAACACATGTTATCCATAAAGGTAACTTCTTTTTACCTCATGATGGAGGTAATACCGTAACATAATGGTAGTATTTGATTACTAAAAACACTATTTTCCTATGTATTGCTCATTTCTAACCTGACACTCTCTCACGGGTAGAGAGACTCTCCTCTCTCTAATATCAGCAAATTGAGCTTCTGGAGATAGATTAAGCCAAAAACCAATTTTTTATAATTGGCTTGCAAATCTTTTGATCTTTATCCATGTAAAACTATCAATGCCGCTTTATGACTTTGATGCAAGAGGCATCTATCCATAGAAACATGGCTTCTATCCTGCACCTGGGCTTTTAAACAAACATTGTCTTAACAATGTCCTCCCGGATACCTTAAGAGAATAATAAAGTCTTGTTATAATTCAGCATTTTCTTAATAAAATGAAAAACCTTTAAAAAAAAAAATGTGTAACTTCAAACATATCAAAAAGGAGAAAAACTAGTTTGATAAAACCCCATGTACCCATCACCCAATTTCAACCATTAGCAATATTTTGTCAGCTTTGGCCTAATTATATTTTAATAAATTTGACTTTTTAAAATAGGTTTCAGGAAGGTGAACTGTGTCTTTTAATTTACTTTCAATAATCACTGCTTTTATTTAAAAAAAAAAAAAACTCTTGCCACCTTATCTTTGTTGTATCTGTTGAAAATGTGCGTTTCTTTATTTTAATCTTAACATTTCCCTAACTAAAAACAATTTCTACAACTTTATAAACAAGTCTTTGTGCTAAAGACTATATAATTTAACAGAATTACCACCATCTTCTTACCATGTTAAGAGTCAACAGGGCAAAGACGCTTAACTTTAACAAACTCTATGTATTACTGTCTATCGAATTATATACGCACTAGCTGTTTCCAACGCCATCACCATCTGGAGACCGGGTATAAGTAATCTTGAACTCTATATCAGGTACAAGTTGCATAGCCCTACGATAAAACTTGATGGCTAAAAGAAGAAATAAAGCTAAATTAGCTATGACCACACATTTTTTGTCATTTCCTTTGATTACCTATTAACTGTGGTTTAATTTGGTAATTTTCTTTACAAACAGCCAAATTCCTTTTTTCTACATGCAGTAGTAGTTCAGTGAACAAACTTATTTCCAAGTCTTACTACTCAGAAATAACCTTTCTTTTTTCTAAAGCTAACACATTATAGCAGCTTAAGGACTGTTAGCCCTTCCCACCTTTTCCCTCAGCCTTGTAGTTAGAAGCGATCTTATGTGGTTGTCTTTCTTCACACTTTGGAAATGCAATTGCTGTAAACCCAAGAAAAACACTTTTAAGCAGCCTTTTGTCTCTAGGATGCAGAGTTAAGGATAATCAAATGCTTCCTACTAGGTAGAAGAAAGACTTTTTTAAAAAATTAATCTTCAAATCCAATTTCCTTTAGTCCAGCTGCCTATTACTTAGCTAAATAACATTTAAAACCTATTTTCTTGTAAGTTCTTGGCCAGGTGGTTTAGAGCTATGGTATTTAGCAATCTCTCCCACAAAGCTATACAACAGAACTTGAGACTGCAGAAGCCAACCAGCTCTTCTTCCCACAGACAGACTCTATTCAATTCAATATATTCTGCTGTGTTCTGTTACTCTGGGTAAATTACTGTACATTAAATGGAGATGAGACTCTTACAAACTAATGAAGACTGTGGAGGGATCTCACCATTTGGGCTCTTTTAATATCTGAGTGAAAATATCACTAGAAGAAACTTGCGAGTAAAATGCAGTAATCCTGAAAATGTTATTTTGAGAACATTTTCAAAGTGATTCAAGCACAAGCATTTTTCCCATGCCCCAATTATTAGCTTTACTATCACAAAATGGAAGCCTACTTACACACCTAATACAGTAAAATACCCCACTGCTCTGTTTGTTTATGCATTTCTAATGGGTTAATAAAAGAAGTAATTAAAAGAGGTAAATAAAAGAGGTAATTAAAGCTGAGGGGTAATTTCTTAGTGTAAAATGTGAACTACTAAATACGTATATGCTCCAGAAACTATCTTTTATATTCCCCTCCTCTGAAGTAATTTTCACCCATTAAAGAATACACTATTTTAAAATGATAAACAGTTATTTTTAAGACCTTAATATAATGAAGAATTAATAAATACTAAAACCTAAACATAGACCAATATGATGATGGTTCACAGCGATATTTTTTGAAAAGAGGTTATAGAGAAATACAACATTTAGTTTTGATTTGGTAGAAAACAATTTTAAATATAGGGAGACTGATGTCTACATACCAAATATATTCTAGTTAAAAAAAAATTGTTCAGTAACTAAGAGTTGTTATTAGAATTGTCATGACATATGATCCTGGACCCTGAGTTTTTTTACCTTCATAGAGAGCTCCATTCTGTTCTTCTTCTACTGCTTTTAGGAAGAGTTCTCGAGCCTATAAAAATAGCGAAATGGAATTTTTGAAAGTCTGTTTTAAAAATGAGTACGCATGGCATTACAGCCTTTCTAACACAAGGGCCAGAATGATTGGACACCCACAGGCAAAGTAATGAGCCATGACCTAAACCTCACATCTTACAAAAAAATCAACTCAAAAATGGATCATGGACTTAACTGTAAAATAATAAACTTATAGGAAAAAGAATTCTTTAAATCTTGGAGACCTATGGCTGGGCAAGGAGTTCTACTTGATCCAAAAAACACAATCCACAGAAGGAAAGGTTGATAAACTGGAATTCATCAACATTAAAAACTTTGGCTCCACGAAATACCCTGAGGATGAATGTAAGCCACAGGCTGAGAGAAAGAATATAAGAGCCATTTACTCAACAAAGGACTGTATTTAGAATAAAGAACTCTCAAAACTCAACAAACACAGGCAGTGCAATTAGAAAAGACAATAGATTATACAGAGAGGAGAGAAAGGTGGCAAAACATGGAAACATAAAATGGTGCCGCCACCCTGGAAAACCCCTGGGCAGTTTCTTTTAGCCAAACAGGCACTTACCATACAACCCAGCAACTGCACTCCTAGGCCAGAGAAATGAAAACTTAACATTCATGCAGAAACCTGCACCTGAATATTCGTAGCAGCTCTATTAATCACCAAACACTGGGAACAACCCAAATGTCCTTCAACTGGTGAATAGTTCAACAAACTGGGGTGCACCCATACCATGCAATACCACTGAGCAATAAAAAGGAACAAACTACTGTTATAAACAAACCTGGATGGACCTCAGGGGAATTCTGGTGAGTGAAAAATGCCCATCTCAGAAGGTTATATACTGGAGGATTCCATTTTTGCACCATTTTTTTTTTAAAGATTTTTTCTTTATTTATCTGACAGAGATCACAAGTAGGCAGAGAGGCAGGCAGAGAGAGAGGAGGAAGCAGGCCCCCTGCAGAGCAGAAAGCCCGATGTGGGGCTCGATCCCAGGACCCTGGGATTATGACCTGAGCCGAAGGCAGAGGCTTAACCCACTGAGCCACCCCGGTGCCCCTGCACCATTTTTTTAATATCAAAGTTAACAGAACTGGAGAAGAGATTAGTGACTGCCAGTGGGAAGGAATGGTCAGGGAGTGGGGGACGGGAGAGAACTACAAAGGTGCAGAAAGAGGGAGTCCTGTGGTGCCACCGCAGTCCAGATCTTGATTGTGGTGGTGGTTACAGGAAGCTACACATGTACTATTTATATACATGCACATAAAAAAAGTGCTTACAAATCTGGGAGGTCCGAATAAGCGCTGTGCATTATACCAATGTCTATTTCCTAGCTTCTGATATGGTATGGTATTATAGCTATGCAAAGTATCACGGCTGAAGAAGAAAGGGTGAAAGGTGCATGGGGCTTCCCTGCACCTAGGTTTCTGTAATTATTTTCAAAATAAAAATTAAAACAAGATGAATATGGAAGTTTTTAGTTATCATGGTAATTTCAATTACTTAATGCCAGATTGCTTGTAAAAATATTTTGTGTAAACATGAGCGCCTCTATGGAACAGGAAAAATGGAAAGTGTAATGTGCCTATGTCATGTAAGTACTAAAAAGAGGTTTATTCACCAGGTTTCTTAGACAGCATGCCAAATATTTTCAGTGTAAGCACTTTCAAAGTTTTCCAGAAGAAGGAAATAATTAATGCATCATTATACATTGGTTCTACTCAAAATGTAACAAAATACTGCTTTAAGACCTTTGCAAAGGTGTTAACAGTTGAACAAGTTTTTTCTCCTTTTTTAGCATCGAACTTTTGGAGACCAAATGAATCTTAGCCATCTATAAATTGCCAAAGACAGTTCTATGAAGACACTGTACCTCTAGAAAGAAGCCTGTGAGGAATGGTGGTATCATCCAAAGCACCTAAAAGTAGTAGTGAAGGATGGACACACCAGTATACTTCTGCACATGAGGAAAAGTTTTATTTCATAAGGTACGTGCTTATGTCACCAGAATACAATTACAATGATCACTTATTTACGACTCTAAAAACTCTCATGTATAATTGAAAAAAAAAAGTTCCTTTGTCACAATGTCCATAATACTTAACTTTTCTTCTTTTGCCAGTTCTTGCTTTCCTTTGGTGTCTGGTGCTTTCAGTAAAGAGCCTTTTGATGCTCTGCAAGGCCGAGTTTCTAAATTGCTAGAGCCTACACCTGGAGCAAGTTCAAACATCCACTGAGCTCGGAACATCTGGAGCTGTGCCTAAGGAAAGAAAAGGACTTTAGGGCTCATCAAGGAAGAGCAGCTCAACCCCGGACAGTTTATCAACAGGCCCGATATCAATTTCCATATAAATGCATACTTAAGACTAGGAAACATGGTCTTTTAAATTACTAAATCAATATCCATTCAACATGTTACCTTCTAAAATACTGTTCTGCTTAAATCTTCGAAAAAAAAAAAATCATGAAAAGTTGCCTGATTGTCTATATGGGAAAAATCTAATGGTATCAGAAAACCAAGCTCTGGTTAGAGTTGGAAAGATAAGCCATCTCCTAAGGGCTGAACATAAAAGCTTTCAAACATTTGTTTACTTGGAATACATCATCTACTAGACGTGGAAAGTACTGTTAATAATTCTGTGGTTGAACCCTAAGTCTTTCTTTCAAAAGGATTCTCTTTTTTTTAAAAGGAACTATTTTCTCTAATATATGTCATAAAAAATTCTGAATATAGAAACTGAAGTTCCCCAGTGTGGTGGACTCTTCTGTGCTGCCCAGATCCCTTCAGGAATGAAGGCACTGATCTGCCTGAATGCTGGGACTGCTACAGAAACAGCCCTCAGCTGTCAGCCCATGTGGGCATGGCCTACGCAAGATCACGCCTCTTCCCAGGCAATCGCTACCCAATGACTGATCAACAGCTGATAAAAGTGTGAAAGGCTCTGGTTCCACCATACTCAGAACTCCCACAGAATTGGCTGAGGCAGTCCATTAAGACGGTACAGCAGCCAGACTTCTCCCTCTGCCCACTCTGGCCTCCTCCCTCTCCCTCTTCCATACGTGTAGATCCCAAAAGAACTCCCTAGTACACTTTCCTCATCATAGTTTCTACTTTAAAGTCTGTTCTCTGGGATCCCAACTTGAAATACTCCTTCTCCCAAAGAAGGCCGTTATCAATACAACTGTGTATATTATTCCTAGTTTGTTTGTGTTTTTTTTGAAGAGGCATATATAAAATATGTAAGTTTTAAAAATAACTTTTCTTGCCATTCTGAACAGTTCTGGTTCCCACCCACCTGCTTCTAACACAAAACAGACACATTTGCTCTACAGAATCTTTAGTAAACACTGAATATCTGCTAGATGATATATTCCAAGTAAGTATTACAAAGCTTGTAAATTCAGTAAGATACACTAATGTAGCTACAATGAATATTTTTCTATTTTAATGCACAAGGATTTGCCCCATCCTATTAAATGACTGCAGTTATTTCAGTGTATGAATGTACCATTACTTAATACAAATGACGGATATTTAGGTTGTGGTCTATTTTTTCATATAATGCTATAATAAACATTCTTGTACATTTATATTTACTCAGTTTCCCCATCATTTCCTTAAGATTAATTTTCTAGAAATAGAATTGCTTGATCAGGGGCGTCTGGGTGGCTCAATCAGTTAAGTGTCTGACTCTTGATTTCTGCTCAGGTCATGATCTCAGGGTTGTGTGAGATCCAGCCCCACATGGGGCTCCTCAATACTCAGTGGGCAGTCTGCTTGAGATTCTCTCTCCCTCTCTGCCCCTCCCCCTAACTCACACGTGCATGTACCCTTATTCAAAATAAATAAATCTTTAAAAAAGAACTGCCTGATCAAAGGAAATGTATGTTTTTCATCTTGTTCCATGTTGCTAGTCTGCCCTCCAAAAAAGCTGTAGCAATTTACACTTCATGTGCACTGCTTGAATGTCCTCAAAGACTGGACAACAAAGGGCACTGTTCACCAATCTGATTAAGAAAAATCTCAGTGTAGATTTAATCTGTATTTTATAAATCATGAGACTATCTCTTCAAATATTTAATAGCCATTTATATTATTTTTTCCATTAGTTGTCCATTCATATCTTTCTATCTTGTGTCATTTGTATTAATTTATAAGGATGTTCCATATACTAGGGGTGGGTTTCAATTCTCTGCCAGTACACAGTAAACAGTTCTCCTAGCTAATCATTTCTCTTGATTTATGATGTCTCTTCTATATATAGGTTTTAACTTCTAGGTGATCAAATCTGTCAATCTTTTTAAGGTGATGGGTTTTAAGTTATGTCTTATTTGGAACATTTTAAACTCATATATCGAACCTCATAACAGCAATTACTATCTTCAGTGTGAGCACTTTCAAAATTTCCAGAATAAGAAAATAATTTGTGCATCACTACACATCTGTTCAATGGAAAATATAACAAAATACTGAATTAAGACCTTTGCAAAGGTGTTAACATTTGAACAAGTTTTTTCTCCCTTTGGGCTTCTGCTAATAAATTCAGAGGCATTGACCTTTTAGAAACCAAGTGAATCTCAGGGGTCCATAAATTACCAACAACAATTCCACGAAAGTCACGTATCTGTAGGAAAGCACCCATAAGGAACCTGTGATACTCTGGTATCATCCAAAGCACCCAGAAACAGTAGTGAGGGATAGACTGGATCTGCTGCTTGTGGAAGCTGGTGCAAGGAAGGATCCTGAGCTCACCTTTCCGACAGACATACCAAGACAACATCTACCACAACTCATTCCATAAATGACCTCAAGATGCAGAACAGATCTTCCACAGCTAGTTACAGAGAGAAGACCACCTCGCAAAGGGTAAGAGGGGCAGACATACAGTTGGGAACCAAATCCCCAGGAAGACTAACAACTAACAGGAGGGATATCACAAGCGTAGTGGAGTGAGGGGCGAGGGGCTCAAACTCCACATCAGCCCTGGGAAAAGGAGTCCCCAATACATCTGGCTTTGAAAATCAGTGAGGCTTAATTCCAGGACAGCCAGAGAGCTACTGGAAAAGGAGTCTCCATACTTAAAGGGCCAGCATACTAAAAACTCTACCAGGAAACAGCATGGAAATAGCACTTTGCAAATGCTGGGATATATGTAAAGGGAATTTATTAATTAATTCTAGGACATGTGCCAAAGGGGTGGGTATCTGCAGGAGAGTTCTCCAGGAACAAAAGTGCTGGTAGGTGCCATTTTTCTTCCCTCCCCTAGCCTGGATAGTTAGATGCAATAGGAGCTAATTCTAACACTATCCATCTCCCTTGCTAGCACTTTTTGCCCAGCTGCTGCATTTACCTGTAGACTTCCCAGCCTAGTAGGCACCCATCCAAAACAGCTCTATGCCTGCTACAGCCAGCAAGGCAGCCCTGACCAGGACCAGCAAACCTCCCAGGGACTCCTATCATGGGAAGGGAGATAACCCCACACAATAACATGTCAATCCCTACAGCCAGCCTCTTTGCTGGCAGTGCAGGAAGCAAGCCCTGCCCTTTGGTGTGCCTGCTGCTGTCAGTAATAGTTAACTGCAGACAGCCATTGTGAAGACTGACTCCAACAACTATAAAGCTCCTGGGAACCAGGCATCTAACAGCACCAGAAGCAAAACCTGCCCAGGGCACCTGCAGGAAGAAGTAGATCACTGAAACCAGTGGACTGAGGGCAGTCCAACCCACCAGCATGCCTGTATCAATCACAGCTTATCCATAGAGGGGGGCAAACACAGCCTACACTGCTCATGGCGTGACTGTTCTGGTGACCAGGGGACTGAGCTACAGGGCACCTCAGGACTTCTTTCACACAAGACTACTACTTTCAAGACCAAGACATGTAACTGACCTATCTAATAAAAAGAAACACAGAGAGTCAGACAAAATGAGGAGACAGAGGAAAATGTCCCAAATGAAAGAACAAGACAAAAATCGCCCCCGGGGAAAACAAACAAACAAACTAAATGAAAACAAGATAAGCAATGTGCCTAATAAAGAGTTCAAAGTATTGGTCATAAAGATACTCAACAAACTTAAAAATGGGTGAGATCAGTGGAAACTCAACCAAGAGATAGAAAATATAAAAAAGAACCAATCAGAGCCAAAGAACTCAGTAACTTAAATGCATAATACACTAGAGAGAATCAATAGCAGATCAGAGGACATAGAAGAATGGATCAGTGAGGTGGAAGACAGGGTAATGTAAAGCGACCAAGCTCAAGAGCAAAATGGAAAAAGAATAATAAAAAGTATGGGTTAGGGGAGCCTGGGTGGCTCAGTGGGTTAAGCCTCTGCCTTCAGCTCAGGTCATGATCTCAGGGTTTTTGGATCGAGCCCCACATCGGGCTCTCTGCTCAGCAGTGAGCCTGCTTCCCCTTCTCTCTGCCTGCCTCTCTGCCTGCTTGTGACCTCTCTCTCTCTTTCTGTCAAATAAATTAAAAAAAAAAAAAAAAGTATGGGTTAAGGGACCTCAGCAACATCACTGAGTGTAATAACATTTGTATTATAGGGGTTCCAGAAGGCGGGGACAACAATTCATTTCAAGAATCCCTGAAAACTTCCCTAATCTGGAGAGGGAAACAGATACCCATCCAGGTCCAGGAAGCACAGAGAGCCCCAACAAGATGAACCCAAGGAAGTCCACCCCAAGGCCCATAATTAAAATGGCAAAAAGTATAAAGAGAGAATCTTTTTTTTTTTTAAAGATTTTATTTATTTATTTGACAGAGAGAGATCACAAGTAGGCAGAGAGGCAGGCAGAGAGAGAGAGAGAGGAGGAAGTAGGCTCCCTGCTGAGCAGAGCCTGATGCGGGACTCGATCCTAGGACCCTCAGATCATGACCTGAGCCGAAGGCAGCGGCTTAACCCACTTAACCCATAAAGACAGAATCTTAAAAGCAGCAAAGAAAACAGTTCCATATGAGGGAAACGCCATCAGGCTATCAGCTGATTTTTCAGCAGACTTCGCAGGCCAGAAGAGGGTGGCATGCCACGATCAAAGTGCTGAAAGGAATAAAGACCTACAACCAATACTCTACTCAGCAAGGCTATACTCAGAACGGAAGAGAGAGTTTTCCAGATAGAAAAAAGTTAAAGAAATTCATCACCACTAAACCAGCCTTATAAGAAATGTTAAAAATAATCCTTTAAGTGGAAAGAAAAGGTCAGATCTAGAAGAATATTAACAGAAAAAAAAATCACTGGTAAAAGCAAACATACAGTAAAGGTAGATAGGTTAAGCCTACCTGTGAAGCCAGCATGAAAGCTGAACTACTATTGTAATAAAATCAACTATATCTATAAAGATTAGGCAAGAGATACACAAATTAAAAAGATGTACAATAAGACATCATATACAAAGAACAGGGAATGGGTAAGGAAAAGTTAGTGCTTTAGAATGCATTTGAACTTAAGTGACCATCAACTGAACACAGAATGGTATATGCACAGGATGTGATAAATGAATCCATGGAAACACACATGAAAAAAATAATGGAGACACAAAAAATAAAGAGGAAGGAATCCAAACATAACACTAAAGAAAGCTATCAGTCACAAGGGAAGACAGCAAGAGAAGAAAAAAGGAACAGAGAAAAGCTACAAAACCCAAAAAACAATGAACAAAATGGCAGTAAGAGTATACTTATCAACAAGTACTTTAAATGTAAATGGACTATATGCTCCAATGAAAAGACAGGGTGTTGAATGGATAAAAAGATAAGACCCACCTATATGTTGCCCAGAAGAGACTCACTTCAGAGTGTGAAAGATGGTGGCAGATTAGGAGGACACTAGGATTGCTTCATCTCTCGAATACACAACTAGATAACTATCAAATCAACCTACATACTTCAGAAACTGACCTGAAGACTGGCAGAACAAACTCCACAACTAAAGGTGGAGAAGAGGCAACATCAAAGATGATAGGAAGTGTGGAGACACAGCTTGGGAGAGAAAGAGATCATGGGCACTGCACTGGGGAGGGAGTTGCAATTGTAGAGAAGGGCTAGAGACAGACTAGCACACAGGGGAGAGCACAGTGTGGACACTTGCTACCTAACTTGCTTATACCAAACCCCACCACCCCATGATCCACGGTACCACCCCTCCCATTCACAACTGCCTCAGTCCCATTGTGGCAGGCCCCCTCTCCCCTAGTAGTGTAGCCCAAACCCCTGCTCACACCACGTTTCCTGACCCAGGAGTTTTATAGGGCCTCAGTTCCGGTGGCGGTGGTGACAGTTGTCATTTCATAAGCAGACCAGAGCACACCTGGTTAAAATGCAACACATTCAGGCCAGGGACCAAACACTGCCCATAACAGCCAAAAGAGCCTCTGCAGACTGGCCTGAAGGATAAAGCGGCCAGAACACAATAGCAGAGTACACAGAGCACACATTGGAGACACTCCCTGAAGCACCAGGCCCTGGGGAACAGGAGACACTAGACTGCAGGGCACTACAGGACCTCTTCTTCATAAGGCCATCACCCTCAAGAATAGGAGACATAGCTGATTTTCCTAACACACAGAGGCAGGCAAAATGAGAAGACAGAAGGATTTGTCCCAAATGAGAGAACAGGACAAGGCTATGGCCAGAGATTTAGGTGAAATAGATATAAGTAACTTGCCTGACAGAGAATTAGTAATGATCATAGAGATATAAATCGAAAATAAATATAAATAAATATAAATATTTAAAATTCAAAATAAATAAATATAAACATATAAATAGAGAATAAAGTAATGATCATAAAGATACTCACTGGACTCGAGAAGAGTAAAAGACATCAGTGAAGTCATTAACACAGAGATAAAGAATAACACAGAGATAAAGGATTTGATAAACAAAATGAGAAACACACTTGATGGAACAAACAGCAGCTGGAAGAAACAGAGTAATGGAAAGTAATAAAGCTGAACAGAAGAGAAAAAAGAATTAAAATGAGAAAGAATACACATTCTCTTCAAGTGCACATGGAACATTCTCCAGAATAGATCACATATTAGCCTAGAAAACAAACCTCAACAAATGCCAAGAAGAGTGGAGTCATACCATGCATCTTTTCTGACCATAACATGATGACACTAGAAGTCAAACACAAGACTTGGAAAGACCACAAATACATGGAGATTAAATAACATGATACTAAATAATGAATGAGTCAACTAGGAAATAAAAGAAGAAATTTAAAAAGTACATGGAAACAAATGAAAATGAAACACAACTGTCCAAACCTTTGGGATGCAGCAAAATTGGTTCTAAAAAGTAAGTTTATAGCAGTGTAGGTCGCCTCAAGAAGCAAGACAAATCTCAAATAAACAACCTAACCTTACACCTAAAGGAGCTAGAAAAAGAACAACCAAAACCTGAAACCAAAAAGAAGGAAATAGTAAAGATTAGAGCAGAAATAAATGATAAAGAAACTAAAAAAAACAACAGAACATATCAATGAAACCAGGAGCAGAGTGTCTGGCAAAAAAAAATCCATAAAATTGATAACTCTCTAGCCAGACTTATCAAGAAAAAGAGAAAAGATCAAATAAAACCACAAAGGAGAGAGGAGAAATAACCAATACCACATAAATACAAACAATTATGGGAATATTATGAAAAGCTATATGCCAACAGACATCTAGAAGAAATGCATAAATTCCTAGAAATACATAAACTACTAAATCTCAAAAAGGAAGAAAAAGAAAATTGAACAGACTAATAATTAGCAAAGAAACTGTATCAGTTAAAAATTAAAAAAGAAAGAAAGAAAACCTCCTAACAAACAAAGTCCAGGACCAGATGGCTTCACAGGGAATTCTACCAAACATTTAGTTAGCAATAATTGTGCCTAAGATAAACTTCATTGGCTTTAATAGTGCTGCTGCACAAAGCTCTACCAAACATTTAAAGAATAATACCTATTCTTTTTAAATTATTCCAAAAAGTAGAAGAGGAAGGAAAACTTCCAAATTCATATGAAGAGGTCAGCATTACCCTGATAACAAAACCAGATAAAAGCACCACTAAAAAAGAGAACCACAGGTCAATATCCCTGATGAACATAGATGCAAAAATCTTCAACAGACACCAACAAACTGAATCTAACAATACAGTAAAAAAAAATCATTCACCACAATCAAGTAGGAGTTATTCCTGGGTTGCAAGGTGGCTCAATACTTGCAAATCAATCAATGTGATACATCGCATCAATAATGGGAAGGATAAGAACCATATAATCGTTTCAACAGATGCAGAAAAAGCATTTGACAACGTATAGCATCGATTCGTGATTAAAATCCTCAACAAAGTAAGTTTAGAGATAACATTTGTCAACATAATTAAGGCCATATATGAAAACCCCACAGCTATATGGTCAATTAATCTTTGACAAAGCAGGAAAGAGTATCCAATGGGGGAAAAAATCGTCTCTTCACAAATGGTGTTGGGAAAACTGGATAGTGACATGCAAACGAAGGAAACTGCATCATTTTCTTATATCCTACACAAACATAAATTCAAAATGGATTAAAGACCTCCATGTGAGATCTGAAACCTTAAAAACCCTAGAAAAGAGCAAAGACAGTACTTCCTCTGACACTAGCCATACCAACTTTCTTCTAGATAAGTCTCCTAAGGTAAGGAAAACAAAAGCAAAAATAAACTATTGGGGGACTACATCAAAATAAAAAGCTCTGGGGCACCTGGGTGGCAGAGTCAGTTAAGCGTCCAACTCTTGGTTTCAGCTCAGGTTGTGATTTCAGGGTCGTGAGAGCAAGTCCTGTATTGGGCTCCACACTAAGTATGGTGGCTGCTTAAATTTCTCTCCCCCTTCCCCCTTCCTTGCCCCTCCCCCATGCACTCTCTCTCTAAAATAAATCAATCTTAAAAAAATAAAAAGCTTCTCCACAGCAAAAGAAACAATCAACTAAACTAAAAGGCAACCTATGTAATGGGAAAAGATATTTACAAATGACGTATTCACAATTAAGAACCAGTTAGTGTCCGAAAAAGATAAAGAACTTAGAAAACTCAACACCCCCAAAAAACCAAATAGTACAATTTGAAAATGAGCAGAAGACAGACATTATTCCAAAGAAAAAATCCAGATGGCCAAAAAAGACATGAAAAGATACTCAAATCACTCATCATCAGGGAAATGCAAACAGAAACTACAATAAGGTATCACTTCACACCATCAGAATGGCTAAAATCAACAACACAAGAAACAGATGCTGGTGAGGACACGGAGGAAAAGGAACCCTCATGCACTGTTGGTAGAAATGTAATCTGGTACAGGCACTGTATAAAACAGTTTGGAAACTCCTCAAACAATTAAAAATATAACTATTCTTCAAGTCAGCAAGTGTACTACTGGGTACTTACCCCAAAAAATACAAAAACACTAATCCAAAGGGATACATGCACCCCTATGGCTACAGCAGCAATAATGTACAGTAGCCAAGATACAGAAGCAGCCCAAGTATATCCATCAATCGATGAATAAAGATGTGGTATAAATAGACACTGGAGTATTATTCAGCCATTAAAAAGAATGAAATCTTGGGGCGCCTGGGTGGCTCAAAGGGTTGGGCCTCTGCCTTCGGCTCAGGTCATGATCTCAGGGTCCTGGGATCAAGTCCCGCATCAGGCTTTCTGCTCAGCGGGGAGCCTGTTTCCCCCCCACCCCTCTCTGCCTGCTTGTGATCTCTGTGAAACAAAAAAATAAAATCTTTAAAAAAAAAAAAAAATGAAATCTTGACATTTATAATGACATGAATGGAGTTAGAGAGTCTAATGCTAAGTGAGAGAAGAAAAAGACAAATGCCATATGATTTCATTCATAAGTGAAATTTAAGAAACAAAACAAAAGAACAAAGGGGGAAAAAAAGAGAGGGAGACAAACCCTTACCTATAGAGAATTCTTAACTATAGAGAACAAAATGATGACTAACAGAAGGGAGGTAGGTAGAGAAATGGGTTAAACACGTGATGAGATTAAGGAGTATACTTGTCATGATGAGCACCAAGTGATGTATGGAATTGTTGAATCATTGTATAGTATACCCAAAACTAATATAACACTGTATGTTGTTGGGTTTTTTTTTTTTAAAGATTTTATTTATTTATTTGAGAGAGAGAGAGAGACAGAATGAGAGAGAGCATGAGAGGAAAGAGGTCAGTGGGAGCAGACTCCCTGCTGAGCAGGCAGCCCGATGCGGGACTCGATCCCACGACTCCAGGATCATGACCTGAGCCAAAGTCAGTAGCTTAACCAACTGAGCCACCCAGGAGCCCATAACACTGTATGTTAACTAACTGAAATTAAAATAAAAACTTAGGGGCGCCTGAGTGGCTCAGTGGGTTAAGCCGCTGCCTTTGGTTCAGGTCATGATCTCAGGGTCCTGGGATCCAGTCCCACATCGGGCTCTCTGGTCGGCAGGGAGCTTGCTTCCTCCTCTCTCTCTCTCTCTGCCTGCCTCTCTGCCTACCTGTGATCTCTCTCTGTCAAATATATAAATAATAAAATCTTTTAAAAAAATAAAAAATAAAATAAAATAAAAACTTTAAAAAATCAGACTATAACCCAAAAAAAAAGCCTATTTGTTTTCCAAAATCTATTTTATGTAATAGGATTAAACTGTTACCAAAAGAAAAAATAATTTATTCAGCTATGAAGATGACAACAAAACACAATAGCCAAGGCTGAGAGCTTTAACAAGTTTCAACTTCCATGTGCCAATATTTAATTCACAGTGTATCTTCCCTTTTTTACAAAAATAATTTGTAAGAATAAAATAAAAGTGTGACAGAAGTATTTAGAGATAAGTCAATGAAGTATATCTTTTATTTATCTATTGTCTGTTTTAGTCAGTAAAAAAAACCTTTTATCTGAGGACACATACAACTAAAAGTGAAGGGAGAGAAAAATACATACAATGCAAATGGAAGGGGGGGAAAGAAGCAATACCTGTAGCAGACAAAACAAACTTTAAAATGAAGACTGTAGTAAGCGGCAAAGAAAAGTACTACGTAGGGCACCTGGGTGGCTCAGTGGGTTAAAGCCTCTGCCTTCAGCTCAGGTCATGATCCCAGGGTCCTGGGATCGAGCTCCACATCGGGCTCTCTGCTCAGCAGGGAGTCTGCTTCCCTTCCTCTCTCTCTTTGCCTGACTCTCTGCCTACTTGAGATCTCTGTTTGTCAAATAAATAAATAAAAATCTTAAAAAAAAAAAAGAAAGAAAAGTACTATATAATAGTGTGAAACGGATAAAAGGATCAATCCAAAAAAGATATAATTACAAATACCTATGCATCCAATATAGGAGAACTTAAATATATAAAGCAAATATTAACATAGAAAAAATGGACAGTAACACAATAATAGTAGGGGACGTGAACACCTTATTTACATCAATGGACAGATCATCCAGATAGAAAAACAGTAAGGAAACAAAAGTCAATCAACAACAACAAAAAATCAATCAACACAGGAGACCAGCAGGACTTAACAGATACATACAGAACATTTCAACCAAAATCTATTGATTTTGTATGTTCTGTATGTATCTGTGAAGTACAATCTGTTAAGTTCTGTATGTAACTGTATAGATTTTCATGTGTAAATGAAATGCCCTCCAAGACCAATCACATGCTAGGCCACAAAATAAGTCTCAATAAATTTGAAAAGCTTGAGAGAGTTACCAGAGGAGAGGTGGATGAGAGGATGGGTGAAACAGGTGATGGGAGTTAAGGAGTGGACTTGATCTCGTGAGCACTGGATGATGTCTGAAATTGTTGAATCACTATATTATACACCTGAAACTAATATAATACTGTACATTAACTATGTTGGATTTGAAATAAAAAATAAAAAAATAAAATGCCTGAAATTATTATCAAGCATTTTCTCTGACCACAACACTATGGAAATCAGTTACAAGGGAAAAAAAGGGAAAACAATAACCACATAAGGGACTAAATAACACATGACTAAACAACCAACAAATCAACAAAGAAATCAAGGAGGAAATAAAAAAAATACATGGGAGACAAATGAAAATGGAAATACAATGGTGTAAAATCTTTGGGATGCAGGTGAAAGTAGTTCTAAAAGGGAAATTTATAGTGATACAAGTTTCTACTCAAGAAATAAGACAAATCTCAAACAATCTAACCTGACATCTAAAGGAACCATAAAAAGAACAAAGCCCACAGCTAGTACAAAGAAGGAAATAATAAAGATCAAAGCAGACATAAATGAAACAGAGTAAAAAACCAATAGAAACAATTAATGAGATGAAGAGCTGGTTTTTTGGGGGGGAAAAATTGGCCAGACTCATCAAAACAAAAACAGAACTCAAGTAACTTCAGAAATGAAGGAGGAGAAATAATAACGGACATCAAAAAAATACAAAGAATTGCAAGATAATATTATGAAAAAGCATATGCCAAAAATTGGACAACAAGTAGAAGAAATGATAAAGTCCTAGAAAAATACAGTCTTTAAAACTGAATCAAGAATAGAAAATTTGAACAGATCAATTATCCTAACACATTTGATCTGGTAATCGAAACACTCCCAACAAACAAAAGTCCAAGACTAGATGACTTTTCAGGTGAATTTCAACCATTTTTTTTTTTCCTATCAAGCGTTTAAAGAAGAATTAATACCTATTCTTCTCAAACCATTTCAAATACAGAACAGGAAGGAAATTTCCCAAATTTACTCTACAAGGTTGGCATTACTGTGACACCAACAAAGAAAAGGAAAATTACAAAAAAAAAACCTACAGGCCAAACTATAGGTCACCCGATGACCCCAGATGTACAAATCCTCAACAAAATATTAGCAAACTGAATTCAGTAATACATTACAAGGATCAGGCACCACAATCAATGGAATTTATTTTAGGGATGCAAAGGTCTGATTCAATATCTGCAAATCAATGCGATACTTCACTCTAACAAGAGGAAGTATAAAAACCGTATGATCACCTCAACAGATGCAGAAAAAGTATTTGATAAAATTTAGCATCCATTCACGATAAAAACTCCCTGAACAAATGGGTTTAAAGGGAACATACGTCAACATAATAAAGGTCCTATATAACAAACCCACAGCTAATACCATACTCAGTGGTGAAAAATCCAAAGCTTTTCCCCTAAGATCAGGAACAGGACAAGGATGCCCACTCACCACTTTCATTCAACATAGTATTAGAAGTGCCAGTGGCAGCAATCAAACAAGAAATAAAAGGTATCCATGGGGTGCATGGTGGCTTAGTTGGTTAAGTCAGTTGAAGTCTTGAATTTGGCTCAGGTCATGATCTTAGCGCCATGGGATCAAGCCCCTGTGGCAGGCTCCATGCTGGGCACAGAGCCTGCTTGGGATTGTCTCCTTCTTCCCTGTACCCCCCAACACGTGTGCATTCTCTATCTCTAAGAAAAAAAAAAAAAAAAGAAATAACTAAAAAATTATCCATATTGGTAAGGAAGAAGTAAACTGTCACTATTTCCAGATATATATAGGAAACCCTAAAGGCTCCACCAAGAAACTATTTGAGTAATAAATGAATTTAATAAAGTTGCAGGATACAAAATGAATATATAGCAATCTGCTACATTTCTGTACACTAAGAACAAAGTAACAAAAGAGAAATTAAGAAGACAATCCCATCTGCAACTACACCTGAAAGAAATTATCTAGGAATAAACTTAACCAAAAGGTGAAGGAGCTATACTTTAAAAACTGTAAGATGCTGATGAAAGAAATGGAAGACAATATAAATAAATGGAAAGACATCCCATGCTCATGGATTAGAAGAATTAATACTATTACAAATGTCCACACTATCCAAATCAAATCTACAGATTCAATGCAATCCCTGCTAAAATATCAATAGTATTTTTCGCAGAACTAGAACAAACCCTAAGATTCATATGGAACGACAAAGACCCTGAAGAGCAATCTTGAGAAAGAACAAAGTTTGAAGAGGTATCATAACTCTCTGGATTTTAAGATATAATACAAAGCTACGGTAATCACAGCAGTATGAGACTGGGACAAAAACAGATCTAAAGATCAACAGAACAGAAAAGAGTCCAAAAATAAGCCCACACTTAAATCGTCAATCTACAACAAAGGAGGCAAGAATATGCCAGGGGGACAAGACAGTCTCTGCAATAAATGGTGCTGGGAAAGCTGGACAGCTACATGCAAAGGAATGAAACGGGACCACTTTCTCGTATCACACACAAAAATAAACTCAAAGATCTAAATGTGAGACCTGCAACCACAGAACTCCTAGAAGAAAACAAAGGCAGTAATCTCCTAGACATTGGCCTTACTAACATCTTTATGGATATGTCTCCTTAGGTAAGAGAAACAAAAACAAAAATAAACTAATGGGACTACATCAAAATAAAAAGCTTCTCCATAGCAAAGGAAACAATCAACAGAAAAAAGGCAACTACTAATGGGAGAAGAGATCTGCAAATAATCCAAAATATATAGAGAATTTATACAACTCAATACTAACAAAACAAATAATCCCTTTAAAAATGTAGGGGGGGGGACGCCTGGGTGGCTCAGTTGGTTAAGCGGATGCCTTCAGCTCAGGTCATGATCCCAGCGTCCTGGGATCAAGTCCCGCATCGGGCTCCTTGCTTGGCGGGGAGCCTGCTTCTCCCTCTGCCTCTGCCTGCCACTCTGTCTGCCTGTGCTTGCTTTCGCTTCTCTCTCTATGACAAATAAATAAATAAATAAAATCTTTTAAAAAAATAAAATAAAATAAAATAAAATAAAAAAATAAAAATGGGTAGGGGGCGCCTGGGTGGCTCAGTGGGTTAAGCTTCTGCCTTCGGCCCAGGTCTTGATCTCAGGGTCCTGGGATCAACCCCCACATGGGGCTCTCTGCTCAGTGGGGAGCCTGCTTCCCCCTCTCTCTCTGCCTGCCTCTCTGCCTACTTGTGATCTCTCTGTCAAAAAACAAACAAACAAAAATACCTTAAAAAAAAAAATGGGTGGAGGACTTGAATAGACATTTTTCTTAAAAAAAGACAATGGCCCACCGGTACATGAAAAGATGTTCAACATCTGGGCACCCAGGTAACTCAGTGGGTTAAAGCCTCTGCCTTCAGCTCAGGTCATGATCTCAGGGTCATGGGATCGAGCCCCGCATCAGGCTCTCTGCTCAGCGGGGAGCCTGCTTCCTCCTCTCTCTCTGCCTGCCTCTCTGCCTACTTGTGATCTCTGTCAAATAAATAAAATCTCTAAAAAAAAAAAAAAAATGTCCAACATCACTAATTATCAGGGAAATGCAAATCAAAACATAAGTTATCACCTCACACCTGTTAGAATGGCTAGTATCAAAAAGATAAGAAGTAACAAGTGTTGATTAGGATATAGAGAAAAAGGGCACCCTGTGAATTGTTCCAACCACTGTGGAAAACAGCATGGAAGTTTCTCAAAAAAATAAAAATTGAAATAGCATACAATCCAGTAATTCCACTACTGGGTATTTATCCAAAGGAAACTAAAACAGTAATTTGAAAACAATACATGTACCTCGAAAAAAAAAAAGTTATATGTACATTTATTTTTGTAGCAGTTTAAAATAGCCAAGATATGGAAGCAACCTAAAGTATCCATCAATAGATAAATGGATAAAAATGTTATATGTATGTGTCAGTATGTATGTGTGTACATACACATAATAAATTATTACTCAGCAACAAAAAGGAGTAAGATCTTGCTATTTTTGACAATATGGATGGATGTAGGTGATATAATGCTAAGTCAAGTAAGAAAAAGACGAATACTATATGACTTCACTTATATGCAGAATCTAAAAAAAAAAACTAAATGAACAGACAAAACAGAAACAGATTCATAAATACAGAGAGGAAACAATGGCTGGTAGAGGGGACAAGGGGGCAAAGGGCAAAAAGGTGAAGGGGATTAAGAAGTACAAACTTCCAGTTATAAAATAAATAAGTCACATGGGGCGCCTGGGTGGCTCAAGTTTAAGCCTCTGCCTACAGCTTAGGTCATGACCTCAGGGTCCTGGGATCCAGCCCCACATTGGGCTCTCTGCTCAGTGGGGAGCCTGCTTCCCCCTCTCTCTCTACCTGCCTCTCTGTCTACTTGCGATCTGTGTCAAATATATAAATAAAATCTTTAAAAATAAATCTAAAAAATTATAAATAAATAAATAAGTCACAGATGAAAAGAACAGCACAGGGAATACAGCCAATGATACTATAATTACATGTAGACAAACGGTTTAAAAAAAAAAGAAAAGAAAATCTGGGCACCTTGGTGGCTCAGTTGTTAAGCGTCTGCCTTCGGCTCAGTTATGATCCTAGGGTCCTGGGATCAAGTCCCACACTGGACTCCCTGCTGTTTCTCCTGTCCCTCTGCCTGCTATTCACCCTACTTGTAATCTCTTTCTCTCTGTCAAATAAATACATAAAATCTTAAAAAAAAAAAAAATCTGTAACACAGCTTTAATTTACATATTCTGTAAACCAATATGAAAATACAGTTAAGGGGCACTTGGGTGGCTCAGTGGGTTAAACCTCTGCCTTCAGCTCAGGTCATGATCCCAGGGTCCTGGGATGGAGCCCCGCATCAGGCTCTCGGCTAAGCAGGGAGCCTGCCCCCCCACCCCCCACCTGCTGCTCTGCCTACTTGCTATCTCTGTCTCTCTGTGTCAAATAAATAAATAAAATCTTAAAAAAAAAAAAAAAAGAAAGAAAGAAAGAAAATACAGTGAAATTCAATACAAATAAGAACCAATAAATCTTGGAGCACCTGCCTGGCTCAGTCAGAAGAGCATGCGACTTTTGATCTTGGGGGCTGTGAGTTTGAGCCCCATATTGGGGGTATGTACTTATGTACTTAAATACATACGTAATTTTAAAAAACAAAGAACTGATAAATCTTCATAAGGAAGACCAATTTTTGCTTATATGTGGAAAGCAATGGAATAAGAATTAAATATACACTTGAAGAAACGTGCCTGCAGATCTGTTTCAGCAGGGCTTTCGTTTTCATCATCTTCTGCTCTGACAGTATCAGAATGACAATCTTCCTCAGCTTCTGCCTGAGGGGAGAAAAATCGGAAACAATCATCAGGAATATGGGAACATCAGTTTCCCTTTGTAATCCACATCTCCTTGAGCTACCTGCCCAATGAAATATTTAGTTGCTTCTCTCTAGGTATCTCCTTCACTGCTGAAGTTTAATGATTTGATACTTTAGTAATCCTGTAGAACAAACAACTTCACTGGGCTCTGGTTAAAATGTTCTAGTAGGTGATTTAAAACAACTTTGCTTCAAAAAATAACATGTAGCTGCAGCATAGCATTCAGCAAATAGTTTTGTTTTATGGATCACTTAAAATTTGACTATTTTTAGCCCATATTTGGATGTCCTTCCTTTTACATGACTGGCATGTTACCAATATGCAAATATGACTTTTGTCCATTTATTATTTTAAATGTCCTAGGAAAGCTCATTAATCAAAGACATGTAATAGTGAATGTTTTTGTAAAGAAGCCTGTTCTATTTCACAAACCCAGGCTTTTATATATTGAATTGATTTAAAGTGGAGTAAGACTGGACTAAAATTACTGTGCATGGCCTGGGGCATTTAGTACAGGTTTCAGGTCAATTTCCTTGCATTTTATTCTTGTATTCTCAACATATGTTTGCTAAATTAAACTGAATTCTACCTTCCAGGGAAAATGACATGTTGCCTCAGGTCAGTGTGTTAGCTAACAGACTTATTAACAAATGGGACTTGCTCAACACATCATGTGTTCAGTCCCGTAATGTAGCAATAGGGGAAATAACCTGAGGGTGAGAAGTAAGAAATTATAAAACCAATTTCACTTGTTCCAAAGATATAAGTTGATAATTGTAGATTTTCATTGTAGTTTGTTTCTAGGGTAAAAACATTTACACTAACAAACATTTTTGAACCTGGTCACCAGATGGACGTGTAGTACTTCACAGAGCAACATAAATAAGCCCTGCTTCTTATCTCTGACCACCAGGCTCAGAGCAGAGGTGCCTTTAAGACTTGAACTGGATGGTGTAAGTAAATGCTAGGCACACTGTAAAGGACAAAATAATGAAAAAATAAATGAAAGAGGTCAAGATTCTGAATTGATTTCCAGAAAACTGGAAAATTGAAGCATGAATGTATTATCAAATATTTATTTTTAGTATCTAAGCTGGAAGCTTTCCTAATAATAGGAAAATAATAATGAAGGACTTTGAATTTATAGATCCCACTGAAAAGGCTCTTTCCATTCTCCAGTAAGAGACTAACTTAAGTACAGCTAATGTGTGGGGACCTGAGCTCTCTAGGGTATCCCCTTAGTAACTCAGCCTTCTAGCTCTGTCCTAGCAGTCATGCCTAAGTGACTTCTTTCAACAGCTTTCTCTGCTCTCTCCAGCATCAAGCTCTAGCATATGCTGCTTGCTCTCTCTACCTGGAATAATTTCTTCCTCATTTGGCTATTTCTCATCCTTCAAGGTCCCAGTCAGGGGCTATCCCAATAAAAAGGACTTTCTGGTCTTCTGAATTGCCTTTGTTTGCCTACAAAACTTGTGCTTGTATCATAGCATCTAATATTTGTATTAACATTTTGTCTCTTCCCTAGAGTCAGTGTGTTGGGAACAAGCATCAGTCATCTCAGAGGGCCAAATACATTGCTGGAGTTATAGTAAAAGCCTGACCAGGCCTCAGCTTTCACACCTGTAAAGAGAGGGTGTTGGATATGGGAACCTCTGAGGTCCCTTTTCATATATGAGAATCTATGATTAAAAGTTTACCATAAATGACCTCTGGTGATTTTATCTGGTTATACTGAAGATCTAATATTGTGCTGGGACTCTAAAATTATGCCAGCCTACTAGTAAGTGCTCAAAAAAAAAAAAAAAATCCCAAATTAACCAATTGTGCATATCTCAAGGATGAGGAAAAGAAATGAGAAATCAATAATACAGAAAGCCATCTTCTCCCCTGAGTTCCTGTTATTATTGAATTCCAATCCTTTATTACTTTAATTCTGGCCGTATGATGACTATGTAAGTTGGGGGTTTTACTACATTTTGCCAACTCAAATGCCAACTGAGATAAATAGGTCCCCAGCTGTCACCCAAAGATTTTCACGTTATTTTTCATAACTGAGTCTGACATAAGCAGCACCTTTTGCGTGAGCAGTTCAACCGTCTCCATCATTTTACTCCTGTTTTACAAACAGGATTAACGAAATATAAGAAATTAAGTGCTTAATCCTGGTCAGAGAACCACTTCTGAAAGTTGAAGGGCACAATTACTGCTTTTTCTATCCTCCAGGTTAACTTAATACAATAAATTCTTTCAGTCATCCACTTATTCAATAAATACTTGACTGTCTGCGATGAACTCATTATTCTGGTATCACTTCACACTTGATTCATTTAATCCTAGCTAGAGATTAGTTTCTCAGATGGGAAATTTATTCAAAGCCAAAGAAAGGTAGCACAGAGCAGAGACTACAGATTCCAGCATGCAAACAGTCCCATGGAATTTGCGTGGTCAATTTCTGGAGCTTAACTCAGTCCCTCTCCATTTGGTCCGCCCTGACGCTGCTCAGGCCCTCACCGCTCGGAGGTGAGACATAATCTCTCTGATCCCACCCAGCCAGGACCGCCTGCCAACATCCTACCCTCGGCAATGACGCGTCACGGGGCAGGTGCGTCCCAACCCCAGGACTCCCTAAAGGATCTGAACGGCTTCTCCGTGGGTACTGCTTTCCGGAGGGGGAATAAATCAACAAGTGTCTCCGTTTGCCAAGGCTTCCCTCCCCCCTTCCCCGCCCTCCAGTTTCAGACCTGCTACGGCTCACCTCAACCTATCCTTATTGCTTTGGATAAAATCCCTAGAGGAGAGTAAGACTGGCTCGCTGTCCTCAGCGAACCAAGAAAAGGCATTTTTCTCTGCTCTCCTGCACACCCGCTCTTCCTCACATCGGGTCCCGGCTACCGGGGGCCGCGGGGGGCTGGGGGGCGGGGGACTTCAGCTGGAAGGAACCTCGGGGAGCGGTCAGGGCTGGCATCCGCTCCACGGCCGCTCAGGCCAAGGGCCTTACAGTGGGTGGCGGCCGAGCAGTTCCCACTCCTCCCAGTCTCCACTTCCCGCTCTCTCGGGGCTCCTCCCAGGCCTACCCCCTTCCGCAGACCGCACTCCCGCCTCACAGTATCCCTCCGAGTCCCCCCTCCCGGGTTACCATGCTGGCGGGGCAGCCGGCCGCGGTCGAGGGGCTCTCCGCGCCCCCTCTGCACCGCTCCCCCGAGGAGGTGTGCTGGGTGTCCGGGTGTCTACTCCTGCCCGTCTGCTGCAACGGGGCTTAGCAGAGTTCTCGGTCGGAGAAGCGCACCAGGCAGCGGCAGTAACTGCGGGCCCGGCGTACGGCAGCCATCTTCGCGGGGCAGGGGGCCAGATCCGGGCGCGCTAGAGCCACGGCCGGGAAGTCGCGGAGCGGAGGGACGCCCGCTGCCAGCGGAGGCCGAGGACCGTAAGAACACCAGAGCGTCGGCGCTGCTGGAGAGCCCGGACGCCGCGGCGTAGCTGCCCACTCTACTGCGGAAACCTGTGCCGGCGCACTGAGCATGCGCAGTACCGCCACTGCTTGCGTGCGCCTCACGGCTCACCTGCCCCGCGCGCGCCGCCTAGTGGAGGGGTCGGTGGCGTGGGCCTACTGCGTGCGCGACGCGGAATTGGCAATCGGGTCACCAGTTTGCTGACCCGAAATTCAACCCACGGGTTTGTCTCAGGGACCCCTTATGCAAACTTGAACTATAATTATCTAAAAAGTGTTTATAACTGAAAATTTAGGGTTGAGACCCAAAGGCGAACAACCCTTCAAGAGCATTGAACTTGGTGCTCCGTAAGGTCGCCAGTACGCTTTTCCGAGGTTGTCCAGAGTACCACGCCGGGAATGCGGGGAAACAGCGAAACTCCACTAACAGTCACAGGCTGTTAGAATGGCTAAACTTTCTGAAAGCACGGATCTGGAGGTTGAGGAAAAGACAGGCTCAAGAGAGAAGCAAGACAATATAAATGCCCCGCAAAGCATGTCTTACTATAGATCCCATCATGCAACCGGCGAAAGACGTTGGGGCTTCTAAGGCCCTGAAACCCGAGTCCTGCGGGGACGGCGCCCGGGAGGTACTCTGGGATTTGTAGTCCGCTGTTCTCGTAGAGTGCCGGAACTTATCCCGCGATACTAGCCCCACCTCTTAAAGCCCAAACACCTGACTTTGTTTCCTAAGAAGACACCCTTATTTATCAGGCAATTTATTATGTTTCCACGCTTTACATTATTTTCAGTACGGAAGTTTGCATGCTCTGTGAAAACCCACAGTCTTACAGCCTCATACCTTCATTTGGCAAACATTTACTGAGTTTCTACGATTTCTACCAAGTGTCAGGTACTAGCAGTGATTAGGTTTCCAAGACTGAGTTCATCGATCCCAGAGTTTACATCTATTATCCATTATTTTATTCTGGAGATACTAGAAATGCAATACATCTTCGGCAAAAAAAAAAAAAAGAGTAAAAAAGTGGGGGTGGGGGTAAAATAAGCTACCATAAGAAAACCCACCTGCTTTCTTTTAATATTAGGATCCACCCTTCAGATAGGTGTTTTTACTGCTCCCTAAATCAGCTACCTAGAAAAAGGAACTTCATGTTTGACGAAGGCCAACAAACTTAACAGTTTTAATTTTTAAAGGAAACTTTAGTCTTTTAAGGATGATTTCCTCCCAATGACCTTTTTAAAATTAGATTTTGCAATTTAAATGGGTGGGAAGGTCAGATGTAAGGATTTATAATAGAAGAAAGTGATATATGCCTCATGAACACAAAAAAATTAGTTTTGCAAATAAACAATGAGGTAATGAAATGTTTTCAGAACTACTCCATTTCATTAAACATGTTGAATGCTAATTTAAGATATCTTGGTTAATTAATACAGATTTCTATTCTAATTAATAATAAATCTTAAAATAATAAGTAGTATTCATAATGATAAATTAAACACCTATTTTATTAAAATGTTATATGGGGCACCTGGTTGGCTTAGTCAGTTAAGCGGCTACCTTCAGCTCACGTCATGGTGTCAGGGTCCTAGGATCCATCCCTAATCATGCTCTCTACTCAGCGGACAGCCTACTTCTCCCTCTTCCTCTGCTGCTCCGCCTGCTTGTGCTCTCTCTCTCTGTCAAATAAATAAATTAAAATTTAAATAAATAAAATGCTTTTCTATTTCAGTTACTAATATTCTATTTTAAACCAATATCCCCTGTATCCACTATACTTCAAGTCTGTATTATCCTATCATATTATGTTTACAGGATTATATGTTTACAGGATTATAATTTTCCTGACCTAAATCACATACTAGTTCAGTGGACCCTTGTTAAAGGTAGAACAAGAGAGTCCCTATATTTGCTGGGTAGACTTGCTTGGACAACTGGTAATTTTAGATACTTTAAAAATCACCTTTCGGGGCGCCTGGGTGGCTCAGTTGGTTAAGCAGCTGCCTTCGGCTCAGGTCATGATCCCAGCGTCCTGGCATCAAGTCCCACATTGGGCTCCTTGCTCAGCAGGAAGCCTGCTTCTTCCTCTGCCTCTGCCTGCCATTCTGTCTGCCTGTGCTCGCTCTCTCTCCCTCTCTCTCTCTGATAAATAAATAAAATCTTTTTTAAAAAATCACCTTTCATGGGAGCAGAATATAATTTATTAGCTCACCCCTCTTGTCTCCCTATCTTTTCATTGACAAAGACTTTCAGTTTTCATTTACCATATGGTTTGGGTGTTATATAGGTAAACACAAAGATAGATAAATGTTATACATTTCCCAAGTGGCCAGATGATCCTTTCCCTTCTGGGACAGGAAATCTTGTGTCTTGTGGGTTTCTTCAATAGGAGCAAGAAGAAAGAGGGATTCAGGTCTTTGTTATAGATTCTATCTGTTTGTTATAGATTCTATCTGAGTTCTTAGAATCAAAAATAAAAGCAGAGAAAATCGATATGGTGATGAGCTGGAGAATCTAAACTCAGACAAAGATCCGCAGTGTGTAAATGGGCTATTGCTTTATTGATTAAAATTGTGTTGCTTATGGCAGTACGGTTCCCTGGACCAGAAGCATGAACACCAGAATTCTGGGAATAAGGCCCATCAGTCTGCTTCCACAAGTCCTCAGATGATTGTAATGCCTCCAACTAAAGTTGCCCCCTCCGCTATGGGCATTAAACTAGTTCTGAAAAATATAAAGACGTGGGGCAATTACATGAATTTAAATCAGGAGTCTTGAAGCAGTTTCTTGTCTCAAGGCACTTCCAGAACCAGTCCTTGTATGGTTGATTTAAGGTAATGTCTACAGTATAATTTAGGACACAAGTGTGTTTAGCACACAAGCGTTCGGTTATATATAACTAGTTACACACAGAGGACAATTGTTGCGTACGTCATATCTAATGAGTTTCCCACCTGGATTAACAATCCAGTTTTTCAAACTCAAGTTGCTAACTCTTCCAGCTCACATGAACGCGAACGGGGCAATCGGTTGCATGTTTATTTTAAAATATTTTGCTTGAGGGAAAACTAACCCAATCTGCCATCTTAACCGTGTTGGAGTGTACGTTTCAGGGGCACTGATTGCATTCCCAATGTCGTGCGTCCCCGGTTACGTTTTCCCGAAAGCCGGGAAAGGGTTTTCACCATGATTACCTATAATGAAATGTACTCAGAACCTGCGCCCACAGCCTCCATTTCTAAATCTGGGTACCTGAGGCAGCCGACCTGCAAAAAGGCGTGCGTGTGGAGCTGGGGGGCGCACGGGCGGTCAGCGGGCCGCAGGGATCCCTGGGCTCGGTCGGCCCCGGCAGGGAGCGCAGCGCCGCGGCTCGGCGCCCCCGGGCGGCCTGGACGCGGTGCAGGGACGCGCAGGGCCAGCGAGGGGAGCTGCAGGGTAACTTTTCCCAGGGAAAGCGGCCGGTCGTCCCCGCTAGAAGCCTCCCTGCCTTTTGTTTGTTTTTCTGCCGGAGGCTGGAGAGCGGCCGGGTTCCTGCTGCTCCACCATGCGCTGCGCGGCCCGTGCGACTCGCCGGACCTCCCGGGCATCCCTGCACGGACCGCTCGGCCCGTCCTAGCAGGGATCGCCCCCATCCCCAGTCCCCCTGCGGGCCGCTGCGCCCCAGTCGCCGAGGAGCTGCGCTCACCGCAGGGGCGGGCCCCCGCCTGGGTTCGTGGCGCCAGTAAGTGGGGCTAGGGGTTTAGGGGCTTCCGCCGGGAGATCTGTCACTGGGGGTGAACGACTGGAGCTGCCCAGGGACCCCTACCCGGGGCCCCCACGAGGGGCTGGAAGGAGAGGGAGAGGCTCCTGGGCTGTAGTTTGTCTCGCGGTCATGTGGCTCTCTCCCTCTTGGCTTGGAAACTCCGGGTTGCTCGGAGTCTGGAAGATTTTGATGGGTGTTTACCTTTCGGTGTTAGGGAGAGGAAAGACCCGTGCCGGGTTTGAAGCCCCCTTAGTAGAATGTGGAGGACTTGTTCTTGGAATTTTCCTGACTAGGCCTGTGGCTGTCCCACATGGGGTTTTAGCAGGAATCCTCTCACATTTATGTGCAACCATTTTTCACTGGGTTTCTTTCTGCTCTGATTTCTTCTTACTAACCTGAGTAGATGTTAGGAGAGGGGTGTTGAAGGATTTTTTTCCAGAGCAGCCGTTTCTTTTGTAATGTGTCTTTTCAAGTCTGACTTGGACACTGACATTGAGGGCTTTTACTTTTAAATACAAAAGTAGTTTAAGGCATCATTCTGCGGAAGAAAGTATTCATTTCTGCTTAGAATTAAGTAAAGATCTGCTTTTATTAAAGCTGGGCTATGCTGAGTGGATACTGCCTTGAATTTTACATGCAAGTCTAGATTTCTCCAAGGTATTGAGACTTGTGTTTTTATTTTGGCCCGGAGCACTCTTCGTAGCAATAGAAGTTTGATAGCTACACTTCTCATTTCTTGCATTTTCCAGTGAGTAGGCTTTGAGGATGTGCCCCAATAGTGAATTGTACTGTTGCTGAATGTAAAATTAAAATGAGCTTGAAATTTGTGTAATCAACATATAAATTATTAAAAAGAATTTGTGTCTCAGACATATGCTAGCTGTACTAGGAGTTAATGTATGCATAGATATGCACATTTGAAATCGTTTCTGGACAAAGAGCTGCAATTTGGTAAAGACTCTTTAAGGCCTTCCTATCTATCTGAGGACCAGTAATTGTAAAACACTAGGAAGTGGGTGTAGAAATGAGAGCAGTGCTGGGATCCTCTGTTTAAAATGATGTCCTGTACTATTGCCCCATTTCCTAAGGTCCAGCCCCCTAGGGACCCTGCCTACTTTCTGTTTACCCCCTGTCCACTTTGCCTTGCCCCTTCTCCAAAGCCAGAGCTGTTGGCTGGGCACGAGTGGGCAGCCCTGTCTCTTAGTGAGATCGGTTTTGTTTTAGATGATAGGGGGATGTCTTGGAGGATTGATGGAACCTGTCTGAGTAGGCAGAGGTCTGTGCTCCTTGCCAAGGGAACTCAGCATTTACTCACACAGAAGTGGTTTTTCTCACTGAAGTTTCTTACCTACAGACTACCTGTAAACGGGCTCCCAGGGTAAAGAATGGGTCTTTGGGGGTTTTGTTGACCATGCAGCACCAACGAAGCACTTTTTATACTTTAATTGTTTTATTCTCAGTGCCTTTTGAGGTTCCCAATAAAGGTGGAAAATCATGTCAATCTTGAACCTTTGGAATTATCTTTAACCATCTTTTCCTTCATTTCCTTCATCCTTTGTATCCGTGAGTCATCAAGACCTTTGAAATGTGATTTATGCCAATCCCTCCCTCCATATTCTAATCCAGAACCTCACCCTTCCTCTCTGGAGGACTGGAACAGCCTCTTAGCTGGCCACCCAAGCCTGGCTCTTAATAAGTCCTCAGAACCTGTTTGCTGAATGAATGAGTGAATGAATGAATGAGTCGTTCCCCTTTCTCTTCTCTTCGGCATTTGTCCATCTAATTTTTCTAAACTATCACTTCCTCGACTCTCTCCTTGCCTTTCAACCTGGTTCCTCTCCATGTGCTATCTCAGGTCTAAAATAATTTGCCTGATTTTTCAAAGCTTTCATAATCAGGCCTCACCCCTTCTATCCAAATCCTATTTTCAGCTCAGCATACATCCCTGTCCCCGTGCTCTATGCGGCTTGGTCTGGCTGTCCTGCTAAGGGGGCCAGGCTCCTTCCCACTGCGGTGTCACTGCCCAGATTGCACCCCTAGAAACCCCCCTTCCTCCCCATTCTCCTGGGCGAATCTTACCCATCCTTTGAGAAGGATCCCACAACCTCCTTCCCTAACGTGTTCTCTAACTATTCATTTATCTTCTCTTTCTTTATTTTTTTAAGCTTTTTTAAAGTTATCTCTACACCCAACGTGGGGCTCAAACTCATGACCCTGAGATCAAGACTCCCACACTCTCCAGACTGACCCTGCCAGGGACCCCCCTCTTCTCTTTCTTTAAAGTCTTTTTTTTTTTTTTTTTTTTTTTTTTTTTTAGATTTTGTTCATTTATTTGACAGAGAGAGAGAGCAAGAGAGGGAACACAAGCAGGGCAGCAGGAGAGGGAGAAGCAGGCTTCCCACTGAGCAGGGAGCCCGATGTGGGGTTCCTGAGATCATGCCCTAAGCCAAAAGCAGACACTTAAAAACTGAGCCACCCAGACACCGTCTTTCTTTAAAGTCTTTTTTTTTTTTTCTAAGATTTTAATTTGATGGAGAGAAAGACTGAGAGAGGGAATATAAGCAGGGGGAGTAGGAGAGGGAGAATGCTTGTTTGTTAATCCTTTATTATATTGGCTGCATTGATCTCCAATTGGTTTAGGTTATTTTAAGCCTCTTCAGGGCAGAAGCCATAGTTTATACCCGGTAGTGTGATGTCTTGGGCTTTGGAGTCAGGCAGAATTGAGGTCAGGGCCCGAGGGCACTGATTATTCCTGCGTCCTGGTGGGATTTCCTAGATTTGAAAAGAGGGGCCATGCCTCCCCTAGCCGGGGGTGGTATGAAGATGGTCTGTATTATCTCTACAGGGTTGGTCCTGCCCTACATCCCCCAGTGATTCAGTGACTCGAAGGGGCCTGAACATTTAGGACCTATTTGGTAGGTATTAGTTGACTGACTTGTAGTAAACTACAAGTCACGGCTCAGCCCTGAGACCCAGAGGACAGACAGGCATGCAATGAATCCTCCCTGAGCACTATCCTGACCTTACTTAACATGGCTTGAGCTGAGGTTCTTCCTGGCTGCAGTTCTGCTTCTGGGATCTGTTGCTGTTTTTCCATCTGAACCTTGCCAGGAACACTACTGCCTTCTAAGTTGTGTGTGTGTGTGTGTGTGTTTTCCTCTCACTGCTTCTCTTGCAGAAAGCGCCTCCGTTTCATTTTTCGGGATCTTGCTGAGTTGGAGTTGTACCTAGGCCTTCTATTTTTCTGCTTCTGGGGTGTGTGTGAGCATCTTTATTAATGGCAGAACTCCTTGCCTGGTGCTTTCTTGGCAGAATTCTGGGTACTGTGACCTTTCTGTGTATGTTGATCTGTCATCCTGTGAGGAGAGTCTCATTTAACCGTAAATTCTCTCCTTGGCTGTCTTTGCCAGCCACAGCGTCCTGAGAGTGGAGGACTAGAAATCTCCTCTCTGCGGACCTCAGCACGTGTGGCCAGGAGAACGTGCAGAGGAGTACACGAGCTGATTCACATACACACACACACACACAAGCTGTTTGCAGGTTACGATGCCACCCTATCCTAGGTTGTGACTTTGCTTACCCCGAAACAGCTCTGATGTTGTTATCCATACACATGTGTTCTGGAAAATTACCTCATAAAAGCAATTTGGTAAAGCGAGTCATTCTATGGGCAAGTTGCATTACAGTGCTGAGTGTTAACGGCAGGAAGAAATTGGAGATGTGTCTACTTGCAGCCAGAGAACAAAGAGAGTAAGCACAGGTCTTCTCAAGATGGTAAGGAAAGTTGATGTGGGCATCCAAACTCACCCTCTCTGCTCCTAGTGAGGTGCAGTGTGATGTTAGGAAAATACTACTATGCAGCTGATCCTAAGGAACTACTCAAGCCCAGTGGAAAACTTCCATTCCTGATTGCCTTGCAAGGAAACTGAAGTGTCCTGGCACAATGAGTCAGTGCCTGACTCACTGTGCTTTGAAAGTCGAAACCTTCATAGAAAGAGTGCTTGTGGTCTGGCTCACCTGTGCAGGTGAAATGAAGCCCCGTATGTGTGGACTTGTGAAGTCGTCTCCGAGTTTGAAGAAAGCACATCATCTGCCCCCTTTTTTTAGTATGTGGTTCAGGATTAACAATACAGTTATACACTTTAAAAAGACTATTAGAACACTTCTTACATTCACACATTAAAAGATGTGCTACTCTGAGGATAACAAAGATTCTACTGATTTTTTTAAAGATTTTATTTATTTATTAGAGAGAGAATGAGAGTGTAGAGGGGGGAGGGTCAGAGGGAGAAGCAGACTCCTTGCTGAGCAGAGAGCCCAATGTGCGGACTCCATCCCGGGACTCCAGGATCATGACCTGAGCCGAAGGCAGTTGCTTAACCAACAGAGGCATCCCAAGATTCCATTCACATTAATTGGGTCTCTAGGTCTCATCCGTAAAATGAAGGAATTGGATCATCATTAAAGTCCCTTACAGGAAAAAAAAAATCTAATTTTGTAGTCTAAAGTTTCCTCCGCTGTATGCTATATCTGTGTTGAATTTAGGTCCTGTTGAACTTAGTTAGCATTTAGTCTATACTGATTGACATTGGGTTATATATTCACTTACCTTAAATTTTTCTAGAATTTTAAGTTTGTTGTCTTAACTCAATTTTTTAAAATGGGTGGGCCACAGTAGTGCCTTGCATTTCCTTTGGTACTTTTACCACGTCACCCAGAGCTCTTAGTAGCCATTTGATAAATGTACAGCGATGGCCAAGGGCTTGTGAGGAGAGATCAAGGTGAGTCATATTTTACCTTTCTGTAGGTGTAATATGACCTGTGCTAAAGTGCTGATAACGAGTGGCTGCCCTCGTCGTTACTGTGGAAGATAATGTCCCAGAGCCCAAGGTAAAGTATTATGGTGTAATGTCCAACTGCATACTTGACAATGTCATGAAAGTTACTATCTGCATGAACTTGTACTTCCCAGAAGATAATAATTAATGGTTTTGGCCTTTTGGACACTGCCTTTGCTCTGACAGTAAATTTATTTAAGAGTGATTTAACTCAGACAAAACTGAGAAAAAAGGTACATATTCCTGCGTGTTATCTTAGCAATTGAAAAACAGATGTTTTCATGCATTTGTGTACGAATTCGTAGAAGGATTCGTAATTTGTGTGTTCTGGCCCCATATAGTCGTCCAGTCTTGCAGAGAAGGGAGGCACGAGAGGATGGAGTATGCAGTGGGATTGGGGTCAGTGGTACAGGAAAGTCACCAATAGTGAAAAATTACCCTCTAAAGGGGCACCTGGGTGGCTCAGTGTGTTAAGCCACTGCCTTCGGCTCAGGTCATGATCTCAGGGTCCTGGGATCGAGCCCCACATCGGGCTCTCTGCTCAGCAGGGAGCCTGCTTCCCTTCCTCTCTCTCTGCCTGCCTCTCTGCCTACTTGTGATCTCTCTCTGTCAAATAAATAAATAAAAATCTTAAAAAAAAAATTACCCTCTAAAGACCCATAATGTGCTCATTCATTCATTCATTCATTCAACAAATGCTTATTGTGAGCAGCTCTTTGTGCCAACTACATGCCAGGCCCCGTCCTGATGCTGGGACTGGAGTGAGGAACGGAAGAAAAATTCTGCCCTCAAGATATTCATATTCTCAGGAGAAACCCAGTTTGTGTAACGCCATAACCCCTAGAACCCCATGGTACACAAGGCTTATGTGGAGAGGGCTAAAATGTTTATGTGCAGATTTCCTCCGTTTTGGGGTAGACAAATTGTGTTTTGTAGGCATATTCTGCCTGCTGCCTGTTTTTTTTACACCGACTGTATGGAACACAACCCATTCATTTACATACCGTGTGTGAGTGAGTGCTTTGGGGCTACACTGGCAGGGGTTGAGTAGTTGTGACAGAGACATAGCCCTCAAAGCCAAAAATATTTAGTAGCCTTTCATGGAAGATGCTCGCTGACCCCTGCCCTGTTTTATTTTTATATTAAGTCTTTACCTCTTTGATATGTTTTATTGACTTGTTCGTTGTGTGTGATAGTGAAGCACCTTCTGTTGAGTGAGATCAGCCCCTGAGTTACAAGATTTGCACAGCCCTTGAGCTACACCGTATGTTCTCGTTCACTTCCTCCATCTTCACCTCAGCCTGCCCTGCCCCCCTTCAATCATGAGGTGGTTCTCAGGCAGGCCACCATGCTGGACTATTGTCACCTACGACAGCCTTCATTGTTAAGTCTGGGGGGGGCTGTCCCCGAGCTCATCCATAGTTTCACGTAAGTCGGAGTATTATTCTTCCTTTTGCTCTTCAGCCTCTCACGCTAACTTCAGCTCCTCACAGCCCCCACGAGCCACCTATAGTGATGTGCCCTCGTTTAGAAATAATCTCCAAGTGACCAAAGACTTTTTTTGGTTCAAGGCCGGAGCACCCTTTGGGCCTGTAGGAGAAGCAGTGGGAAGTCGTGCTTCCGAGGGCTCTGGTGCACGAGGAGTTCTTTGCTCAGAAGTGGGGTTGAAGGAGGAGAGGGAGGGAGAGGCGGGAGCAGCTCCTGGGGAATAGCAGAGGCATACCAGCTAGCTAATTTTCTTCGCTCCTCACTCCAGTTGATGCGATAGCCAAAATCGTCTTTCGTAAAAGCAAAGCAAATTCCGCATAAAGAAGGTTCCCTTGGCTTTCCTAGCTTCGAGCGGCTGTCCCCAAGGCAAAAAAAAGCGCTAACCTAAGAGGCAGAGTACTTAGAAGATGTTTTTGCTGAAATGAATATGGGCAGAAAGATTAGGCCCCAGAGAGGAAAATATAAACACAGATGTACTATTTTTAGTACCCTTTTTAAAGTAAATTAACAGTCTTAACTTAACTCTTGCAAAGTTATGACACTATTGGACCCAGAGTACGATGCACTGTTACCTGCAGGATTAAGGAAAAGGGAGCGCTGAAGTGCCGTGAGAAGAGCCATTGAATGATTTTGCACATAATTCAGCTTTCCTAGGAGGACAGATAAGTTTCAGTGTAACATGATTAAGGCGGAGGGAGAAAAGCTGCTCAGAAGAGTCTGGATTTAGCAGGGCCGGTGAACCGCAATTCCCAGATAAGACCAAGTTTGTGTACAGTTTTCTGTGTTCTCTCTTGAAGAATTCATAATTGTGACATTTATTCAACGAAGGTCCGAGATTCAGACTGAAGAATGGACTCCCATTGTCCTCGCCCTCAGCCTGTTCTGCAGGCTGGGAACGAGCAGGGGAGCAGGTATGCACTGCTGGCCACGAGCAGATGTTCTTTGCCTCCGCTGAGGATTGAAGCTGAAGGGAGGGAATTGGGGCGGATGGCAGGAAGGTTTTCCCCAATGTCACCTAGACAGAGAAACCATGACATTGGTTTCAGAGGTTTGTCGGAACTCTACAAGCGAAAAAGAGCTGTATGTCTGTGTTCATTGAGTACAGCTTTGCCCAAAGGCCAAAGGCCTGAGCTGATGACATTGAGGAGGCCTTTCTGTGATTCCTTGAGACACAGTAATTCCAGCATTGGGGTGGGAGGACCCTGGCGGCCTGCCGGCGCAGCCTTTCTATGGTATTTACTGCTCTTCCATTTTAGAATTCCAGAGCATTTCCGGTCAGGTCGAACAACTTGATGATCATCACGTTGCACGTGAGGAAATAGCGCTGTGTTGGGAGATACTTACCAGGGCTGGTAGGAAATAATTAGCAAAGACTAAAATTCAAATTTTGATCATACAAACAATGAGTACCTACTGTGTGCAAGTGGAATGTGAGGTGTGAGGGCACAGAGATGAAGGGAGCGCAGTGAGTGTCCCTGCCAATCCTGAGGGCAGACCTGTGTGTCACTGACCCCAGGGACGGGCTGGCAGTGAGGTGGGGACAGGGTGCTATGGTGGCTCGGATAGAAAGCTATCGTGGGACAGGAGGCTCTTGAGGTGATGTTTGAGCTGGACGAAGGGAACGGAAGGAGTAGATTCTGATCTGGGGGCCTGGCTGAGCCAGTGGGGCACTGTCCCCCTCTAACAGAGAGAAGTCATACAATGGACAGGGTCACTCTGGGCTACTTTCCCTTTGCTAGCTCTTATGTGTGTGACAGGAAAAGTGGGGACACCGGGTCCATTATTTTTAATCTTTATTTTTTAAAAATTATTATTATTTTTTAAAGATTTTAATTTTTTATTTGGCAGAGACACAGTGAGAGAGGGAACACAAGCAGGGGGCGTGGGAGAGGGAGAAGCAGGCTTCCCGCCGAGCAGGGTGCCCAATGCGGGGCTCAATCCCAGGACCCTGAAATCGTGACCTGAGCTGAACGCTGATGCTTAATGACTGAGCCACTGAGCAAACCTCCCCCCTTTTGCTTTCTTAGACAAAACTAACTTGAATCCTGACACAGAGTAACAGAATCAGAGATCATTAGAGCAGACAGCTGCCTCACTTCATCAAGTCCAATGTCCCGACTGCATAGAAAGTAAACCTAAGGACCAAGAGGTCCTCCAAGTACAGGGGTTGGTGCCTTTGGCTCTACCTGTGGGATCTGGACTAGACTCAGCAAATTCTGAGAGAACCAGTTTAACTGATCAAACTGCTGTCTTACAAATGATACGTATTTTGTATCCCATTCTCTCTGTATACTCTGTTATCTATACCATAAAGGAAAATGAAGAAATTGGACCCAGAACATATTGGGCCCACAGCAAGTAACATTATGGGGAAAAGTCCCCTGTTCGGTGTTCATCAAAAGACTGGATGGGCTGCAAAAAATGGGTGTGTCAAGAGCATCTCAGTTTTTGTCAGAATAATGCCAATCTACAATATGTGACAGTCCCAGAAAATTATTCTGTTTGAGTTAAAAAGAACATCTTTAAAAAGACCACTAAATGACCCCAACAACAGTCCTTGTCCAAGTGCTGTGAGCTTGGGTGGTCAGGGTTTCCATCCCAGGTGGGTCCCTTGATAAGGGCAAAGGCCGACTCCCCACACCCAGTATTAAAAACCCAAGGAGGGGGCACCTGGCTGGCTCAGTCAGTGGAGCATCTGACTCTTGATCTTGGGGTCTTGCGTTCAAGTCCCACATTTGGTATACAAATTACTTAAAAAAATAAATTCAAAAAATAATAATATAAAAATAAAAACCTTTCCTTTAAAAAAAAACCCACAAAAATCAAAGAGATGGTGATAATTCTGCAGGACAGGTAAAGGCATTCAGTCATCACTACATCATTTGCTATTTAAAAACAATCAACAAGCCTGTGAGCTCAGTCTCTGTGATGATGCATTTGAGTTGAAACTGGAACCCAAGCCCTCTTTGTCTGCATTCACTTTGCCCCCATTGAAGACAGTCCGTGCTGGGGAGGTCCCTGCTGGGTTCCCTGATGTTTGATTGCAGAATGAGGCCAACTAGAGCATGGCCACATCACTGGTTTCCATATTTGGACTTTGAGCTATAAAGTACTTCCAATGCCTCTCATTCTCAAATCCTCAAAAGATTTCATTATCTTTGGATCTTTTGTGACCTTTCTTTTGAGTCAGCCTGGGTTCCTGTCTCAGTTCTGTCACCTATGAGTTATGTAACCTTGGGCAAGTCACTTGTGTCTCTGTTTCCCTATCTAGAAAATTGGCAGGGGAGGCAGGTTGATGATCACAGCACTATGGACAAGTTGCTTGTGCCTCAGTTTCCTTATCTGTAAAATAGTAATAATAATAGTAGTTCCCACTGGTGGCGTGTTGAGAATTAAATGGATTAATGTATTGCAAAGCACCTATAACAGTACTGTACACAGACCAAGTATTTAAATTATCATTACTATCCTTTTGGCTTATTTGATGTATTAGGAGGCTAAGTGTGGATTAATTCTAGTGAGTGCTTTATCCAAGTTAATTCTTGGAAGCAGAGCTGTATTTAGAGTACTGCCCATCAGCTGGTTAGCTAATTCCTAAGAAAGGATGGGCTGCTGCATTGCGTTCCCTTCTCAGGCAGTCTGTACCACGAGCTACGAATTCAAATGCTGCCAGAGGCAGAGGAAGAAATATAGAAGATTCAGAGAAGCTGGGTATGTGCTTGTGAAACAGTAAAGGAATTGCTTTTCTCTTTAAAAACAAAAACAAAAACAAAAACAAACAAACAAAAAACTACATTTTTTCTTTCTAATTTTTCTCCAAACAAGAGGGGCTTTTTAGGCTGTCTTTTACTTTGTCACTTTTTTTTTTTTAAGATTTTATTTATTTATTTGACAGAGAGAGATCACAAGTAGGCAGAGAGGCAGGCAGAGAGAGAGAGAGGAGGAAGCAGACTCCCCGCTGAGCAGAGAACCCGATGCGGGACTCGATCCCAGGACCCTGAGATCATGACCTGAGCCAAAGGCAGCGGCTTAACCCACTGAGCCACCCAGGCGCCCATACTTTGTCACTTTTGATGGAGGTCCAGGAACACATAAATATTTTTCTTTTTCTTTCTTTTTTTTTAGATTTTATTTATTTATTTGATAGAGAGAGAGAGAGTATAAGCAGTGGGGAGCAGCAGGCAGAAAGAGAGGGAAAAGCAGGCTTACTGAGCAGGGAGCCCAATATGGGACTCCATCCCAGGACTCTGGGATCATGACCTGAGCCAAAGGCAGATGTCTAACAACTAAGCCATCCAGACACCCCGAGAAATACTTTTCTTCTAGTAAAGCAAGTTGTGTGAAGGTACAAAAATAAATGACATCTAAAAGTATTGGCAATCGATGTGGTATATCCATTTTAGGGACAACAGGCAGTATGGGGACTAGACGAGCCAGGAGACCTTTGCTCAATCTAAAAGGATGGTGACATTTCTCTGGTTTTTTATTACCATCAAACGCTAATGAGCTGGTGTTATTAGCTCTTCAGTTTTTCCAGGGAAGCCCCAAATCTCATTTTTATAGAAGAGTTCCTATTTTTAAATATAGACTCAAAGCATACCTCTGAATTCAGTTCTCAGGCTGCTGATTTGCAACCCCTGGTCCACAAGGTGTGGAATCTCCATATGCTAATGTCATATATTCAGGGATTTCAGCCAGAATTGTGAAGTCTTGTCCACTGAGCAAAATTAGAGAGAGATCCTCTCTGTATTTCAGAGAGGACTGCCCTTGTTCATTGGGTAAGTAAGCACAGACTTCTGATTCCATTCCAAAAACGCTCAACTTTGAGTGAATGAAGAGCATTGCTCCGTGATTCGGATGCCCGCCTGAAAGGCTTTGGGGCTTATGTTGGAGAGTAGCAGGCTAAATAATATCCCCCAGAGATAACAGGTCTCTGGAACCTGTGAGTGTTGCCTTGTATGGCAAAATAGACTGCAGATATGATTTCATTAAGGGATTGGAGGTAAAGAGGGTATCCTCGATTATCCGGGTGGGCCCTAAATGCAACGACAAGTTCTCATAAGAGAGAAGCAGAGGGAGGTTTGACATCACCCAGAGGAGAAGGCCATGGAACCACAGAGACAGAGACTGGAGCCATGAGGCCAGGGCCAAGGAAGGCCAGCAGTCACCAGAAGCTGGAAGGGACAAGGAAGAGATTCCCTCTGGAGCCTCTGAAGGAAGTGCCTCCACCTTGATCTCAGCCCACTGAGAAGCTCAGTACTGGTTTCAGACTCTGCCCTCCAGAACTGTGAGAGAATAAATGTCTCTTGCTTTCAGCCACCAGGTTTATGGTAGTTTGTTACGCCAGCCATGGGAAACAAACATAGCTGGTATGGAAAACTTTTTATATTTTTTTGAAGAGTTTATTTTTTTGTCAGCATATGGGCAAATGGCATGCCCTCAGAAATTAGCCATGATTTCGAGATCAGTGACCCAACACCTGGAGAGTCCTAGCCAGTGGTTCAAAATGACTTCTCTTTACTTGGGCATCTCTAGCATCCTGGTGTTCTCCACCCCTCCCACCCCTGCTGTGTCTCCTACTCACTGTGTGTGTTCTACCTCCCCAGCTAGACGGGAAGGTCCTGGAGGCCAGATCTACTTCCTTTAGCTCTTTGGATCTTGTCTCAGAACTGAGCATAGTGCCTTGTGCATAATTTTTCACCCATGTGATATATTGTAGATACTTTAATTTTTTGAGCATATTTTAGATATTCCTGTAGATCTGGAATAAATATTTGTATACTTTTAAAAAAAAGATTTATTGATTTATTTATTTATTTGAGAGAGAGAGAGAGAGAGAAAAAGAGGAGGTGGTGGGGGGTACAGAGGAAGAGGGAGAGACAATCTTAAGCAGACTCTGTGTTGAGCGCAGAGCCTGACACAGAGCTTAATCCCAGCACCCTGAGATCATGACCCAAGCACCCACCCATGGCACCACCCCGGTGCCCTTAAATATTTGTATACTTCTATAAAAATATATATTTCACATATTTTCATATTGTGCAGCAAAAATGTGGGTAAACCTCACAACAAATTGTAAAATTTTTTACCAACTGTGAAGAACCCCAAAGTAGAAACTGTCTTCTATTTATGTAGTGAGATCTCAATAGAATGACTTAGAGACACAGTGTTGTGGAGGGAAGCCAACATGATGGGCTTGAGAGCAACCAGAATGATATGACTATGATTTTTATACTAAGTTGAGACTCAAGTTAGCTACAGTTAAAAACATAGTTTAGCTTCATGGCTTTTGTTCTAAACAAGCATTCCAAAACACCGAGTTAATAAAATACATTGCAGTACCCAACTTTTTATTTCACATATGCATTTTACACATTTGATGTGGTCTGCTTTTTTTTTTTTTTTTAAGATTTTTTTATTTATTTGACAGAGAGAGATCACAATTAGGCAAAGAGGCAGGCAAGGACAGAGAGGAGGAAGCAGGCTCCCTGCCGAGCAGAGAGCCCAAGTGGGACTCAGGACCCTGAGATCATAAACTGAGCTGAAGGCAGAGGCTTAACCCACTGAGCCACCCAGCACCCCCGGTCAGCTTTTTTTTTTTTTTTTTTTTTTAAAGAACTGACTCGGATGTCTCTCAAGCATCAAAGAGTATCAATTAGTATGCTGAAACTGCTTTCCTCTTAAAACTCACACTGAGAGTTCTGTGATTTCCTTGGTTGCCTTTAACTTAAGCTCCCTTGTTCCATGTGGTAAGTTTCACTATCAGTAAGGTACAGACCGGGTCCCACGTGGGCGTCAGGACAGTCTTGTCTGTTGGGCCATTATGAGTGGATTTGCAGAATCTGGGTTTCTGTGCCAGCTGTAGACAGTACTTGTCTGGGAAAACCATCCGCTTAACATGGAGGGACCCTCAAGGCCCAAGAGAAGTTGGGTTTGGATAAATCCTGGGGAGAAGAAGGAAGCCCAGTCCCAGCTGGCTAGTTGTCCAGCAACCCTGAGTGGCACCCAGGGGCCATTTTTGGACACTCATCCTCGTTTCACCCGGAGATTTGTAGTCACTTGTTATTCCAAAATAGAAGCCGATCATGGTGGATGGAAAATGAACCTTAGGCTAACAGAATTACTTCTTCTAATTTGTTTCCACCTATATTCCTCTTGCAGTCTTCAAAACCATGCTAGCAACAGAAGTTTAATTAATCGATTGATTGAACTATCACCTCCTGTGTAGATAGAACTCTGTGTTTTGTCTCTTAAGTCGGAGTAGTGTTAGTCTACTGTATCCAGAATACTTTCTAATACAATCTAACATTGGCCTCGGCAGCAAAGACCTTTAATTAGATCATATAATGAAAATTCTAAGGCTGATAATTTCAGAGATCATGCTATCATCACAGACTCAGCCTCTTTCTTTCTTTCTTCTTATCCTTTCTGAGCAGACAGGATTTTCATGTTGAGAGTTGATTTCTCATATTCACTGGAAAGCTGTCTCAGCCCAAAATATTATAGTTTTATGCAACCATGTTTAAGGCAGAAACATAGGGCAACCTCTTTGTCAGCTGTCTATCAGGTAGGACATTCCTTCTCGGAAGACTTTGTCTTTCCCTTACCAGCTCACTTTCCCTTCCAGCTTATGAGCGAGAGCCATAGTCCCATTCCTAAACAAATTCCAGTGGCAAGTGGGATTGCTTTGCTTGGCTTAGCTGGACCAGAGTTCATGCCCTGGGGCTGTGGTAGGTGGCTGCCATCCCCGATTATGTGGGATCCTGAATAAAATCAGGGTTTTGAAAATTAAGCAAGAAGGACAGAGTTGCTACAGGGTAGATCAGCAAAGGCATCCGCTGCCTCTCCCTTCTTTTTTCTAGTGCATTGTCCATTGCCTTGTTGTTTTCCCAGAGCAGCAGTGAGATTTTGTTCAGTTTCAGATGATGACATGAGTCATCATATTCGGGCCACCACAGAAATGGTGAACAACTGAAAATACTGATCTCCAATGTATTTAACCACTTCCTGCTGGGATGTGCTCAGAATTGACTGTGGGTGGACTGAAGCTTCTTGTGTAATGCTCATTTGAATAATACCACTGCATTTTTTTTAGTATGGGAAATAATTCACCAGAGTACAGACCAGCAAGCTCAGACAGTTGTCGTGGTCCTGTTCTGGATCCAGACATAGTGCCACCAATCCCTCTCTCTTATGCCCCTTTGTACACTTGAAACAATGATCTTGGCTCCCCAGGTCTCTTTTACTTCAGGTATTCTTTCTTCACTTACTCCGGTTGTGCTTTTATGTAGGCCCTTTTTATGTTCTTTAATGTCTGTCTGGAAGTTTGTCACCCAAAGTTGAAATGACCAGAGTCGTGCAATGTATCAACCTTGTCTGAATGCTGTGTTCCTAATACAATCACGTATTACCTTTGGAATAAATAAAATAAACAACCTTAGATCTACTTACAGCTGTCTGCTGAGCATCTGAGCATTTCCAGTGGGAGGTTTTGTACATATCTCAAATCCTACACCTTAGAAAATAGAACCATTGTCTCCACACCTTGTCCAAGTAGCACATGCACACACATTCCATATTCCAAAGCTGTCTCTCTTATACCTAAGAGTCAGCCAGTCCAGAGCCTTTGTTCAGGCCTTCAACATGTATCACATGGACTACTGCAAACTCTCCAGACCAGTTTCTCTGCCTCTAGTCTCTCTGTCCTAACATCTCTGTGGTCTCCAGAGAGACCTTTGTTGTGCCATTTCCCTGCTTAAAAGCCCTGGAGAGCTCCTCTCTGCACTGCAAGACCAAACTCCTCCATAACAAGTATAACCCCTTCGCAACTGGGCCCCAACTTCACTTTCTAGGCTTGTCCTGCCATTTCCTTACTGCCCTCCATGGTCTTTATGCCTTAGTCTCCTACTTCACCACCTGGTTGTACATTAGGGTCACCTAGAGAGCTTTCTTAACTACTGAAACTCGTTCCCCACCCCTGACCTGACCTTTAGAGGTGGGGCCTGGGCATCAGTATTTGTTAAAAGATGATTCTAATGTTCCGCCGGGGACAGAACCACTGGACACTTGCCAAAGGCCTGTACCACTAACCTTTGCACATAGGTTGCATTTTGCACACTGCTCCATTTCTAATTTCTTTCTCTCCCTTTTCTGTATAGTAAAACTTGGCTCATTCTTTGAAACCTCAGTACTGCCTCTTCTCTGAGGGGTCGACAAATCCCTCCCTCCACACGAGAGCTGGTTGCTCTCTCTACCGTGTTCTCATATTACTTTCTACATTTTTCATGATCGTGTGAGTTGTGAGTTACTTAAGGAAGTACCCTTACCTTATGCATAGTATGCCCCAAAAGCCTCGCATAATACTTAGCAGTAAAGCTTCAAGAAAATTCTACACTGTCAACCTGACATCAATGCCCGAAGAGACACTAGCCAGATCCATTGTACAGTTACCATGTAATCACCTGAAATAGTGTGAGGTTAAAGAGCAGCCAGCATAGCATGGTGAGAGTCAAATGTTGCTAGAGTAATTGAATTTTGTTCTATGATGATAGGACAAACTGTAACAAGAAGTTGTGAGGGCGGCTGTGTGTTAAATGAATGACTCACTCTATCCTGACTTCACTAAAGTTCTTAGTTCTTTCACAAATGGCTTTCTCAATGATAATCTAGAAGCGTTGTCCCAGTTATACAATTTAATTGGATGAAGAAGTAGTGGAACATTAACTACCAACGAAAGGCTTCTACAATTAATAATTTATAGATATGAATCAGTAATATAATGCCATTGCAAAAAAAAAAAAAAGTGGGGGAGAGCCCACATGCTACTGGAATGTACATCATTTTGAAGTTTGGCCACCACAGCTCATCAAGGATATGGAGAAATGTGCGAGGACTCAGAGATGAATGCCAAAAGATAATTAAAGGAGTGGAAAAAGGTCCTATGAGGAAAGGTTGCATAATTAAAGCATAAGGCTGAGACACACATTTGATTACAATTTCACGTACACATACATATTTGTGGGATACTTTCTTTTATATCAGCAACAAAACGAAGCATGAAGAAATTAGCTTAAATTAGAACAGGCAAGTTTTAGTTGGATATAAAGAAAAATATTCTAATTAACCGGGTTACAAAATACAAATCTGGTCATGTTATTCTTAAGTTAAAAAGAAAAAAAATACAAAAAGCTTAGGGCACCTGGATGGCTTAGTTGGCTAAGCATCTGCCTTTGACTCAGGTCGTGGTCCTGGGGTCCTGGGATCAAACCCCACTTCAGGCTCCCTGATCAGTAGGAAGTCTGTTTTTCCCTCTCCCTTGGTCCCTCCCCCTGCTTGTGCTCTCACTCTCTCGGTCAAATAAATGAATAAAATCTTTTAAAATTAAAAAAAAAAAAAAAAACAGATGTAGGTAAATACGAAAAAGGAGAAAACAAAGAGTCGAAAATTGCCTATGTTGTGGTTCAAGTACTCTTTCTGTGTTGTTTTGAAATACAGCCATGTTGTATGATAGTGTTCTAATATTAGTTTTTATGGAATAATTCTACACTTGTATGTCTTAAGCTGAAGTTTGCAATAGGTATCTTTTTAAAGATTCTCTTCCTCTACCATTTTGAGAACTTTTTAAACTTCAAAGTAGAATAATTTCAAACATACAGAAAACTCGCAAGAATAGTGCAAAGAATACCCATATACCTTTACCCAAATTTACCTTTTGTTAACATTTTACCCCATTTGTTCCCTCTGTCTCTACACACACACCATTCCCTGCACACCGCCCCCCCCCCCACCAATATGTTTGTTCTACCCAGTTGAGAATAAATCGCGTACATCATGGTCCTTTACTTATAAATCCTTCAGGGTATGTTTTCTAAAAATAAGACCATGCTCTTACAGAACCACAGGACAGGTATCAACTTTAGAGACTTCAACAGATGAAATAATTTGACCTCATCTACCATCTATATTCCAATTTTCTCCATTGGCCCAATATGTCCTTTGTAGCATTTCATCTCCTTTGGTACAGGATCCAGTCAAAGCCTGTGTTTTTCAAAATGGCATCTAAGGCCCTCCACAAACAAAACTCTGGGGTTCTCTCTCTCCAGTTCCAAGCTCCCCACCTTTTCCTTCCTCCCAGGTTGATGCCTTTGTTTCTGCTCCTTGGACTGCTAGAATGTTTGACCTTACCAAACACCTACTTTTCTTGTTCTCTCAAGCTCTGTCTTCTGTGAAGACTTTGCGTATGCCCCTTCTCAGCTCAGATGGAATTGACCCAACTGGAAGCCGGCAGTGCAGCGGGGGGTGGGGTGTCCCTTTAACCTTGCCAATGTCCTGAACCCGAAATGTAAGCATACTTGAAATATCTTAGTGCATATTCATGAGTACCTATCCGGCCCACGCACTGTGTACCCTTATCCCCCTGCTGTGAGACTCTAAGAGCTTTGAAAAAAGGAACAATACTTGATGTTCCTTGTATCCCCAGGCTGGAATATAGGGTCTCTCACACAGGAGGGGCTTTATAAGTATTTATTAATCAGCAGTAGAAGACATCACTGTAAAGAGCTGCTGTAGGAAGTCGCAGGGAGTTTGAGCTTGTCAGGCTTCAAGGGGAAGGAACATGCCCCTTTGATCAGGGGCTTCAAAATGGCTCTGAGGGAGGGGAATAAGTTTGGGGTGGGAGAGTTTGTTCTCTGAAAGGTCTCCAGTTATAGAGTGTGATGAAATCAGATATAAGCTTTACATTTAAAGCTTCCCAAAGACCCACACAACCTTTGCAAGAACAGACTGGATTTTTTTTTCACCCACCCCCCACCCATCTCCCCTCTGACAATCACAGTTCTTTATATTTAAGAGTCTGTTTTTTGGTCTCTTTTTGTTTTGGTTTGTTTCTTAAATTCCACGTATGAGTAAAATTATATGGTATTTGTCTTTCTCACACTCACTTCTTTCACTTAGAATTATACTCTCTGGGTCCATCCTTGTCAGAAATGACAAGATTTCATTCTTTCTGATGGCTGAGTAATATTTCATTGTGTGTATATAGCACATCTTTATCCATCTGTCAGTGGACACCTGGACTACTTCCATATATTGGCTATTCTAAATAGTGCTGCAGTAAATATAGAGGTGCATATATGTTTTTGAAATCAAGTTTTTGTTTTCTTTGGGTAAATACCCAGTAGTGCAGTTACTGGATCAGAGCAATTCTATTTTTAATTTTTTGAGGCACCTCCATGGTGTTTTCCACTGTGGCTGTGCCAGTTTGCTTTCCCACCCAACAGTGCATGAGTGTTCCTTTTTCTCCACATCTTCGCCAACCTTTGTTGTTTCATGTGTTTATAATGTTAGCCATTCTGAAAGGTGTGAGGTGTTATCTTGGTGGTGGTTTTGCTTGGTTTGTCCCTGATGATGAGTGATGTTGAGCATCTTTTCATGTGTCTGTTGGTCATCTGGATGTCTTCTTTGGAAACATGTTTGTTCAGGTCCTCTGCCCATTTTTAGTTTGTTTGGTACTGAGTTGTTTAAGTTTTTTATATATTTTGGATATTAAACCCTTATCAGATACATCATTTGCAAATAGCTTCTTCCATTTAGTGGAATATGACTGGATTTATGTTTTTAAGATTTTATTTTAAAAACTTTTAATGTACTCTCTATCCCCAATGTAGGGCTCAAACTTAAACAACTCTGAGATCAAGAGTCACATGCAGCTAGGTCTCATAATAAATAAATCTCCTGGATTTGTTGATTTATTTATTTTTAGTTTATGGGTTTTTTTTTTTTTTAAGATTTTATTTATTTATTTGACAAGACACAGCAAGAGAAGGAACACGAACAGGGGGAGTGGGAGAGGGAGAAGCAGGCTTCCCACTGAGCAGGGAGCCTGATGTGTGGCTCGATCGATCAGGATCTGAGCTGAAAGCAGAAGCTTAACGACTGAGCCACCCAGGCGCCCCTCCCAAATTTATTTTTAAATTCCAAACTAATTTTGGACTTCCAGAAGAGTTACAAAAAACCATACAGAAAATTCGTAGAAATCTTTCACCTAGCTTCCCCTAATATCAACAAGTTCTATAACAAAAGAACAATGATCAGGGGCGCCTGGGTGGCTCAGTGGGTTAAAGCCTCTGCCTTCGGCTCACGTCATGATCCCAGGGTCCTGGGATCGAGCCCCACATCGGGCTCTCTTCTTAGCAGGGAGTCTGCTTCCCCTTCTCTCTGTCCTCTGCCTGCTTCTCTGCCTACCTGTGATCTCTGTCTGTCAAGAAAAAAAAAAAAAAGAACAATGATCAAAACCAAAAAATTAGTATTAGCACATTGCTATTAACTAAGCTACAGACCAGATTTAGATTTCACCAACTTTTCCACTAATGTCTTTTTTCTGTTCCAGGGTCCTATTCAGGATCCCACATTAGCTGTGACCACTTAGCTGGTCACATCTCTTTAATTACCTCCAATCTGTCACAGTTCCTCAGCCTGTCCTTGCCTTTTATGATCTTGACACTATTGAAGACTATAGGTCATTTGTAGAATGTCCCTCATTTGGGGTTAGTCTGAAGTTTTCTTTTTCTTTCTTTTTTTTTTTTTTTAAAGATTTTATTTATTTATTTGACAGAGAGAGATCACAAGTAGGCAGAGAGGCAGGCAGAGAGAGAGGAGGAAGCAGGCTCCCCGCCGAGCAGAGAGCCCGATGCGGGACTCGATCCCAGGACCTGAGATCATGACCTGAGCCGAAGGCAGCGGCTTAACCCACTGAGCCACCCAGGCGCCCCTAGTCTGAAGTTTTCTTATGAATAGAATGAGGTTCTGCATTTTTTATAAGAATACCATGGAAGGGAGGTGCCCTTTTCATAACATCATATCCAAGGTTCATAAGGTTGTAAATTTTATTAATGGTGATACTGAATTTGATCGCTTTGGGTAAGAAAGTTTCTGCTGGATTTTTCCCCATGGAGTTACCATCTTTCCCTTTGAAGTTAATAAGTATCTTAGAGATACTTCAAAACTATGTAAATATCCTGTTTCTCCTCAACCTTTCATCCATTCATATTTGCATCCATCAGGACTGTTGTCTGCAACAAATCTTACTGTGGTATTTGCCTAACAGTGAATTTTTTTTTTAAGATTTTATTTATTTATTTGAGAGAGAGACAGTGAGAGAGAGCATGAGCAAGGAGAAGGTCAGAGGGAGAAGCAGACTCTGCATGGAGCTGGGAGCCCGATGCGGGGACCCGATCCCAGGACTTGGGGATCATGACCTGAGCTGAAGTCGTCCAACCAACTGAGCCACCCAGGCGTCCCCTAACAGTGAATTTTTTATTTCCCTCTTTCCTTCTGCATTTATTGATTGGAATTCTTCTGGAAGGAGAAGCTGCGTGGACTGGATTTAGATGCAGAAGTTCACATACTTCCAATGAGTATTTTCTGATCTTTTGATTTTTCAGATAATTAGTTTGACAGCCTTATTTTCCTCAGGGTGCCTGGCTGGCTCAGTTGGTAGAGCATGTGACAACTCTTGATGTCAGGGTCATGAGTTCAAGCTTCATGTTGCGCATAGAGCTTACATTAAAAAACAAAACAAAGCCATAAAAAACCTTTATTTTTGCATTTATAATTTTTTAATGTTTACGTAAAAGCATTGCAATTGCTTAACTTATTACTACATTTTCTTTATTATAGGCAGATTGAATGATTCAATTTAATAAATTGCAAAACCATAATTTGTTATTGAAGAAAACATAACTGAATGACTTTTTTTTTTTTTAAGATTTTATTTATTTATTTGTCAGAGAGAGAGAGAGCGAACACATGCAGACAGAGTGGCAGGAAGAGACAGAGAGAGAAGCAGGGTCCCTGCTGAGCAAGGAGCCCGATGTGGGACTCGATCCCAGGACGCTGGGATCATGACCTGAGATGAAGGCAGCCGCTTAACCAACTGAGCCACCCAGGTGTCCCACTGAATGACTTTTAAAAGGGCACACCCTACATACAGGCCTTAATAAATTCATTGTTCCTGTTTAGCTTCTGTATGTCTTGTAGTAAAAATAATACTGTTGATGCCTAGCCACAAATAGTCCGTGGAGCACATGTAAATTCTGTATCGGGAGAACTTTAATTTTAACATTTCTTGGCTTTGTTACATTGTAAATCGTAGCAGAATTACGCAGAACACGGTATATTTAGTACAGATTTTGTAGCTCGGCAATTTTTCTCGACCGTAGTTTTCATGCCGTGTTTGCCCACAGTGGCTGGTCAGCAGAAAAGCATTGAATTGCAACTGATTCATTTCTGAGTCAGTGATAAATTCACTTTCCAAGAGTGGTATCTCTCATCTTATAAAAATTAAAAAGAGCCTTATTTAGGCCAGAGGTTGGCAAACTTTTTCCATAGATGTCCAGATCATAAATATTTTAGGTTTTGTAAGCCATATAGTCCTTGTCACAACTGCTGAATCCTGCTCTTGTGTGAGAAAGCATCTATAGACAATGTGCAAATGAGTGGCCATAGCCATGTTCCAATAAAACTTTATTTACAACAATGGGTGATGGGTGGGAGGGAGGGGTTGTCATTTGCTGAGCCCCTATTTAAAGAATAAAAATACACAAACTTAAAATGCACATTAGCATTTACCGTTGTCTCACATTTGTCTCTACAGGCAGAAGACTGATCTTTGAAAATATGTATTTGGGAGACAGTCACGTTCTATTGAATACCTTGTGCTGGTGCTGCCACCGAAAAATCTGGTTACACTCCGGGGAGGCCTGCCGCCTCTGCAGGACTGCACCGCCTCGGCCCTGAGATGAGTGTCCGGCCTGAGCGGGCACACCATGAATAGATACACAACGATCAAGCAACTTGGGGATGGAACCTACGGTTCCGTCCTACTGGGACGAAGCATTGAGTCTGGGGAACTGATTGCCATTAAAAAGTAAGTTTTATTCTCCACTCGCATCAGTTCATCTTCAACTCCACATTGTCAACATCATTTTAACTCTATCCTCTGCATTTCTCACTCCTGAAAAATTTCTAAAGGGGGTGGGAGGGTAGGGCTCACGGAGGAAAGTTTTTTGGTTTTTTTTTTTAAGATTTTATTTATCCATTTGAGAGAGAGTGAGAGAAGGCAGGAGAGCGGAGAAGGTCAGAGGGAGAAGCAGACTCCCTGTGGAGCGGGGAGCCTGATGAGGGACTCAGTCCCAGGACTCCAGCCAGGATCATGACCTGAGCCCAAGGCAGCTGCCTAACCAACTGAGCCACCCGGGCGCCCCTGGAGGAAAGTCTTAGACATTGATTTCTGTAGGCTAGGTAACTTTCGGCTCTGGAATGTTCATGGCAGAGGTCTTAAACACATCCCTACTTTAGATTTGCATACAGCACTAGTACTTTTTCAAAGGGTCTTATCCTAAAGAAAAGAAAGAAAACAAAGTGTTAGCCTAGTGTGACATAATAACGAGCAGGTTTAGAAACATTTCATTGGAGAGGAGATTGAAACTCGGAGAAGTTAAGTGACTTGATTTGGGTCATTTACACATGGTACACATGGTGGTAGTCTGGGGGGCTGCTGTCTTCCTCTTCCCTGTTCACTTGCCCTTTGCAGTATGTATTAGTTATCTGTTGCTATGTTTAAAACTAAGAATTCATCGTTTAAAACTATACACATTTATGATCTCAGAGTTTAGGTGAGTTCTTTAGGGTCTCTCATGAGGCTGCAGTCAAGGTGTCGGCCAGTGCCGGGGTCTTGGCTGAAGGCTGTACTGGGAAAGGATCCACTTCGAGGCTTACTCACGTGATTGCAGGCAGCATTCCATACCTCCCTCGTGGTTACATTGAGGGCCTCTGGTTCCTGCTGGCTGTTGGCTAGAGGCTGTCCTCCATCCTTTGCCATGTGGGCCTCTCCAAAGAATAGCTCACAACTTGGCATCTTGCTTCAAGATGGGGCCATGAAGGCCGTGAGAGAGGCTTCTACCAAGGTGGAAGTCCCATCTTTTTGCTTTTGTTAACTAATCCCAGAAGTGACCTCCTCTCAGGTTGTTGTACTCCACTGGTTAGAAACAGGTCATTGAAGGGGAGGCATTATCCCAGGCACCAGGAGGTGGGAGTCTTCAGGGACCATTTTAGGGCCTTCCCACTATACCCATCTATATCCAGTCACTTTCTCAACATCTCCATCTGGATGCCCTGCAGATACTTTGAACTCATTATATCCCGAACTGAGCTTTTATCCAACATTTTCCCTCTCTTGCCCCAAACCTGTTTTTCCTTCAGTGTTCCCTATACTGAAAATGATACTACCATTCCTTCAAAACCTGCACATCCTCTTGACCTCCCTCTGGATGCCCAGCATTGGCCACCTAGGCCCGTAGATTCCAACCACTGTATATTTATCTGACCCACCTACTGCTCTGTGTTCACCCTGCCAACCTCCCAGTCAACCCATTATCATTGACCAGTTCTACCACTGGAATAATCTCCTCTTTAGGGTTCCTGAGTTCCGTTCTGTCCCTCTCCATTCCAGTCTGAAGGGATTACTTAAAACACATGAATCTAATTATCTAAAATCCTTTGCACCAAACACTGTGTCTCTGCTGCCCCATCTCATCACCTCGCCCTGCCTGATTTCGGTGTGTTGCGGTGTACAGTTCTATGCCCACTACCAGGACCCTTACCCCCAAAAGCATATGGGAGATCTCAACCAGGGCACCCTTCATACCGACCAATATAAGGCCCCCAGCAGGACTAAGTCCCAATTGCACACCTGGGTATCAGCTCAGTAACATACACTTTAACGGGTTTCCCGTGTCTCTGTTTCCATTTTCCCTGCTCCTTGCTCTGTCTTCCTGGAATCACCTCACAAATAAACCACCTGTACCCAAGTCCTTGCCTCACGCTCTACTTTCAGAGGAACCCCAACCACAGCATTTTGCAATATCTTCCTATCAATTTTAGGAATCAAGCCCCCAATTTTTAAAGTGACCTACAACATGCTGCATCACTTGGCTGCTCCTGTTTTCTTTAGTCTGACCTCCTGTCACTAACCCCCTGCTGACGTCATTCTGGTCACTCTGGCCTTTCAGCTTCTTGAACTCATTGATAACCTTTTTTTTTTTTTTTTTTTTTAGTCAAAGACCTTCCCACCCCTAGCCTTCACATTGATATTCCCTGCCTTCTGCCTCCAGGGGCTAAATTCTACTGATCCTTCAGGTCTTAATTAAAACATCATCTCTTTTCAGAAGCTCTTCCTCATAGCCCAGACTAAATTTGGTTACTTTGGGATCTGCTCTCACGGTGTCCTGTGCCTTTCCTTCCTGGCACTCAGCACAGAAAGTGATGAGTAATTGCCCAGCCTCCTTGCCACTGTGTCAGGCCCATGAGGGATGCCCCTCTCACCGTTGTGTCCCTAGTGCATGACAAAGCCCCTGCCATGCAGGAGAGGCTAAAGAATATTTGGGGCGTGAACTCCAGCAGCAGACCATGTGACAGTGGGGACAGAGTGTGAGAGTGAGGTGGAAAGATTCAAGTTAGCCTCCCATTATCCAGCAGGAAGACCTTCAGGAAAATCACACAACTTCTCGGTTTCTTCATTTCCTTCCTTGTCCCATCTGTTTCCCTGGGGCTGCTGGAAGAGTCCAGTGAGACCATGTGACTGCAGGGCGCTGAGAGGTGGAACCTTGAAACTTGAGTTTCCAGTTAGCCTGTAGGGTTCTCTTTCTCTCCCCTCAGGCTATTGGCTGGGGTTGGCAAACAACCTCTGTACAGGGTCACACAGTAAATATTTCAGGCTTGGCAGGCCACATGGTCTCGGCCCCAACACAGTTCTGCGTTCATGTAAAAGCAGCCATAGGCCACGTGTACATGAATGAGTGTGGTTGTATTCCAATAAAATACTTTTTGGAAACTGAAATGTGAATTTCATAAAATTTTCACACATCATGAATTCTTAATCTTCTTTTGATGTGTTTTCCCCAACTATTTAAAGAGATGGTGGGGTACAGTTGGCCATAGTTTGCCAGTCCCTGTACCAGAGGGTCTAGAACTGTGTTGTCCAACAGGGTAGCAAGTAACCAGAGGGCATTTAAATGTGAATTTTATTAAAAGTTGAGTTCCTATGTTATGCTAGCCATATTCCAAGTACCCTCTACCCAGATTTGTGTAGTCTCGTGGCTACCATACTAGACAGCACAGAACCAAATATCAGTATGGAAAGTTCTGTTAGAAAGCTCTAGTCTAGATCAAAGAAGCCTGAGGGATTAGCCTCCAGGACAAGGTTAGCCAGTTTGTGATAGAGCAAGACAGCTGGAGAGGTCTTGCCCTGCCCTGCCCTCTACCACCTTTGGGAAATTTTGTGATGTAGGTTTGATTGCACTGCCAGATTTTAAAGTGAATGGTTTTGGATTGTATAATATTTGGTGGAAATTGAAACCAGCTTTAAGCACTATTCATTAGATTCAGAATGAAAACATTTTTTTGTTTTGTTTTGGGTTTGAGGTTTTGGGGTTTTTTAGGTTTTGGGGTTTTTTGTTTATCCACCACCCCCCGTCCCTGAGTGAAACCATTTTTAAATAAGAAAGTTGAGCCTGTTACTGAGAATAAGCACATTATTTGTTTTTTTTTGTTGTTGTTGTTCTCTTTTAGAATGAAAAGAAAGTTTTATTCCTGGGAGGAATGCATGAACCTTCGGGAGGTTAAGGTATTTATTAATACACCAGGGAATAATTTATGTATGGTTGATTAAAATAGCTTTATACCTGCTTAGATTTATGGTTGATAATGTTAGTCATTCTGTTTGCATTGTTCCACTGATACAACAATATAGCTCAAAGGAGAAGCTTGCTAAAATACTAAGAAATCTACTTTTTAAAATTTTGGTATATTACTGTTAACTAAACCACAGATTTATTCTGATCTCACACATTTCCCACTAATATTCTTTCCCTTTCCAAATGTCGTGAAATATATATATGTGAAATTTACCATATTACGAATTTGTAAGTGCACCATTCAGTGGTATTTACAACATTTGTATTGTATGGGCCTCACCTCCATCTACCTCCAGAACGCTCTTCACTTTGCACACCTGAAACTCTGAACTTGTTAACAACTCCAGTGACCCCTCTGCCCCTAGCCCTCGGCAAACACCCTTTTAATATCTGTCTCTATGAAACTGACTGCTCCAGGCACTTCAGGTAAGGGGAAATCATACAGTATTTCTTTTTTGTGCCTCGCTTTTTGCACTTGGCGTCATGGCTTCAAGGTTCATGTCATAGCCTGGATCAGAGTTTCCTTCCTTTTTAAGGCAAAATCCTAGTTGGTTGTAGGTATATGCCATGTTTTGTTGATCCACTCACTCGTTGATGGGCTGCTCCTACCTTTTGGCTCTTGTGAACTTTCCCATTTCTTTAAGCTCTTCCTTTCCACTGGCTCCTTCTCTTCAGTCTCTAAATAAATATATGTACCTTCCATCCTCCCTGATAAACTGAGCAGCAAGCCTGGTGTGGAGCTCAGTCCCAGGACCCCAGGATAATGACCTGAGCCAAAGACAGACGTTTAACTGACTGAGCCACCCAGGAGCCCCTCCAGTTCATTTTCTTAGGCATTTTCTTGCCTGCAGTGTTGAGTGCTGTCTTCTCCCAGGGCTGTGTGACTGTGCTTTTTGCCCCGCTGTCCTACCTTTTTTTTTTTTTTTTTTTAAAGATTTTATTTATTTATTTATTAGAGAGAGAGAGTGTGCGCGAGAGGAGAGAGGTCAGCAGGAGAAGCAGACTCCCTGCTGAGCAGAGAGCCGGATGTGGGACTCAATCTTGGGACTCCAGGAATCATGACCTGAGCCGAAGGCAGTTGCTTAACCAACTGAGCCACCCAGGAGCCCCTGTCCTACATCTTTCTTGCCTTTACCAAGTGCTCTGTAGTTCACCCTTTAAAGAGCAATGATGTCTCACATTCCGTCCTTAGCGGTGTTCTCCTTTGCTCCAAGTCTCCCCCCGAGTAATTTCATTTACTTCCCTCACTTCAGGGTCTCGTCAGATCTTTTATTCTTTGTAAACATTGGACCAGAAGCTGATGAATGGCCACGTCCTGTTTAAATGTAGTTCTGTTGGAACACTTGTCCACTTACATACATATTGTCTATGGTGGATTTCATGCTTTGATAGCAAAGTTGAGTATTTGTGGCAGGGACCTAGATAGCCTAAAATATTTATATTCTGTCCTTTTCAGAAAAGTTTGCTGACACCTGCTTCAGGCCCACATATCCAACTGCTTCAGTGGATATCAGTACCTGAATTTTCTAGAATGTCTGCCTCCCTCAGTGCTCCTATTTTCTCCCTCTTCTACTAATGATCATTTACCCATTCACCCAGAAACTGCAGCTCACTGCAGGTGGCCTCTGTGACCTCACTTCCTCCACACCTCCTCCACCCAATGTGCTGTCCCCAGAACCATCTCAGCGACATTCAGCTGCTCACACACTACCTACTGTTTCCTGAGATGCTACAGTGAGCCAGGCAGCACATGCACTGTCTTATTTCATTCTCACAATTACCTCATGAGGAAACTGTTAGTACCTTGGGTTTGCAGCTGAGAATAGCTGCAACCCAGAGACTAAGTCATGTGCTTTGAGGTAACAACAACTCTAAGGCCACAAAGCTTGGTTTCAGACCCATGTTTGTCAGGCTTCAAGGCATATATATATATATATATATATATATATATATACACACACATCTGGCATCCAACCAATGTCTTCCCTGCCCACTTCCCCTGTTGGAGTCTTCTGGATGGGTTTCCTTCAGAACCAAACTGGGGTGGTTCTCATCCCTCAGGCATAGACCACGCCATTCTACTCCCACCCATACCTAAGAAGGGCTTCTCTCCCGACATATCCTTTCCCTCCCACTGACTTCATCAAGATGCTACTCTTCCTTCAAGTTACATTGAGAATAATACACTCATTGACCATTCAGTTTGCTGATGGCTCCTTCTTGAAACATTTCCAAGTTGTCTCTGTTTCTTGTCTTTAAGTTGTCTCTAACATGTCTTTCTCATTCTCTTGACCCTAATAAAATCTTCTTCTTTCTGTCCTGTAGATTTTTGCATTCATGCCCTCTCTTCTTAATTAGGCTGTTTGCCCCTTATAGGCAAGGACTGTCCCTCATGCCCCAGGGCACTCTTGAGGAGTAGTTCGTTGTAGTTTTATTTGATTGTTAAGAACCTTCACCCAAATGGGGATCCACAGTCTCCACTTGGACTGCTGACCTGGGTTTAATCTGCTATTTGTGCTTCTCAGCTCTAATTGTCCTGCCTCTTCCTCTCCTTGTAAACCTTCCCTGTGCCTAAATAAGATGCCTTCTCTCTATAATGAGTCACACGAAATCTCCCACACAAAATTCATCCCTTTTATATTAAACCAATAAAGACTTTACTTGTCCATGGGGCTCACACAGAAACAACTATGAGCCCTGAACCAGTAATTCATGCTCAAAACATACATCAGCCCAAGCGTTTAAGGTACTCTGCTCCTTACTGAGAATCCTTCTCTTGAAAAGCTTTAAAAAACCTACTTCCTTTTCCTCTGACTGAATTTGCCCAGTTTATTCTGTGGCTTACCCACTGGACATGTGTCAACTGTGGTTGGGATGCATTTTAAACGAATCGAAAAGGTGGCTGCAGGGTTGAATACTTATGAGTTAAGCAATGTTTGTGTTTGTTACTCATGGAGAACCTGGAAACCAGCCTAACTAAAACAAGTAGTTGGCCTGGTTGGGTCATTCTAGAAGGATCCAGTCTTCGGTTGAGGATTTCCTGCCTGAGAGGTTCCTTGGCAGGAGTTTGTCTTTCAGGAAAGAGGCTCCAGAAGACTTTGATTTTGTTCTCATTCACTGGCCATATTTCCTCTCTCTACCTGGTGGCTTGAAGTAACTCAATGTGTTTATAGCACTCCCAAGCTCTCATTCCTTGGGTGCATTATTACTGGGTGTTCTTCTAGATTTGGATATTCATGTTCACCTTTTTGTCTTCAGCCACCATGTGTATTTTATAAAAGAAGTGTTCTTTTGAAGGAAATTGAAAGATCAGGAGGGTTTTACAATATATTATCATCGGAGTCACTTCTTTGTGAGGAGAAGGCTTTTGGAATTAAAGGGCTCATCCCACTGGCCCGTGGCCCTTGGAGGCTCCCTTGCAGGAGACTGTTAATCAAATTCTGACCATCTGGTGAGCAAAGCTGTGGTACATGAACAGGATCACTGCTCACGAATAAAAAAGTGTCCTTGCTCACCATCAACAGAACTAATGATGCAAACAGAAAAAAGTTGACAGGTGGATGCGTCAGGAACAGGAGAACTGCACATGCACAAGGATAAAGAATCAGGGCACTCCCCATTTTCTGAGCCACCCTCGTTTCTCATCACCTGCCTGACCTTTTTTTGCCTTTGCTATTCTTGAAAGCAGAGCTCTTTCTCCCTTCTCACCTTGTGGGGGAAAGGGGGAAGGAGGGGCTTTGCAATGAGATTTCTCCTTTTTTTTTTTTTTTAAGATTTTATTTCTTTCTTTGACACAGAGAGAGAGAGAGAGTAAGAGAGAACACAATCAGGGGAAGCAGGAGAAGGAGAAGCAGGCTTCCCACTGAGTGGGGAGCCCGATGCGGGGCTCTATCCCAGGACCCTGGGAACATGACCTGAGCCAAAGGCAGACGCTGGATGACTGAGCCACCCATGTGCCCTGAGATTTCTCCTCTTCCTCCTTTCTCCTTTAAAACTCACACTGGTGGGGGATGGGTAGATGGGGGATGGGCATGAAGGAGGGCACTTGTTGGGAAGAGCGCTGGGTGTTGCATGTGAGTGATGAATGACGAAATACCTCTTCTGAAAGCCAGTACTACATCATGTGTAAACTAACTTGAATTAAATAAAATATTAAAAAAAAATAATAAAACACTCATCGTAAGGACTGCTGTGTGCCTCATGGACACACATGAGTCCAACGATGTTGAGAGTCTTGGGCTATCAGCTTCTGTCTATGAGAACAATTTCCTGTTCAAAGCGTCTGCAGACTGGTCATCTTGGCTGGTCATCTCGGCCCAGAGCAGCTGCCTTCTCTAATACTAAAACAATCAAAGCCTCCCATTGGTTCCCTTCTGGCCGTTTTCATGGCAAGAATTCCATCATCTGGAGGGAGTGCGCCTAAAATAGCCCAAGCCCATTGCCTGGTGCAGCAGGTGGCCAGAAATACCCGTCATGGTCAAGTACTTACTGGCTAGTCAGCTAATCACAACGGCTTTGCTACATGAAGTCATTATTGACTTCGGAGAAATACCATGTATTGTCAATGAAATGGGAATTGTGGCATTTCTGTGGTTCTAGAGTTAGATGTTTCTCCGGAAGTATACCTGCCACTGCTTTTCTTTTCCAACAGCAGATTTTCTCTCATTTTTTTCTGTTTCTCCTTTCAGTCTTTAAAGAAGCTCAACCATGCCAATGTAGTAAAATTAAAAGAAGTTATCAGGGAAAATGATCATCTTTATTTTATCTTCGAGTACATGAAGGAAAATCTTTACCAGCTCATTAAGGAAAGGTACAGTTTGGTCTTCACGATCTTAGAAATAAAGACCACAAAGTACATGTGTTTTCTTTTTGCTTTTGTCTATCATACTTAACGCTGCTTAGGCTTCCCTGTTGAAAGCCGCCCAGTAGACGAGGGGCCCAGCCCACATTCCTGCTCGGGAGGCCTCGGGATGGCTTCATAGAAGCGACTTTCAGTGCAGCCATTTTCATGGTTCAGTGGGTTATTCACCCAGAGAAGCTCAGGGATTGAACAGAAACTCTGCAGCTCTCCATTCCTATGAGGACGTATGGACAGAGCAACTAGAGGTCAGGGTGTAATGGCCTCGTTTATTCTGAGGCCTCCATGGAGAACTTGGTTTCTTGAACTTCTCTTCTTGCTGTACAGGGTGCAGGGGCTTACGTGCTGGGAAGAGGAAACTAATAACAAACTTGCCTGCTATGGTCATTTTGACCTTTTGAACTAAAGTGAGCCACGTGGAACTTCTCGGGGATGTTTTCTCAGTGGCAAATGGGCGCCATTCACAGCTTCTCTCTGAATGAACTCAGTCAATAAATAGTCTACTTGGTCACCAACAACAGAAAAGCGGCATGGTTTGCCCGACTTGGAGGGGAATATGGCACTATCCCCGACTATCCACTACATTTTGTAAGGACTTCATCTGGAAGACCTCAGATTTTCCCCATTACAAATTTTCAAGTTTCATATTACAGAGAGAGAAGATTTTTATATGATAGATCAGAGGGTTTGGAGGGGTGGCTCCCATAAAATGTTTAATCTTTTCTTTTTAGTAACATAACTGAATATACCAATTGCCAATACAGCAGTGTTGACAAGGTAGCTGTCTTGTATGGACAAATGGTTGTTTTTCTTTGGTCTTTGTTATCAAAGGATCTGGTCACATTTGTGTATAAGCAAATGTTTTCTTAAATTCCTACTGTATAACCAAAAGAACAGGAACATAGAGTATTTGTTTTCATATGTAAATCTAGATTTATAACTTTTTTCCTCCTCTGTTCCATCCAGAAATAAGTTGTTTCCTGAATCTGCCATAAGGAATATCATGTACCAGATATTGCAAGGACTCGCATTTATTCACAAACACGGTAGGTGATTTAGAGTACTGTGCTTTTTAACAGCAGTGAAATTTGTCATCAGGTAGAAGGTACAGGAAGCATCAGGGTCTTTGGTGACTGCCTTCCAGAAGAGGTTGCCGGGTTGAGAGGCTGGCAGTGGGGTTTGGGTTATGTTCTCTTTTGTAACTTGATTTCTGAATTTTTCTCGTTGTTTATCATGTCTATGTGTTCTTATTCTTTAGGCTTTAAGGTTGAGCTCACTGGTTATAGATCTAACAGTTATTCCTGTCTGTTATCTGGTGTATTAATAAGACCCCTTAGATTAGGATTCAGAGACATTTCCACATGTTATGTTTAATCTACTATTACCGCTTCCTTGTGGCTTCTCATTTTCCTGATGTATTATATTTCGGTTCAGAAGCCTTCAAAAATGGCCTAACAAAATTTATTCAAAACAGGAAAATAAAATCAATTAAAAGTTAGCAAAGAGGTGGGGCGCCTGGGTGTTTTGGTGGGTTAAGTTTCTGCCTTCGGCTCAGGTCATGATCTCAAGGTCCTGGAATTGAGTCCCGCATCGGCCTCTCTGCTGGGCGGGGATCCTGCTTCCTTCTCTCTCTCTCTCTCTCTGCCTGCCTCTCTGCCTACTTCTGATCTCTCTCTGTCAAATAAAATAAATTTCAAAAAAATTATATAAAAAATTAAAAAAAAAAAAAAGTTAGCAAAGAGGGGCTCCTGGGTGGCTCGGTGGGTTAAGCCGCTGCCTTTGGCTCAGGTCAGGATCCCGGAGTCCTGGGATCGAGCCCCATAACAGGCTTCTCCTGCTCTGCAGGGAGCCTGCTTCTCCCTCTCCTTCTGCCTGCCACTCCCCCTGCTTGTGCTCTCTCTCTCTCTCATTCTGTCAAATAAATAAATAAAATCTTTTTAAAAAAGGGTGCCTGGGTGGCTCAGTGGGTTAAACCTCTGCCTTCGGCTCAGGTCATGATCTCAGGGTTCTGGGATCGAGTTCCACATCGGGCTCTCTGCTCAGTGGGGGGCCCGCTTCTCCTCTCTCTCTGCCTGCCTCCCTGCCTACTTGTGATCTCTGTCTCTGTCAAATAAATAAATAAAATCTTTGAAAAAATCTTTAAAAACAAAATAAAACATGGGCGCCTGGGTGGCTCAGTGGGTTAAGCCGCTGCCTTCGGCTCAGGTCATGATCTCAGGGTCCTGGGATCGAGTCCCGCATCGGGCTCTCTGCTCAGCAGGAGCCTGCTTCCTCCTCTCTCTCTCTCTGCCTGCCTCTCTGCCTACTTGTGATCTCTCTCTGTAAAATAAATAAATAAAATCTTTAAAAAAAAAAAATAAAAACAAAATAAAACAAAAAGTTAGCAAAGAAAGACAAAGACAAAAGGTATGGATAGAGCTAAAGGGGGAAGTTAATCGGCAAAATGTGTGTCTGCAAGTTCTATTTAAGTAAAAGAAATAGGCTATAGATTTGATTCTGAACTTGCTTTCTGACAATGCAAAATGTGAAACATGACCAACTACATCCAACGTAGTTCCCCCAGCCCCAGTAAAAATAGTCCAGTTGCCCAAGAGAGGCAGAACTATTCTTGGAACTAAGACCAAAGAGTTTTATCTCATGAATCCTTCTAGAGGGGACATTATATAATATGACTTCAGTTGTATGCAAACTGTCACTGTTTGCATAGAGCAGTTTCATGTCATGTCCCTCATTCTAGGCCAGTTATATCACTTGGTCAAAGAAAACAGTCCTGCTGAGAACCAGTATGATTCACTGTAAGGATGGTCCAGGGGCACCTGAGTGGCTCAGTGGGTTAAAGCCTCTACCTTCAGCTGAGTCATGATCTCAGGGTGCTGGGATCGAGTCCCACATCGGGCTCTCTGCTCAGCAGGGAGCCTGCTTCCCCCTCTTTCTCTGCCTTCCTCTCTGCCTACTTGTGATCTCTCTGTCTGTCAAATAAGTAAATAAAATCTTAAAAAAAAAAAAGGATGGTCCAAGGAGCAATTTAGAATATCTAGAGGAACAGATGGCCACACACCCCCTGGGGAAGTCCTCTGAGACTATTGTCCATGGCTGAAGATTTGAAAGGTGCTGAGTAGCAATGACTCTGAGGCTATATTTTCCAGCAAACCTCTGGGGCGTTACTAAGTCTCTGCTACTAACTAGACACAGACCCACCTTCTTGTGAACCTAGAGCCATGGGATGGACGTGTCCCCCAGTGGAGCCAGGAGTTCTGTAGGGGGTCATTTGAAGGTACTTTAATTTGAAAGATGGATGGGCCAAGCAGTTGATCTTTCAGAGGCGGAAAACCATTTAGTTCACCCCCAGCCTGAAGATGTTGCCACTGTAAATACTGCACCATCAGATGAGTTTCATTACCCAGTAGGGACCCTGGGTGGAAGCCCTTTGATAACACAGTCAGCACAGATTTGACACAGACTGGAAGGGAGTAGAAAAGACAGTGCACCTCAGCCAGTGGCACAGTTCATCTGGGATCCTTCCTAGCCTGTCTTTAACCTCTAAACAGCCCCTCGGGTAGAGGCTAAATGAAGCACAGACAGATAGACAGAGGTTCTCTGTGCAAATCCATGTTGGCCTCAGGCACATGCTAAAGAACCAGTGAGTAATAATGCAAGACTGAGTCCACTTGTGAACCAATTCCAGGAGAAAGTTTTTAGTAAACAGCAGCCTGATTCTGCTAGCATTGATAGAGCCTTCAGTCACCAGGGTTCACAAGGGATAGAATTTGCAAAACATGAAAAACTGGTATGGTGTCTAAGGGACAAATTGGGGGAGAAGAGTAACTTATTACAGGCAAGAGCCCAGCAGAAGGAAGTGACGAGAAACCAATGAGATTCTCAAAAGGGAAAGGTCGACCAGAATGTTTTCACCCAGGGACAGTCACATAATGGCTTAGTTACTCAGGCTGTTGACTCAGTCCTGGAAACTGAGTATTGGACCTAAGAGAAAGTGAATATTCATTGGCTTTCTTTTTTTGTCCTTGGGTTGCTTTTCATGAAACTCGGGTTTTCTGTTGCCAGAAAGGACTTGTAATCTTTTTACCTGGGTCTCTCTACCTGATCCCATCAAATGAACACACATGCTCACAGAGACGCCTCATGCCCGTGCATATGCATCTACACATACACAAGCCCACGTACCTGCATGTATGCCGCCCCCCACAACACCTGCACACACCCATACCCGCAAATGCATGTGTGCACACACACATGCATATTTGCATCCAGTAATGTAACTTCCAGACACTAATGTGACACCACAGCTTCTGGAAACTCTACATTGTCAGTTTCCCTCACCCGCCTTGGACACTCAGATCGTATATGAAGACGGCACAAGGGAAGGCTCATGTCGTGGAGTAAAGTCAGACCACCTCTGTTTTTACAAGCCCAGTGCCATTGCTATTCCCAAAGATTCTTGTGGATGCTTTTCCCCAGCTGTTAAGTGCCCAGTTCTAGCATGAGCTTCATAACACTTCATCTGTCATCCAACTTACTTCCTTACCACTTTCTCAGTGAGCAAGGACAGATGGTATCTATTCCTTCCAAAGAAGAGACTGACGTTCAGAGAGGTTGAAAGACATGCCAAGGCCCCCCTGCCGCAAAGTAGTGGGGTGGAGATTAGCTCAGGGATCTGCGCGCATTTGCAGTGCTTTACTAGAAGAACCTGCCTTCTCTCACAGAGAAACAGAGAATCAGAGGTGAACAAAATAGTGATAATGATTGTAGGTGGGAGGCATATTAATTTTACAGGTCATTTTCATTGATAAATGATTTTCAGAAATATTATAACAGTTGGTTTTTATATCATTGACTTGCCTTTGCTTAAGTGCACATGGAACTCCATACTATCCCTTTCCTCCAGTAATGGAAAAGAAAATCATCTCAAGCACTTCACAGATTTATCTTGTTAGCTTGTTCTTACTGTGAGAAGGTGCATTCTGTCCCCAGGGAGTAGACTCCTTCGAGAGGGGAGAAGAGCGCTGTAGGTAGTTGCTATGGCCATAGTTCATGTCACTGAGTACTTCCCCCCCGCAGGGAATGAAAACGTGACTCCACTTGGTGCTGATTGAGCAATGCCAAAGCATATGTACTTTGCTGCAATTAAATAATTAATGCAAACGGTGTTTCACCCTTGACCTGCCCTTGGAAACGCCCAGCTCATACTTACCCATGCAGGCAATCAGAAACACCTTAAGTGGCTTGGAGGACAATGTTTTGCCCCATAAAGTGGTTCTCTGCTTTTGTGTTTCACCACTGTCTTGCAGAGCATGATCTGGGTTAGCCTGTGGCCCTTCCGTATGTTGCTGTTCTATTGGTCTTTGTGGTCATAAAAACACTGTAGTTTTAAATTCAGTAATACCTGTGAAACTAACAACTTCCATCACAGGAAGGTGTGCCATGTAAATTCCTTGTGTTTCAGTAGTCCCTGGTTATTTCCATATATTCATATCAGGTTCATCATTAACAGAATCTGGCAGAGGGGAAAAAGCCTTCTTTGTGGCTTGATGTTTTCCTTGCCCAAGGGTTGTTAATGACAAGTGAGCACCACACACTTTCTGCCAGGATGAAAGAGAAGATCCCTTTGTTACTTGACTGGCATGGGGGTGCCCTGAAATTAAGTTAAAGGTCTGTTCCTGTCTTCTGGAAGCCAAACAGTTTTGAACAGGAAGGTTCTTATCTTACTAGCACTTTGCTGTTGCATGATGTCTGAAAGAACCATCTGTATGGGTTTCTGTTGTGAATCGGAAGCCCAGAGGAAGAAGTGGGCTCATTGTGACAAGCACCAGTGCCCACATCAGCAGAACACCTACTCACAGGTGAAGCACGTGGCTAGCTTCCCAAGCCTTAATTCTTATATGCAAAAAATGGAGCGGTGTCTGCCTGCCCCCCTATTGAGAACATAAAAGGATCCATACTCTACTTATGACAAGGTCTCACAAGGGGCCAGCATGCCCAGCATGGCTCTAAAACTTTTATAAAATTAACACATTACATTCTGCAAAACAAGCCCTCAAGGTTTGCTTCCCATTTTCCAGATTTGGAAAGTAAGGCACAGAGAGGTTAAGTGGTTTTTCCAGACAGTGAACAGAATTGAGATTTGACTGGTCTGCACACTTAACCACTATGCTGCATTGCTTCTTATATGGAAATTATAATATTTTGTTAAAATAGACATGAAAAATAGGGGCATCTGGGTGGCTTAGTCGGTTGGCATCTGCCTTCGGCTTGGGCCGTAATCCCTGGGTTCGAGCCCCACATCAGGCTCCCTGCTCAGTGGGGAGTCTGCTTCTTCTCCCTCTGCCGGCCGCTCCCCCTGCTTGTGCGCTCTCCCCTCCTTCCTTCCCTCTCTCTCTCTGTCAAATAAATAAATCAAATCTTTTTTAAAATAGAGATGAAAAATAAATATACAGAATGTGAGGGTCTTTTATAGTTTTAATTACTAAGGAATAGAACTCATAGGCATAAGACTAATAGTAGCCAATTTAGTAATGAAAAGAGCAGAGGGCTAGATCTTCTAAAGACTTATTCCCGAATGCTTCCTAGTTATAAAGGCTTATACTCAAATACAGTATAACAAACAACATATGTCACCTGAGCAATACAATTTTCATTAGTCATTTGTAAGGCTTGGTTTGCAGTTAAGTTTTTTCCTAGCCAGTGTTCCTCTGATTGTTTTGGGCCTAAAGTATGATCTATAGATCAGTGACAGATACTTACACAGATACATGGTGAGGGGGGGCGAGAATCTTCATTCTCCTCATTTTATGAGTGTATCCGTTCTGGTGGGGTTAAAGAGGAGCTAGCAGTGAGGGAAAGGATAGAGCTTGACTAATGCAAGGAGGTGTTCAGTGCTCACAGCAGCATGATATATCGAGGAAGCAAGGTGCGAGGTCCGCAGTGTGAGAGTGACACTTGTATCAGGGTACAAATCAGAGTGATGGGACAACGGTGCTAGTTCATTGAGGTGGGTGTTACAGATGGTGGCAGAGGGAGCTCGCCATGGGGCTTGGACGCTTGAGGACAAATGATTCATGATGAGGGAAAGGCCACATGCGTTTGGAAATAATCATTTAGCCCAAGTAGAGGAGAAAAGGGGAGTCTAAGAGGAGAAACAGTGTCAAAGGTACTTGAGAGGACTGCAATCACAAATCAAGATTTAACCGTATGGATTGAGCGGGACAGACTAGAGTCCAACAGTAAAATGGCGCTAGCCCATTTCTGGTAGGATGGGGAATAATTAACCATCCCCACCCCCCCTCACCAGCCAGTGACTCAGTTTTCCCATCTCTTCAGTCAGAAAATGATGTTTTCCATTTCTTTCTTTTCACTGGTGTGTCTTTAATGCGCTGAGTTTTTAGGAAGAGGGGCCATGGTCCCACAGTTCATAGCTTTTCAGGGTCACGGGAGTTTTCCTGCGTGCACTGACGAAAGATGACTCTCTGGTAACTGCTTCTGTCTTTGCACATTCTTAAACCAGTTCCAAGATGGGAGCATACAACCAGGCCTTCTGGGAGCTGGAGGGTGCTCTGACGAACAGAGGGTCCCAATGTGGTGACTCAGTTATACTGAGTTAGAAACTGCCCACTCTGGTGTGCGTTGATCATCTTTATCTAATTTGTCTGATACTAAGCCATCTAAACTTGTCCACATCAGAAAATTCTTTTCTTGGGGCGCCTGGGTGGCTCAGTGGATTGAGCCGCTGCCTTCGGCTCAGGCCATGATCTCGGTGTCCTGGGATCGAGCCCCACATCGGGCCCTCTGCTCAGCAGGGAGCCTGCTTCCCCCTCTGTCTCTGCCTGCCTCTCTGCCTACTTGTGATCTCTCTCTCTGTCAAATAAAATAAATAAAGTCTTTAAAAAAAAAAAAAAGAAAAGAAAAGAAAATTCTTTTCTTTTATTTTAAAGGCTATCCTTGACTAATACTGAATTACCATTTGAATGTGCTGATGGCCTCAAGTTTGGTTCTTACTATAATTTAGGTTTCAGTTATTATTAATTTGGTTAGGATACTTAAGGAAGGGGTGTGAAGAAGGCCATAGGGTATATATTGGTATGATGGCAGAATAAAGAACGAAGCAATGGAGTATAGACATACTACATTTGTTTTTCTTTCCATAAACATTTCTACACAAAGGAGAAACGTAGGCGTGTGCACACACATACTCAGATGGCATGCCAATAGCAAAGTCTCTGTGCCTGTCTCTGGTCTAACCCACGTGGGACTCCTTTGATCTTCTCAATGCCTTGGGTTATGGAAAACAGAAGCAGCCTTTGGTGAGAAGGAAGTACTTCCTCTTGTCACTTGTGGCCCTCTTGAATATATAGGATCCCTTCTATACGTCCAGCCCCTCCTTTTTAAAAAACTATTTGTGTGGTTTTTTGTTTTTAAGGTTTTTTAAAAATATATTTTATTTATTTATTTGGCAGACAGAGATCACAAGTAGGCAGAGAGGCAGGCAGAGAGAGAGAGAGGAGGAAGCAGGTTCCCTGCTGAGCAGAGAGCCCGATGTGGGGCCCTATCCCAGGACCCTGGGATCATGACCTGAGCTGAAGGCAGAGGCTTTAACCCACTGAGCCACCCAGGTGCCCCTACTTATTTATTTTAAAGAGAGAGTGCAGGTGGCAGGGTAGTGGCAGAGGGAGAAAGAGTCTTAAGCAGAACCCACAGTGAGCACAGAGCCCAACACAGGGCTCAGTCTCGTGCCCCTGAGATTAGGATCTGAGCCAAAATCAAGAGTCAGGACACTCAACTGACTGTGCCAACCAGGCACCCCCCTTCGGCCCCTTCTATGTGCTCTGTAGTTATATTTATTTTGTGCATTCTAGCCAACCATTCACCTGTAGATCCATCATTAGGCCATAATACTATCTGTTTGGAGTGTGACCTAATACCAAGTTCTGGTGATGAACAGAGGGGAGGGTCTTTAAAAACAAAACAAAACAAAACAAAACACGTTGCTTTCGGGGTGCCTGGGTGGCTCAGTTGGTTAAGCAACTACCTTCAGGTCAGGTCATGATCCTGGGGTCCTGGGATAGGGCCCCACATCAGGCTCAGTGCTCAGCAGGGGTCTGCTTCTCCCTCTCCCTCTGCCTGCTGTTTCCCCTGCTTGTACTCTCCTGCTCTCTCTCTCCGTCAAATAAAAAAATAAAATCTTTAAACAAACAAACAAGATAAGATCAGGAAGGAGACAAACCATAAGAGACTCTTAATCTCAGGAAACAAACTGAGGGTTGCTGGAGGAGGGTGGGATGGTTGGGTTATGGACATTGGGGAGAGTATGTGCTACAGTGAGTGCTGTGAATTGTGTAAGACTGATGATTCACAGACCTGTACCTCTGAAACAAATAATACATTATGTGTTAATAATAATAATTTTTAAAAACCAACCAGTGTTGCTTTCCATGATACATGACCTCCAGTGCATGTTCAAGTATAACCACATCACAATCACCCGCTCCTTCCTCTACAGCAGAGAGGGTTTGGGGGATTTAGTCCTTCTGGAACTCCCCCCATGTGAGGACTTCCTGCTTTGAGCCCTCAGGGTCTCCCCCACTGCTTCAGGGTCACTACTCTTCTCATTTCTCTGTTGCTGTTTGGTGAGGCTTCCTGCCTCCTGGTCTTCTCTCTGTTGCCCCAGACAACTTGGCCAGAGTAGCTGTGTCACCATTGAGCTCTTTCACATTCCCTGCATACCTATTCAAGTCTTTGGTTCTGTCAGTAAGACTGTCTTATGAGACCACCATGCTCCCGCCATAGTGCTAGGCACTTAGAAAAAGTAGCATCATGACTTCTACCCTTAAAGTGCTCCATCTAATCAGAGAGAGATGGTCAGTGTACCTGAAAATGGCAGAGTTCTGCTCAAGTTTAGAGGGAAGAGCCTATCATGTCTATAGGGCAAGAACTGTGTCCATTTGGGTTGCTTCTGAATCCACAGTGCCTGGCCCAGAGTGGGCCCTCCGTGAACACTTATTGGTTGGATGAGTGAGTGAAGAAGGCTAGCGTAATTAAAATGGCCTCCTGGAGGAGGAGAAACTTGATGTAGGTCTGGAAGGATAACAAAGATTGGGATTGACATAGATAAAAAGGAACAAGGGTACAACATTGGGAATAGATACAATGAACCTGAAGGAAATGAGGAATTTTACCTGATGAGAACATACTTTATACATCCTGTGATAAGTATTAGAAAAGTCTATCTCTAGGTATACCGAAAGGTGTTCGAGCTTATTAAATAACTTTAGAGGAGCCATGGAAGGCTGTGTGTGTGTGTGTGTGTGTGTGTGTGTGTGTGTGTGGCAGTGACAAGGAAAGACAGTGTTTAAATTATCGGGAGGTGAGGAAATCCAGAGAAGCTGATCGAGGAAGGCCTTCCTCGCCACAGCGAGAGAGGGAATACAAGCAGGGGGAGCGGAAAAGGGAAAGGCAGGCTTCCTGCTGAACAGGGAGCCTGATGCGGGGCTGGATCCCAGGACCCTGGGATCATGACCTGAGCCAAAGACAGATGCTTAACAGCTGAGCCACCCAGGGACTCCCAGAGTTTTGATATTTTATTTATTTATTTATTTATTTATTTATTTATTTGACAGAGAGAGAGATCACAAGTAGGCAGAGAGAGGGGGGAGGCAGGCTCCCCACTGAGCAGACCGCCACATGCGGGACTCAATCCCAGGACCCTGAGATCATGACCTGAGCCGATGGCAGAGGCTTAACCCACTGAGCTACCCAGGTGCCCCATGATGTTTTTAAAGCTGTTTTCTACGTTGGTAAAAAAGGATGATCAGTTTTTTAATTGTTTTACATTTTGGAGAATTCATCAGTGGGCAATGAAAGAAATCCTGTGCATAGAGCCTTTGGTGTCCTTCCAGGCTACTTCTCAAGTTACAGCTATTTATGAAAAGAGAAATATAGCTGCAAAGAGTAATGCAGAAGCAAACGTGTATTGGGATTTTTCTCTCTACAGGTTTCTTCCATCGGGACTTAAAGCCTGAGAACCTCCTCTGCATGGGCCCGGAACTTGTGAAAATTGCAGACTTCGGGTTGGCCCGAGAAATCCGATCCAGACCCCCATACACAGACTATGTATCTACCAGATGGTAAGCCCTCTTTCTTCCAAGTTATTTTAAAATACACCATTATACTGAGAATAACATTAATGTCACAAATAAGTAACTTTTTACTGAGAGCAACAGTGCAGTTTGAAACACATATTTGTAGGTATCTTGGCATTGTACCAGGTTTAAAAGCTTGGGCTGTAAATCCTTTTTACAAGGAGGCCTGTGACGCTTTTCCATGATATTAATATTTTATATACAGCCCTTACTGAAGACCATTTCCTAAAAGAGTTGTGTAGAAAGTTCTCCAAAGACCTGTCTAAAAAGCCAGCTAACGACTATTGCTAAAACTTTGAGACCGGAAGCATTTAAGCAGTTGGCCATGACCAAGAAGTAGCCTGCAGACAAGTTTATGTTCTCTCTTTTTCCTGTTCTTTTCCTCACTCTCACTCTGTTTCTCAAGGGTGCCGTACAGAAGAGTCCTGCAGAGAAATGCTCAGTAGGAAAAACCATGAAATAGAGAAGCACTACTTTATGAGAGTAGCCCCGACAATGGCCAAGCTGTCCTGAGTCCACCTACCCCACGGAACTAGATAGCAATTAGAAATAGAGAAGATCTCTCCCTGCGAATAGATGGTAGTATTTCATTGAACTGTAGCCGCACTAACCGGCAGTGCATCTTTGGCCCTCCAGGTACCGGGCTCCGGAAGTGCTCCTGAGGTCTACCAGCTACAGCTCCCCCATTGACATCTGGGCCGTGGGCTGCATCATGGCGGAAGTGTACACCCTCAGGCCACTCTTCCCCGGGGCCAGTGAAATTGACACCATCTTCAAAATCTGCCAGCTGCTGGGGACACCGAAAAAGGTAATGATCCTGAACGAAAGCCTGGGGGCTGAAGCCAGCAGCTGCCCCTCCCCACACCCTTGGTTCCTGTCCTGCACCCACACAGCCCTAGCCCTGTGGATCACCTGCTGGTCCTATAGTCTTTCTCTTGACCTCAGTGGCCCTTCCTTGCCCTTTCCGCTGACATGACAGCCTCTGTCCGTCCTGCTCTTCACCTTAAGTACACGTGTTACGGCTCCCTCTGCTCCTCTCTCGGCCACCCCACCTCCCTCACTGGGCTTTCTATCCTCCTGGCTACAACTCCTGCAGCCCTTCCCAAGTCTCCTAACTGAAACCTTCCTTGGGCCTGCGATCACATGCTTAGACCACCTGTGAGATTTTCTCCCGACATCCTCACCGTCACCTTGGACTTGACACCTGACATGGATTGTGATTTGCTGACCCCCCACCTAGCTTCCTTCCTCCATTCCCCGTTCCTGTCCACCTCGCACCAGAATCCCAGCACCCCAGTCTTGAGGCGAAATTTCAGAGTTACCCTTCCCACCCCCACCCCCCGTACCCTCCCTCACTGGCCACAAATCCTGTAGAACTCCAGCCACCGGTGACCCTCCTGCTATGTCTGGGCATCTTCTCAGTCCAGCTGCCCTCAAGTTCTGCCCCCAGCTTATCTTTCAATCTGCAGCCAGATTCCCCCAGCCAAACAGCAGCCCTGGTACTGCCTTCCCGGTGAAAAATACCCATTGAGTGCCCACACCACAGCCTGCTTCTCCCTGCCCTGCGCACGCGAGCTCCGCTCCTCTGCCTGAATGTCTCACGTGACTGAATTCCACTCTTTCCAAGGTCCCTTAATAATTTACGTCCCCGCTGCTGCTCTAATCTCCTCTCCATTTCAGCTGTGCTTTAGGTTAATAATATCATTATTGTTGGACATCTCTGTGCCCTGGACCATGGGCTTGTGTTTATTGATATTCATTTTCTAGGTCCTAGCACCATTGCTTATACAAACCAGACCCTCAGAACATTTTTAGATCATTTGAATAAATTATGAGTGCTACCTCCTCAAGATTTTCCAGAGTCTCTTGCTGGATATCTTTGCCTCCTCTGGTTAACTTTCTTGCAACCCTCATCATTTTTTTCTCTGTATTACTGTGTTTTAAAATAAATGCCTTTTTTTTCTCTTTTTGGACTGTAACACCAAATCCTGGATTATTTTTGGATACCCAGCAACACTAAGCATATAATAAGCCCTCAATAACCATCTAAGTGAATAAATAACATAAGCTATACATAATGCCACTTTACCTTAAGATAAAATTATACCAGAATGTGTTTTGTTAAAAAAAAAAAAAAGCGGGGTTGGGGGGACCTTAAAGATTATTTGCTCATCGTTTTGCATCATCACCTCCAGAATTTAGTGGGAATGATGCATGAAGCAGTGGAGAGCTTGAGACTGAAGGGAACAGCTTTCTTCCCTGCTGGAGTTCGCAGCACGGTTATTTTCAGTTATCAAGATGGGTTTATTGTTGGGACCTGGGTGGCTCAGTGGGTTAAATATCTGCATTCCACTCAAGTCATGATCCCAGAGTCCAAGGTGTGCACCTTGCTCTGTGGGGAACCTGTTTCTCCCTCTGCCTGCCTCCCCCTGCTTGTGATTTCTTTCTGTCAAATAAATAAAAGCTTTTTTTTTAAAAAAAGGTAGGAATATTACAATATATAGGGTAACACAAATTTATTTAACTGGAAACAAGGTGTCTTCTTTTCTTCCCCAATACAGTTTCTCAATAGTTTCTTAAAACCTCTGTCTCATAGAACACAATTGGAAAAACACTCATTTGAACAATCAATTGAATGCTTATAAAACCAGTTGGTGGCAAATTCACTGTGTTTCCCACTGTTCCCCCACATTCATGTTCTTTGCCGTCCCTCCATTAGCATCTTCTGTGTTTCGTCAGACGCAGTGCGGCACCGTGAGTACGAGCGTGGTAATGATGTGATTGCTTTTCCGGTAGTGGCACGTGGGCTGGAATAGAAACGATCAGAACAAGTTGGCTAAGCAAGATCTTCTGTCTCATCCTTCTTTCAGACCGACTGGCCTGAAGGCTACCAACTTTCAAGTGCAATGAACTTCCGCTGGCCCCAGTGTGTACCCAATAACTTAAAGACCCTGATTCCAAATGCTAGCAGTGAAGCCATTCAGCTCCTGAGAGACATGCTCCAGTGGGATCCCAAGAAACGGCCAACAGCTAGTCAGGTTTCCTTCCATTTCCTTCTGTTCGATGCATTTCTTGTGAAGTTCATATCTGACTCTGGGTAATTCCTATAAACCTCATAGGAAGTATCTTACGTGGTATTATGGGTGAAAACCAGTATCAAATGCCACTAATGGTATATTATATATAAAACCAAAATAGTTTGAAACTCACTGTATACAGTTAAAGGTTTAAACAATACAATTGCTTTGGAAATTGGCATACAGGTTCCTATCACCACGTACGAGGAAGAGAAAATAAGCAAATATATCTGCCTGTCTTTGGAGAAAGTTTTCAAAGATAATTCTCTAAGTTAAGACTACATAGCAGTTTGCTTATAAGGCATTATGGGTTGTCAAAAGGGAATTTGAAAATATTTGTGAAATCCAACTCCCTCATTTTACAGCTGGCACAGAGAGGGCGACAGACAAGGTAGAGCTAGGATGATAAGCATCGTTAATATTTGATAGCACTTAACAGTTTGTAGATGCTTTAGTGTGTTCTTACATGATATTAACCCTATGAAGGTTCTGTGAACTCAGGGGTAGTGTTTTCCCCCTGTGAGAAAACTGAATCTCAGAAAGTTGAAGCGATCTCCCCTAATCATTCATCCATCAACTAGTACAGGTAGTGCCCCAGACTGCAGTTCAGTGACACGGATTGTGGGTCTCCTGCTTCATACATCCTTTTTTCTCAACCTGCCCTCCCCTAAGGCCAGTTGAACTTAGATGATAAAACACCCTTGTGCCTCTTGCAAGCCTCCCTCTGTAGTGTGTCTGGCTCCTTCCCAGCAGCCCCTCAACCATGGTGGTTACGCGGCTCAGAATGACAAAGGTGACCAGTTCTAATCAGAGATGATGATTCAGCTAAACAGAAGTGATGGGGGCCATTTGAAGATAGGGCCAATGTGATCTTAGAATTTGTGAGAACCAGAGAGACCATAGTTGGAGGTTAAGGAATTATAAGGAGAAGCAGCTTTCCAAAGGCTCAGAGGAGAAAGAGCCATAATTCGGTACCATAAGACTCCGGGTGGCCAGGGTTGGAAAGCCCACAGAAGTGCACAGTTGGGGGGGATGAAATTCATAAATATCCTGAGGGCAGGAGAAACGCTTTCTGATGAACCCAGTTTTTTAAAGGTTGTACCCAAGAGATGAAAAAAAATAAAATCTGTAGCAAGGAACCAAGAGAACAATGTGTATTTTTAAGAATAGTGTCAGAAAAGCTAAAAACGGTCCCAGATCAGTTTGCAGAAGTGCCTGGAACTACAGAGACTTCTCAAATTAGATGCCAGGGTCCAAAACCAGTACCAGAATCTCCATGTTATTGGCCTCTGTGTCTACACTTACATATAATCATTACAGATGTTTATAACAGAGCTATTAAGAAAGGTTCTGTTCTGTTTGGTGATTTCCATTCAAAAAGACTAGGGAATACAGAGACTATTTCAGAAAGAATCGCAAACCCCAGCCCTTCAAGATTTATCCCCTGACTGTCCAGAAAACTGGATTGCTCAGAACAGCTACCAAGGCTTGCCCGTTGTTGATAGGCAGGGTTTCCCTGTATCCTGCATCACATTCTTGGCATTCCTGGGGTTAAAGACCTGCTCATTTTACACTTGCCTCTTCGGAGTCTTCCAGGATTATTGTGTTTGGCTCTCCCAGCTTTATATTATTTTTTTTCTTTTTATGGACTGAGGAAATTGGCTCTGAAAGGTGAAATACTACATTTAAGACACATAGCAGGGGCGCCTGGGTGGTTCGGTTGGTTAGGCGTCTGACTCTTAATTGGTTCAGGTCATGATCTCAGGGCTGTGAGATCCAGCCCCACATTGGCTCACGCTCAGTGAGGAGTCTGCTGGAGATTCTCCGGTTCCCTCTTCCCTGTCCCTGCCCCCCCCACAAAAAGATACATAGCAAATAAGTTACAAAACCAGCATCTGGGGCGCCTGGGTGGCTCAGTGGGTTAAGCCGCTGCCTTCGGCTCAGGTCATGATCTCAGGGTGCTGGGATCGAGTCCCACGTCGGGCTCTCTGCTCAGCAGGGAGCCTGCTTCCTCCTCTCTCTCTGCCTGCCTCTCTGCCTGCCTCTCTGCCTGCTTGTGATCTCTCTCTGTCAAATAAATAAATAAAATCTTTAAAAAAAAAAAAAAAACAAAACAAAACCAGCATCTGACTGGCTATTATATAAGACTGATGAATCATAGACCTGTACCTCTGAAACCAGTAATACATTGTATGTTAATTAATTGAACTTAAATTTAAATAAATAATAAATTAATACATACCACAAATTGCGATTTGCCAGCATGGACCAATATTTCTATGGCTCCATGATACAATGCATATTAATTTATTTAAATTAAATTAAATTTATTTGTTTACATTAAATTAATTTATTTAAATATCCTTTAACTCTTTTTTTTTTTTAAGATTTTATTTATTTATTTGACAGAGAGAGAGATCACAGTAGACAGAGAGGCCGGCAGAGAGAGAGAGAGAGGGAAGCAGGCTCCCCGCCGAGCAGAGATCCCAATGCGGGACTCAATCCCAGGACCCTGAGATCATGACCTGAGCCGAAGGCAGCAGCTTAACCCACTGAGCCACCCAGGCACCCTCCTGTAACTCTTTTAGTGAGGTCTATTATATTAAATGGAAGTTTCAAAGGAAAAAAAAACATCTGTGTTGAGCGAGATACTTTTCAGAAGTAGCAAAAGTAATAGCAGTGTAACTGGCTGCTTTATCCAAATAATTTTAAGTGTATAAACTTTGTATTTTAGATAAGGAAAATCATAAAGAGTATCACTCTTTCAGTGCTGTTTTCTCGTTGGTTTAGGCTAAGAAACTGTAGTAAGCTGGTCCCATGAAATGTAGCTCAGTGAGCCTGATGGTCGTAACCTTCCTGGCTAGACTTTTCTCCTACAACAGCCCTCTGTGTTACTGCAGGCGCTTCGATATCCCTACTTCCAGATCGGGCATCCACTGGGCAGCAACACACAGAGCCTTCAAGATTCAGGAAAAGCACAGAAGGATGTCCTGGAAAAGACAGGCGCAGCTCCTCACATCAAGCCGGTCCCTCCCGCCCAGCCCCCAACCAAGCCACACCCACGGATTTCCTCGAGGCAGCATCAAGCCAGCCAGCCCCCTCAGCATCTCACGTACCCCTACAAAGCAGAGGCGTCCAGGACAGATCACCCGAATCATCTTCCAGAGGACAAGCCAAGCCCGTTGCTCTTCCCATCCCTCCATACCAAGAATGCTCAGTCGGTAAGCAGTGAAGATTTGCTAGGACGCCTTGTCTTGTCTGTACCTCTTCTGACCCCACCTATGGTGTGAAAGATTTCCTTTTTTCAGCCTATAAAGTCTAATTATAAGGAAGGTTGATTGCAATAAATGTATCTTTGCAATATCACGGAATAATGAAAGGAGCTTTGGTCTTGGAGTTGAAGGTCTAAATTCAGGTTCCGGCTGTGCCTGTTAACAGCGGGGCTGGCGGCGGGCAGCTGCGGTGTGACGGTTCAGAGCTCCCCATTGTGAACATGTTTTGAAAAATCACAAAGTGCTGTAACAAAATGTATAGGTTGTCATTCCTATTAATGCTGTCGACAACTGCTGTTAAAACTAGGCTGTTGATTGAGCCCAGATGGTTCTCCTTCTCTGGGACTGGTGCGCAAAAGGAAGGAAGGAGTGCTAGACTCAATAACCTCATCGGGGCATCTAGTTACCAGTAGGTTTGTGGTGCTGTCTGAGAGTCTGATTTTCTGACAACTTTATGCAGAAGCAGAATTCTTTCTGTCGACAAGTATTCATTCACTGATGCCGGCTCCCGACCCGCACTGAGCTGCCCTGTGAGGTTACTGGAGTGCTATCTTTAGACTGTTTGCTGGGCCCCCGCCCACAACTTTGGAAGCAGTGTGTATTTGGAAATTTCCTACTATAGCTAATTCTGTAATTAAATAGTATCCAGATCTACTAAGAAGGCAAAGAAAGCATGTTTGCAGTGTTTTCGGTAAATGAGCAGGATGACTGATGTCTGAGTTGTATTCTCTTGCATCTCTGTTTACGACAGAATAAAGCCTGTTAATGTCTTCAGGGATGAGGCCCGGATGACAGCCTAGCTATCCTCCCCATATGTGAGCAGTACCTTAGACTTCTTTTTAGGGGCACCAGGGTGATGCAGTCAGTTAAGCGTTTCGAGTCAGTTTGGCTCAGGTCATGATCTTGTGGTCGTGAGACTGAGCCTTGTAGCAGGCTCCTCAGTGTGGAGTCTGTTAATGCTCTCTCTCCCTCTCCTTCTGTCCCTTCCCTGTCTCTCTCTCTCTCAAAAATACATCTATTTTATTTATTTATTTATTTGACAGACAGAGATCACAAGTAGGCAGAGAGGCAAGCAGAGAGAGAGAGAGAGAAGGAAGCAGTCTCCCTGCTAAGCAGAGACCCTGATGCAGGGCTTCATCCCAGGACCCTGGGATCATGACCCAAGCCGAAGGCAGAGGCTTTAACCCACTGAGCCACCCAGGTGCCCCTAAATCTATTTTTTAAAAATGTCTTTGTAAAAATCCTTATCTCATACACCTGAATGTCCCCGTAGGATGCCAGTGGGTGGGAGGCACACAGGAGAGGTGAAAGACAGAGGCCCTGGAATGTGCTTCCCACGGTGGCGTGTGGGGAATGCTATGTCCCTGTCCTCCTTTTCATCAATGAAGAAGTGTGGAATGGGCATTACTCATGGGTGAGCTCCATTAATGCCAAGTATCACTTTGTCCCCCACTCCTCGGGTGCACAGAAAATGCTAGTTGGCCTGGAACACAAAAACGGGGAGATCAAGCCCAAGAGTCGGAGAAGGTGGGGTCTTGTATCCCGGGCGACAAAGGATTGTGACGACTGGGCTGACTTGGATGACTTGGATTTCAGTCCGTCCCTCCCCAGGACTGACCTGAAAAACAAGAAGAGACAGAGCGAGGAGGCTCTCTGCAGGCAAGTGTGCGCCTCGGCTCAGGACACAGATTGAGTCTGGGGTTTTTGAATCGGTCTGCGCCTCTCTGATGGTGCTTCCCATCTCATGCTGATCCAAGCCACATTCCCTTGCTTCAGATTTGAGAGCGTTCTGGACCTGAAGCCCTCCGAGCCCATCAGTACAGGCAGCAGCGCCCCTACCCAGACCTCCTATCAGAGGCGAGACACACCAACCCTGAGATCCGCGGCCAAGCAGCACTACCTGAAGCACTCGCGATACTTGCCTGGTAATAGAAATGCTTGCCTTTACTTTCCTCCTCGATAAGAAATCATTTCCCTGGAATCACGTATTCACAGAGATTCCATTCTGGAAGGCAAGTGCCCCTGGCTTCTAGAACTTCAGAACTGGCAGGAACATCATAGAAATGTATGATGTAAGCCCCTGTGCAGCCTATTTTCTAATGCTGGGAGCCAGACCCTAAACAAATAGACAATCAGTAGATCCAGTGGTGGTAGAAAGCGGGGAGAAGATGCCACTGTAGACAGAGGACACAGGAAGGGCCTCTCTGAGTGCATGACTCCTGTCCGGGCCCCCAAAGAATGGGGAGGAACAAATGAGCAGAACAAAGGCAGGGGAAGAAGCAAGAGGAGAGCCTGGGAGGAAGGCAGGGGCTTAGCTTGTGAGGGGAAGGGCAGAGGGGCCGGCGTGACCCGAGCATGGTAAGACGGTGTTACACGTGGCAGGAGGCATCTTTGGGGGTCTCGTGAGACATTTGGAATTCATTTAACAAGTAGCAAGAAGCTGTCAAAGGGTTTTAACTGGAGAGCACACTGGGTTCACGTTCATCTGCATGTTGAGTGGCTGAGGGCAGGCTGTAGTTCTCGTGCAGGTAAGGGGAGTGCTGGCTCAGGCTGGGGCTGCGGGGCCCAGGGGAAACATGGGAACAGCAGGCCCCGCTGGTGGGTTGACTCCTCACCTCTTGGTTGGCCTCCCAGGATGACCTGGAAGAAGAGAGAGCAGGTGACGGTACAGCAGTGGTTCGGGTGTCAGGACAGAGACACACTGTGTCCTCTGGTCCAAACTCCAGTGGCCACAGGCCAAAGAGAGCAGGGAGGGAATTACAGTTATTTCTTTTTGGCTCTAGAAGAGGAAGGAGGATAAAGGATGAATTCAGTCTTTCAGTTCTGAAAACCATCTGCAGTGTTTGACATAAATGGGAAAGTGGGCGGTCTAGTGGGTGGTTTGGCTTGAGTTTGAGGTGATTGATTAAGGTCAAGGCAGCCTTGGGTCTAACGGAGTCTGAGGGTTCCCCAGTGCTGACCCTAGTCACCAGCACTAGATGGCGCTAACGGTCCAGGTCAGGTGAGAAGAGGGATCTGGGGGACAGAATGCAGAGAAGAGAGCAAGGAGCTGCAGAGCTGGGGGGGTGGGGAAGGGGGACCAAGAGGAACTTGGGAAGGTAATGGACACGTAGTGGCCCATGCAGGGGTACAGATGGGAATGACCAGGAGCACTGACACCCAGGAAATAGCACCAGAAGACATGAGACAGATCTGTTGGGAGGAGTTTAGAGAGACCTCTTTCAGGCTGCCCATCAGTGAGTCAGCCTACTAAGTCCCAGGACACCATATTTCCTTCTTTCCTCAGCAATCTATGGACAACCTCAGGGTCAATGTAAATACATTACATTCCTACAACATAGGAAGTTTAGACAAATTGAGTTCTGTGATGAGGTTACCACTGGAATCTGGCTCAACATGAAATAATGCATTTTGCATCTGAAAATCATTTCTTGCCTACTAGGAATAAATATAAGAAACGGCATACTTCCAAATCCAGGCAAGGATTTTGTTCCATCTAATCCGTGGTCGAGTTCTGGTTTGTCCGGAAAATCTTCAGGAACAGTATCCGTAATCAGCAAAATAAATTCAGGTGAGTAGTGATTATTAACTCCGAAATGACAAGAGGCAGATTCTCTGGATACAGCGAGGCCGGTCCAGAGAGACAGGCTATGGAAATGAGAGGGTTTTCTGGGACCCCCTTTTCAGGCCACGCTCCTGTCTCTTTCTTGGCAGCAGGCTCTGGGGACCCAGCCAGCTGCCCTGGGTCTGCCCCCAGGCATAGCTGGGGAGTTAGGCATCTCTGACTTCCAAGGCCCCGCCCTGCTGGACACCCAGCTTAGCTCCACCTGCCGTGCTCCAGCTCGCCCCTCTCTCTGATGACCCAGCCTTAGCCCAGAGCGTCAGAAAAACCTCTTCTGGACAGCTCAGAGGGCCGTCCCCACTTTTTTGTTGTTGTTCTCAGTCCCACTTCTTTTAAATGACTAAGGGAATTTCCTAAGCCTTCCAGGCAGGCTAACCCCATTCCCAGCAGGCCTGTTCCCTGCCCCACTTTCCCTCACACAGGCAGCCCCTGTCATGCATTGCTTCCCTTCCACATTGCCAAGCAAACATCTGGGCCTCACTTCTCCCTGCTTTATCCATGACACATCCATTTATTTTGAGAAATACAAAAAAGAGGGAAATGAGGTATCAATACCCATGTACCCACCCCAGCTCAAGGAGTCAAACTTTGCAAGTACACATGAAGCCCACCATCTAGGCCCTCCTACCCATTCCCTCTTTCCCCTCTCCTTCCCCCGACCCCTACCTAATTTGGTGTTTATTACTTCTGTGCATTTTTTCAAAGATTCATGAACCACATAGTATTTTTTACGTGTTCAAAAATTAACACAAACGTAATTCTGGATCTTCACTCGTTTTAGTAATTCTATTATGATCTAGCAATTACACAGAGGTGTAAGACCCATCAGAGTGTATGTTATAAAACCTATATAACTTATGACACCACATCACCCCCTAATTTATGACTTGTACTGGACTGTAATGTATTTATCCTTCTCTCCTTGGTGAGCATGGAAGTTGTGAACCATCTTTGCTATAGAAGGAGCGCTGAAATGAACCTGGGCGTACCCTCTTGTCGCGCACCTGCGTGAAGGTTTCTCTGGGGTTGATGTAAACAGGTTAAAGGGTGTGCTCATCTTTGACTTTACAGATGTTGCCCAATTGCTCTCCAGCAGGGTCTGGGAGTGGTGCTGCATCCTTGATGCCACTTGGTACTGTCGCGATTGCAAACTGTGTGCTGGTCTAATGGGTGTGAGATGGCCTCTTGTGGTGGCTTAAGCTTGCATGTCCTGTGTGCTAATGAGGTGGGGCATCTTCTCTCGTGGTCATGGACTGTACGTTCTTTCCCTTTTGTGACTTAACCTGTTCAGATCTCTCATTTTTTGTGTGTACCTATTCACCAAAAATGCAAAATGTCCTCTAGCACAACGCAGCTCCTCACCCAGGCATTGTCACTCTGCCACACATTCTCCCCCCAATCCCCGGATATAACTTCCATTTGTATAATGGCCCATGATAACATTTGTCATCATTCCGTGTGTACCTGAAGTCTTAATAGGCTCATAGATCTCTGTTCATCCATCCAATATGTATTGATCACTGCTACATATAAGGTGTCCCATTAACCTCGTAGAACACTGGGTCCCCATACAGTTCCAGCCCTTAAAGCACTCTCACTCTGAAAGGGTCATAAGAAATGAATATATTTAATATACATCATTAATTTTTCTGATTACGGGGCAAGAGTATTTAGTGTAGACTTACTTGACATGACTAAATAGTTAGATCTTAACTATTCAGTTAACTAGTTAACTACTAAATAGTTAAGTAGACTTACTTGTCATAACTAAATAGTTAAGATCGCCTGTCTGCATGCCATTCCGTAAGAGAGTGGTTTGTGGATTATGGTTTAGCCAGATTCTATGATTTGTACATACTGACCTGGAAGGATAACTCTTCTCTGTTTTGGAGGGGAAAAAGCAGATTTCAGAATGGGCTAAACACATTATTCCAAAAAAGAAAGAAAACCATACCTTTCCCTTTTCTTGAATGAACCAAGCATCTGGGCTCCATTCAGGCACAGGCTACAAGAGTGGCCCTGTCTTTGCTGCCCCTCTCCCCCGTCTTTCCACAGTGTGGTGTGGAGGAATGCTCTGCTCACAATTCACAGTTCTTACCCTATTTCCCCCCTAAAAGTAAACACCCAATTCTTTATTGTTCCACACCTGTGTGATCCTGTTGTGTTATGTGCACATGGGGTCTTCATAGTAATGAGCTTTTGCTTTTGTACATCAGTTGGTTCCGGTTCTACGAGTTCTAGTGGACTGACTGGAAACTATATCCCGTCCTTCCTGAAAAAAGAAGTTGGTTCTGCTGTGCAGAGGGTACACTTGGCTCCTATTCCAGACCCTTCTCCGGGTGAGTCCTATTTGGGGTTATTCATGAAGCCGTTCATCAAATGGTTATCGACTCATGGCTTTGTGCCAGGCATGTTGTAAGCCGAGGACCTACCAGGGCAGGGTAGATGCTTGCCAGCGCTGAGGAGAAAAATGAGGTAGACAGGATATAGGGAATGTGGGGGTTGGAGTGTGCATGTTTAAAGAGGGTGCCAAACCCTAAGAGACTCAATCTCAGGAAACAAACAGGGTTGCTGGAGGGGAGGGGGGATGAGAGGAATGGGGAGGCTGGGTGATGGACACTGGGGAGGGTATGCGTTGTGGTGAGCGCTGGGTGCTGTGTAAACTGATGAATCACAGACCTGTACCCCTGAAACAGATACTACATTATATGTTAATTTAAAAAGAATAATAATTTACAAAAATAAATAAATAAATAAAAGAGGGTGGTCAAAGAAGACCTCACCACCAAGGAGCTTGAGTGACGGTGTGTGAAGGAGGTGAGCGGGCTAGCCAAGCGGTGTGGGTGACCCCCAGCCCCGGGTTCCTAGCACGTGAGAGGTGGGCGTGTTCCTGGAAGAGCCCGGAGGCAGGTGGCAGGGGCGGAGTGGGCGGGGCCGCCGTCAACGTGCTGTCCCTGTGTGTGAGCGACCCGACCCGCCAGGCACCTGAGGGTCTGGGGCAGAGGTCTTGGAGCCTCACTCGCGCGCTCCTCGTCGTGGGACTGGAGGCGGGGAGCACGGTTGGCAGCGGGGAAACTGGCTGTTGCAGTCATCGCGGCGGGGAATCACAGGCCCGGCTGCTGAGAGCGGAGCCGGGCCAGATTCTGAGTCTGTTTGGAAAGGAGAGCCAGTGGCATTTGCTGACCAATGACACGTGGGCTGGGAAAAAAGAGGGGTCAGGAATGACACCTGTGTTTTTAGCCTGACAGCAATAGAATGGAGCTGTCCTTCACCCGGAGAGGGAAGACTGTGAGTCGCCCACCAGTGCTTCTCTTGAACTCCCATTTTCCGATATTTTTGTCACCAAGATGCATTTGTTTGCTGTGTTTGCGGGAGTCCTGTATCAATCCGACCCACCTTCCTCTTAATTGCAGGCTATTCTTCCCTGAAGGCCGTGAGACCTCATCCCGGGCGACCTTTCTTCCACACCCAGCCTAGAAGCACTCCCGGGCTGATACCACGGCCTCCGGCTGCACAGCCCGTGCACGGCCGGACCGACTGGGTTTCCAAGTACGCGTCTCGGCGATGACCCGCGAAGCTTCTGGGCGTGGGGGAAAGCAAGACACGGTCCCTCGGCTATCTGGTTGGTGTTCTGCCAACAAGAAACTGGCGACGGTGTGAAAGCAAACAAAAACTTTAGTTATTCTTCTGAACTAAGACATTTCAATATTCTTTTTAAGATTTTTTTTTTTAAATATTGATTTGAATGCAATACCGTTTTTTTGTACAAAATTATTTTATTCTAAAACTGGGTCCCATTATTTTCTTAAGCAGCAGCATTTTGTATATATGGATTATGTTCTAGCATTTTATACAGTCAACTTTGTAACGAACTTTTTAAAAATTAATTGATTTTCCTTTGGGGTTCCAGATAATATTTTATACAGATTTTTAAAAATGTAATAATATTGATGCAGTATTGCAGCAGGGGTGCAATTGGAGGCTACATGATAGAGGGTTACTGACTCACCGCGTGCAGAGATTTGTGAAGTGGTTAAATTTTAAATGTGGCACACTGGTACATCGGCTTTCTTGGACCAGCCTCAGCGCTAGATAAATGATCTTCTGCTTTTCTCAATATCAGGTTATTGGTTTGATGCTGTGACACCACTGTGCTGTTCTAAAAATACTATTATGCAATGAATTTTGCAGCTGAAAGAACTCCAAGTAAATAGTTTTTTGAAGTTTTTACAACCCTTTTTGGTGGTTGGAGGTATGCAAGGTGGTTGGAGAGATGGTTTTATCACGGTAGGCCATCCCATTCTATTTTCTCCCATTTTTTAATGTTTCTTCCATTTTTGAAATCCAATTGTATAAGTACCCCCAAAAGGGAAGCTTTTCAAGCCAACGGGTCTTTCACTCAAAGGTCAACACAGTCCATTAAACTTATATTCCTATCAAGATGCATGACCAAAAAGCTAAGTTTCAAAGCAGCAGAAGATTTTTTTATTGTAATGACTGATCAACTCTTGAATTCGGTCCAGTTCTCCAGGCCTGGCTAGGAACAGACAATGAAGAATCTTCTGTCCTAGCCACATTCACAGGGCACTTTGGGGAGCAGGAAGGATTCATGGCCAAGGTTCTGCTGACCTGGGACATCCCGGCTACCATGATGGTGGTGTCAGTAATGTGCCACACTTGAACTCGTAACCCTTGTGTAGTTTCTTCACACAGTGGGAACTCTAATTTGTTGGACAGAGGCTATTCCATTGAGAGGAATGTTTACAGCAATTTTGAAAACGACAAAGCTAGTTTGGAGACAGAAAAAGAAAAAAGGTCCACTCTTCGTCCATCTCTGTAGGCCCATCTGGCCCCGCCTGTGGTTTACCTGAAAGGCGGGAGGGAAGGTCTCCGCCAGTGGACATAATACAAGCTCAATAGCGCATTGACTCACATTCTCCCAGGCCCCAAGCTACTCTCATTTGGTTCCAGGTTCCCGGATCTAGCAGGTTGAGCCATGTGAAATTGTCTGTCATTTCTGTAGGTTAAAATGACAGATAAAACAGAATGTCAGCACTTGGACACAATTTAACCCAATCCATGGGTAAATGATTGCTTTGATGCATTCGTAGTGTGTTAGAGCCTGAGCAAATTGCCAGGGCTCCCATAGGGCCCTCATCTAAATCAGGGAGTAATTTCTGCTTTGGGGAATCTGGCGCAATAATGCACTTGACCAAGCACTATGATCCCTAGGGGCGTGAGAAAAGCACATAATGGATGTGGATTTGATAGGGAATATTTTCTGTTAACAAACTGGCAGCAAATCTTCAGAAAACAAATATGTATATGTAAGCACAACTTGAAGCTGAGTTCACTTCTGTATTATATTCTCAACTCATTATCTAAAGCAGGAGAAAATATGTTTTCAGAGATGAGTCCTTTACTACGATTACTATTTATTTTCCCTTTCTGTATTATGTATAAAAAGTAAGTTAATCCGTAACCTTGCCCAGCTTGCTGGAAAGCTGGTTTTAAATTGTAAATACCTCCTAGAGAAGCGAATGGATTGTGAAAACCATATTCTTGGCACTCTAGCTTATGTTAAGGTCATGACATTTTTTTAAATGGAAAAACCCAGTCACCTGGTTATTATGCATTAGGGAATTGTTTCTGTAATGCTTTTTTGGGCCCACATTCAGAAAATATTTCAGTTTTCTTCCTCTTACTTTTTGCTTTATTTATGAGTAAACAAGTTCCCTTAGGATGCCAAACACGATTATCCTTGTGGAAGTCGAGAAGCTGATGTGCAGTCGAGAAAACTAGAAGACTGAAAAAAACAATGTAAATTCTAAAGAACCAGCAAAATCCTGGAAAGTTCTTTTTTTTCCCCCCATAAAGGGTAAATGGCAAATGTGTATACACGCTGTTTACTATAGAAGGGAATCGTGACCATTTTTTGTTACGTGAAAAATTAAATGATACCTGGTGTCTATATCTTTTAGTTAGTAGGGAATTTTATAAGATGTACTATAAGACACCAAGAGGAATGAGGAGTTTCACCGTACTTATCCATGACTGTACCTCATTTCCAGGCAGAAAGCTTTTCGGGACGTCGGGAAATGGTCCAGGGATGGCTCTCTTTCCACACCCAAAGGTCCGGTGATAAGTGGTGTGCCTGTGGGTATGTGTGCAAACCACAAGGCAAGCCGCATGGGCATAAAAGCTACTCTTGGTGTGACTGTTCATCTTACAATAAAATTCCATTGATTACTAAACACTCACCCAGCTCATGTATGATAGGATTTAAGGAGGAAGAAAATTGATTTTCAAACCATTATTTTAGACACCTCATAGATAGGCTCAAGGACTGTTAATATCTAACTGACACTGTATCATCTTTTGATGTTATCAGAAGTTGAATACAATGAAGGTAATGCCCAAGAACAAATAAGTGTAGTACTGGGGCTCACAGGCACCATCTTTGCTCATGAAGTAGCGTTCTCCTACCATCAAGCCATTGTTTTGTGCCATTTTGGAGGAAAAGGACGCAGGCTGTACGTTTCAGCTCAGTGTATGACCAAAAGCAATATGTTTATAAGAGAATGTTTGACATGCTAATTATTTTATGTCATTTAAAGCATACTGTAGCAATGTGTTTGTTTAATATATGTGCTTAATTTTTAGAATTATTTTTACAATTTCCAACCAAAGTACTGTATTTTATATAACTTATTGTGAGGACCCTCTCATGGAAACCATTAAGAAAACAACCTGGAGGCAAGCATCCCATCGATCTGTATTACCAATTTCTTAGAGACACTGAGCTAATGTGAATTTTCAAATAACCCGAACAGTCTTCTGATCTCAGATGTCTTTGTACTGATAGCAGTGTAATCACCAGATTTGATTACAAGGGAATAACTGAGAATATATTTATTTAAAAAGCAAATAGTCATCACGATGAGAATAGAGGAGGAGAGAAAACCACTGACACAAGCCCTTTCTGGAAATAAAACATTGCGTTTTGAATAGTTTGTCCTAAGTTGTTTAAAAACGTTAACTTTATGTAAGGAAAATTCTGCTCCAAATAAAGTTACAGTTAAAGAAAGAGAAATGATCTGAGTGTTCTGTTTTTATTTTCAGTGTTCTTCCATCAGAAGATAACAGTAGGGCCCCTGGCAGGCTCGGTTGGTAGAGCACTCCACTCCTGATCTCAGGGTTGTGAGTTCAAGCCCCGTGCTGGATCTTTCACAAGAAGAAGATAACATTAGTATTTCCTAATGGGGGGTTTTGCTATTTTATAACTTCTTAATCCTTAGTACAGTGTTACTGCCATGAAATTAAAAGAATAAGCTTAAAGCAGCATGTAAAGAGTTATTCTGCAAGCTGGAGACTTTTTATTTTGTGTTTTTTGGAGGCTTTTAAAAAATTTAGTATTTAGCAAGTTAGGTGACTAGGAATATTCAAAAAAAGAAAAAAGCAGATGGAGACAATTTCTGGTCGCCAATTTCATCGTGTCTCCTTATTAATACCTACCTTGTATGCTTTCAGCTTTTCATAGCATACTCCTATGTACAATAAACACGGTCAAATGAAACTCATCACTTCGTGAATTACACACAAGATTCCACGGGAAATTCACTTCCCATTCTTTGGATCCCCAAAAGAATTTTGTAGGGACACAATTTACCGAAGGTGCATTGCTGAATCCCTAAGTGTGAACTCAACAGCATGTGTGTAAATTTTTGGAATCCTCTGCCCATCCCGCCCCTTCAGAAGCCTTAGGGATTTGAGCTCCGGCCAGCCTTCCTGCTAATAAAATCTGCTGTTAGAGTCTCCCATGTAGAAGCAGCTTTCCGGCTCCCATCTCTGACTCGTTCAGCCTACTTGCCTCCACTCCAGCTTCCACCACGGGCCTTCCGGGTGACCCAGAAGTCCTACAGGATGTCTGCCTGCCTCCTGGGACCTTCAGTAGCCTCTCCTACATGGGAGTGCCTGGCGCACACATCAGCTCCTCCCTGGCCTCGCGGGCAGCACTGCCAAGGTCAAGGCCCAGTACCAGCTGCAGCTGCAGCCAGACCAAAGCTGAGAATGTGTACTTGATCCAGTACAAGGAGCTGCAGACCCTGGCTGGGAATCACACGGATGCTCCCCAAAAGCTGGAAAACAGAGAGTTCCGAGATGAACTTCAGCCTCAGTCAACTCCAGGATGAGATGGAGGGCCTCCAAGGCCAGAGGGCTTCCCTGGAGGCCACCATAGCAGCGTGGGGGGCTGGGGGAGGGAGGTGGAGTGCATTAAAGAGATACTCCAGGGCCCTGGCCTTGGCTACCGCCTGCGCTCTTTCTACTCCAGCTTCGGCTCTGGTTGGGGGCTCCAGCTCCTTCTGCAGCGCCAGTTCCTTCAAAGCCATGCTTGGTGAAGAAGATCAAAACCTGTCATGAGAGGCTGGTTGTCCGAGTCGTCTGATGTCCTGTCCAAGAGAAGCAGCCGCTATGGTGCCTCCCAGTCTCCCCCATCCGGTGCCTGCCATAGAGCCTTTGGGGGAAGGAGCCGTGCAGGGGAGCATTGGGAACAGGAAACCCACCTAAGGCCCAGCCCCAGTCCTCAGCTGACCCTTGGGTGTAGTCTGTTGCCCTGGGTACTCCTTTTGCCCTTGCCTCCAACTAAAAGCCCATTCAAGTGCCTTTTCTAAAATAAAGCCTCAGGGCTCCAGTTGGCTCAAGTCAATAGAGCATTTGACTCTTGACCTTGAGGTTATAAATTGGAACCCCAGGCTGGGTGTAGAGATTACTTTAAAAATAAAATAAAGCTTCACCTAGTTCAATTCAGTACAGCATGCAACTCTTGATCCTAGGGTTGTAGGTCGGAGCCCCAAGCTGGGTGTAGAGATTACTTAAAATCTAGATAGACAAAACCTCAGTGGGTTCAGCCAAAAACAAATCCACAGAAATAAAACCCTGCTGTTGGGGAGTGACATCACCAAGATGGCAGCATAGGTTGCTCCTGACATCATGACCTCTCACAGGAACACCCAGTGACTATTCAAGATCAAGACACCACTGAGAAGCCCAGAAAATGCAGTTGAGGCCAAAGCGCGCGCCCTGGAGGCGAAGAGCTTCTGCATTAGAAGGGTAGGAAGTGACTACATATTGACTGCACTGCCCCTCCCCCAAGACAGCCTACCGCCACACGGAGAGGTCTCCCCTGAGCCTCTCGTTCTTCCAGTGGGAAGAGAGAACCCCAGGGGGACAATTGGACTCCCCCGAGCATTGTGGGCCACTTGGGAGGAGCCCCTCCCTGATCGCACACCAGGGGAATCTGCAGCTGTCGGGAATCTGTGATGGAGAAGTGGGGAGAGACGGCACACGGCTCTCAGCAGACCGAATTCATGCTTGCAGTGCCCAAGGGGTAATCTCGACCAGCAGTTTTGCTCATCTGCAGAACCAAGGCAGGAGTGCACTCTGACCAGGCAACGTGGTGGGGTGCAAATCCATCTGTTTCAGATCCTCAGACATGGAGTTTTGCTGGGCCTAGAGCTCAGTTTGCCCATGCCCAGGCAAGGAGCTGAGTCACAGCACTATCTGCTGGGGAGTGTCTCCCAGCCCCATCTGACCGGAAGGGCTGGCGACAACTTCTGGAAGCTGTGTGGCCCAGCAGCACTCAAGCTTAGAGGTTGAGCAGAGCCGATGACCCGCAGGGCAAAGCCAGTGTGGGGTGCAGTGTTCCCAGGCTGTGCCCGGGCAGGGGTCTGATCCACAGCCAAGGGGGAGGGTAGTTCCTGGCTCCGCCCAACCTGAGAGCTTGTTGGGGAAACTGAAAGTAGCCTGGTGCAACCCAGCCCCCTTCCCAGGAGGCAAGGGAGCAGAGACGGGGCCATGCCTGCTGTAGAGGGTGTCTTCTGGCCTCGTCTGATCAGAGGGGCTGGCAAAATACCCAGCAGTACTCTAGCCTAGACACAGGCAGAGCCCACAGTTTTCGGAGCAAAGCCAGTGGCCCTGTTTGGGGTGTGGGTGGACTTGAATTAAGAAAATCAATGAAGAGCTGTACCAGCTTTAGAGCTGCTTCTCCTGCTGTATCCAGGCAGAGAATCTGATTCGTAGCCATGCTGCTCACTGGAGACAGATTTCAGTGTGTGCAGCCAGGGAACCTAAGCAGAGCAGGCAGGAAGCTCTGTAGCCCATTCCACAGGGCCACATACAGTGACACTGGAACACAGCACAGCCCATGGCTTTCCCATCTGCAGAAAAAAACAATGGCTTCACCTGACCACAAAATGCAGTGCACACTCTAGCCTGATTTGGGCACCCAAACAACAAGCTATATAAGACTTGGGTTCTGTCCTGCTACCCTAAGGCAAGGAAGTCAATTCATAGCCTCTTCTATTATTGAAATAGTTCTCAGTCCTGCCCATCTAGCAAGCCTGTAGAGCCCATCCTACAGCCTCACTTGGGCAGGGAACCAAGAGCCAGCTGTCCTGTCCAGCTGTTCTCATCCAGTGACACACTCTCCCATCCCCATCCTCAGAGCGTGAACAGCTGCCTCACCCAAAAATAGACCATAATAGTAGGCCTCTTCTATTCAAAGACATTACCAGCGGACATACCCAAAAACCCAACTGGGCTGACTGGTAAAGAACTATCTCTCCCAAAGTAAATCCGTAAAGTCTGAGAGAGGAGCCCCATTACTCAAATACACAGATACTAAGTAAGGAATCACGGATCACAAAAAATCAAGTAAATATGACACCACCAAAGGAAACTAATTAAAGTTTCAAGAACTTACCCTAAAGAAATGGAAATCTATGAACTGTCAGATGAAGAATTCAGAATAATCCTCTTAAGAAACTTTAGTGAAGGCCACCTGAGTGGCTCAGTCAGCTAAGTGTCTGTCTTCAGCTCAGGTCATGACCCCAGGGTCCTGGGAGGGGGTCCCAGATTGGGCTCCTTGCTAAGCAGGGAGTCTGCTTCTCCCTCTGCCTACTGCTCCCCCTGGTGTGCTTGCTCTCTCTGACAAATAAATAAAATCTAAAAAAAAAAAAAAAAGAAGAAGAAAGAAAGTTTAGTGAACTACAAGAAAACACAGAAAAATAAATGAAATTAGGAACACGATGCATGAAAAATTGAGAAGTTTAACAAGGCAATAGCAACCATAAAAACAAAACAAACCCACCCCAAACCCCACCAAACCCTAGAAATTCTAGGAGTTGAAAAAATACAATAGCTGAACTGAAGAATTCAATAATTTCAAAAGGAGACTCAGCCATGCCAAAGAATGAGCAACCTGAATGAGACACTGGGAATTACCCCATCAAGGAACAAAAAGCAAAAAGAATGAAAAAGAGTGAATAAAACCCATAGGAATTATGGAACACAATGAATTATGGGACACAATGTGAAGCAATGTTCACATCATAAGAATTCCAGAAAGAGAAGAGGAAGAGAAAGGGATAGGAAATATATTAAAGCAACAATGGCTGGAAATTTCCCAAACCTGGGGAGGGAGATGGACATCCAGATCCATGAGGCCCAAAAGACTCCAAATAGGTTGAACCCAAGTAGGGCTTCACTATGACACATTATTATATTAATAATTAAATCATATTACATTTTATTATAATTAAATTGTCAAAAGTCAAAGAAAGAGTGTTAAGAGCAGCAAGAGAAAAGAGACATTTTATAAATAAAATACCTGATATGTTAGATAACATTAAATGTTATGGAAAATAGACAAGAAGGGTAGAAAAGGAAATGTGTGTAAGTGTTTGGGGGGAGATTTTTTTCTCTTCCTTTCCCCTACTGTCTTAATATTTCACCTTTCCTTAACCATCATCTTCAAATTCATGGTGCTACTTTAATACACATGGCTATTTAGTAGGCCTGTCTCTCTCCTTCCTACTGTGCCAATTCATTCATTCATTCTCCACACTCCTGCCACAGAAAACTACTGAAATTAAAATCTCTGTTATTTGCAGCAATTGTTCAGCACCACAGGTTTCTCAAGGCACGTACTCTCAAGAGCCCTTCATGAAGGAAACAATAATCAACAACATCTATAGTCTGAGAAATAGCAGAAGCAAGAAATAGTTTTAAATAATTATTTAAAATTTATTTATAAATTATTTAAAATTAAATTTAAGTGAATAATTTAATAATGCCTTTTGAAGGCATATATTTTAAACTTTGAGAGCCGCGTGAATTCTGCGTTCTCTATGATATAACCTTGATGGCTTTACTCTATTCTTTAAAGTTTTAAATTATTTACCAAAGTATTTTTTTAGGTCCATTGACACCTCTACCCCAATGCCCCCTTCCCCTCCAGGAAGATGCTCTGTTTAGCCCGTCACTTAGAGTGTCTGTTTTTAAGTGTGAAATGAAGGGAAAGCTCAAGGTGATCATGGAGTCAAAGAAAAAAAGGGGGAAGCAATATGTATGTGATCTATACACAAAAGATATTATAAGATAAAAGATATTATAAGTTGTTAACACATATTCTATTACTTCTATGAATTGTACTTGCTATTTGACAAGAGTTATAAAATTATTTCAAGTCTTTATTCTCAAAAGGAAGGCAGACTGCCACGTGCAGCGCCTCATTTGGATGTGTCTGGAGTCTTGGAAGCTTGACTACCCTACGTTCTCCTACAAATGGACCTTGAGAGCTTGTTTGGAGGTTCTAGCAGGGGAGCGCAGCTACTCGTATACCCTTGACCGAAGACCGGTCCTCTCCTCTATCGGGGAAGGTCGTCCTCTTCGACCGAGCGCGCAGCTTCGGGAGGGACGCACATGGAGCGGTGAGGGAGGAAGGGGACACCCGCCTAGCCAGCCAGATCAGCCGAATCAACCCTGGCGATCAATGGGGTGACAGATGTCGCAGCCAGATCGCCCTCACATCCGAAAGACAGTGGCGGCGCACTAGCTATATAAAGCCTAAAACCAATTTTACTTTTAGCATAGGCCGAGTTTCCTTATCCATACCTGATCTCTAAAAGACCTTTTCTAACTAAAGTTGTAATCTAACCAACACTTTAAGGCCATTTTATAGCTCGCAAAGCAAAAATTTCTTTTGAAACGTGCTTGAATTTGGGCTGTTTTCATTGTATCCAGAATGCCTTGCAGATGGGTGGGGCATGCTAAACATTGCGGGCCCTATTGGTGAAACTTCCCGGAGCCTCGCCCATCCGAGCGCCTTCTGGCGGCCAACCCTGCCCGCCTCGCTGCAGACCGCTCGCCGAGCGCTTTGTGCAGCTCCGCGTGCTCCGAGCGGACTTCAGGTCTGTCTCCCTCCTGCCGCCCCTCTCTCCTCGCCGCGTTTCTCCTCCCCTCCGCTCCTCGGCCCCAAGCCTCCTACTCCATCGTCCGTCGCAACTCTCCCCAGCTCCCCATTCAGTCCTTCTCGTCTCCCTCCCTCCGGTCCCTTTGGCGCTTCCGCCCCCATCTGGGCTGACGTGGGTTCCTTGGCTGGGGCTGGGGTCATTCTTGGCTCCGAGTGCGTATTATTTTTATTAACGCGCTCTGCGGAGTCTGAATCCACGGGTTTCAGTGGGCGACTCGCGCGGATCCTCCCGAAGCCCGGGTGTAGCGTGGGCTGAGCGGGGACCGGAGTAGCCCAGGACTCTGGTTTCGGGTGGCCGAGCCCGTGGCCTGGGCGCATTCCGAAGGTGGGAGGCGCAGCTCCCAGCTGGGGCGGGGGATGCTCGGGACCCGGGCCGGGGTGGGGAGAAGCTACCCGGCTGGACAGGGGACGCGCGTTTTGCAGACAATAGTATCGCGCGGCCCGTCCACCTCCGCGTTGCTGTGATGACCAAGTAAGATGCTGCTGTGCTGTGAGAGCGCGAATTCTTGCAAGGGTTCCGAAGGGTGCACGCTTCCCCGCGCCCCCCCGCGTCTTGCCTCTCCAGCCCGAGTCTGGAAAATTTTAAATTTTCAAGGTCAAAGTATATGACGTTCTGAATCTATGAAGTACCTTACTGCTGGCACAAATGTCTGTATAACCCATGTCCCCAGCTTCCCAAGATCCAGAATCAGGAATCATAAGTAGACACGGTATGAAAACCAAGGTGGTTGTTTCTTTTAGTATTTGGAAATGGTGGTAGGTTTTTATGGAGTGAGGGAAAACGCAGTCATTTAAAAAAAAAAAAAAAAAAAAAAAAAGCGAAAAACCCCACCAAAACCCGATTTCCTGTGCCCAAATCCTGAATATTCATTTAGTCCGTGAGCGCCGAATTGAAGACAGGACGCAAGACTGCTCGTTTAGGAGGAGCTGCGCATTTGTTTTTTGTTTGGTTTTGTTTTTGTTTGGTTTTGGTTTTTTCCAGAAAGCCTGAAAGGCCATCATGGCAGCGAAGCCCAAACTCCACTACCCTAATGGAAGAGGCCGGATGGAATCCGTAAGATGGGTTTTAGCTGCCGCCGGAGTCGAGGTACCCTATATGCTGTTTCTTCACAGATTTGTCGTACAACTTTGAGACTTTTGAGGAAAACATCAATGGCGGAGTCCTGTTCTCACTCTCTCCCCCCTAACACAGACAGGCTTCGTTGAGTCAGAAGACGCCCTCCTTGCCAGGGTTATTTTTCTTTACAAATGGAATGTGGTCGATGGAATTTTATTTTACTTTAGACTTTTACGTAATCATTAGCTTCTGATCTGCCACCAGTAAGAATTTATTAATAAGGAGGAAAGGAATGAACCTGAAATTTGCCAGTGATGACTTTTGTTAATTAACACAATCTGTAGGGTAAATTTCCTCTTCACTTAAATGGCTTCTAACCGGTAGCCTTCTTGTCTGTCTGCCTCTGGTGTAGGCTTTGACCCACAGTGTTTTTATCTTTCTTTTTGTTCTCTTAGCTTCTTATTTATGGAAATGTTCCAGTTGGTACAGAGGTTGAGAAACATTGCCACACATTTCCCCTCATCCAGTTTCAATAGTCATTTGCTTTAAAACTCTGTTCTGCTCTCCTCCATCTCCTCCATTTGAGTTTGTGGGAATATTTTAAAGCAAAATCCAAGCATCATATCCTTTCATCGGTGATGAGTGTTTCAGTTTTTATCTGTAAAAGATGAGGATTTTAAAACGCAACCACAATACCGCAATCACACCCAACAAAATTAACAATTCCTTATTAATATCTGAAGAGTCTGATTGTCTCAAACAGGTCTTTTTATAGTAAGTTTATTCCAGCCTGGATCTAAATCACGCCCACACATTGCATTTGGTTATGTTTCTTTCAGTATTTTTAAAATCTGTCACAGTTTCCTCTGCATTTTTAAAAAATAAACTTTATGTATATTTGGGAATAATTTTAAATATATAGTGAAGACAGTGCATGTAATGGCGACTGAGTCTTCCCTAATGATATCATCTTAGGTAATCATGTCAAAACTAAGAAGTTGACATTGGTGCTCAACTACGCTGCAGACTATTTGAATTTAATGAGTTTTTCCAATCATGTCCTTTACTGTTGTTGGATCCAACATTATACTCAGTCACTATGTTTCCTTAAGTCTCTCTCAATATCACAGTTCCTCAGTCTTTTTTTTATTTCATGATGTTGACAGTTTTGAAAACTACTGATCAGAATTTTTGTAGAACTCCCTGGTTTGGGTTTGTTTGTTTTCTCATGATTGTGCTGGGGTTTGGGACTTGGGGGAAGACTAGCACAGAAGTCAAGTGCCCTTCTCATTGCATCATATTAGGGGTGATATTAACATGAGTTATCCCTGGTGCTGTTAACCTTGGTCAGTTGGCTAAGGTCATGTCTGCCAGGTTTCTTCATTGTAAAGGGATTATTTTCCCCTTTATTATTTCCAAACAAGTCATTAAGTTCAACTCACACTCAAAAGGACAGGCATTAAACCCCACCTCCTGGAGGGGGAGGCATCTGCATTTAGAATTCTTACATAAGAGAGATTTTTTTTTTCTTCTCCTTTATCTAGTCAAGCATTTCTTTTTATCAGTACGGACGTAAGTATATAGCATTTATTTTATGCTTCGTGTTATAATCCAATAATGTTTTCTTGCCCAAATCATCCCATTTTGGCCATTTGCTGTTTCGGGTTGGCTCCACGGCTCCCGCTCTCTTTCTTTTCTTACCCTTCAGCTCTCTTTTACGTTTCTGGCACTTCAGGACACTCCAGGCTCTTTTATCATCCTTGCCCTGGCCCTAGAATCTGGTATTTCTCCAAGGAATCCTGGTCCCTTTTGCCGGCAAGTGGTTTTAGCAACTAAGAACTGAGTGCCAAGTGTCTGTATTTGTTTTCATGCCATTTCTTTGTGGAAGAAACTGTCCTATAGAATTTCCCCCATTCTGGATTTGGCTGCCTTACCCTCATTTTAACATATTCTTCTCTTCCTGTATCTCCTGTTAACTGCTAGTTGAACCCAGAGCTGTCATCATGTCTCATTTTTTCTCTCTAAACCTTTTTTTTCCCGTTTTTTTGCCTGCCAGACTCCATCATAGGGATACTGTAAACATGTGTTTATTACACAGCATCAAGGGATGCCTGATGTCTCTCTCCCTTTCAGAAGAGCTGGGCTTGATCACCATGTTCCAGAGATGTCAGCCTGGTCCACACATTGCAAAATCTCCTCCATTACCTTCTCAACTAGTGGTTTTAGCATCTATTTTTCATCACCATTGTTAGGGATTACAAAATGGTGATTTTTCTGTTTCTATGAGTGTATCTGAATTTATTAACTGTGTTTCTCTTACAAAGAGTAATTTTTTAAAAAGATTTTATTTATTTATTTGACAGAAATCACAAGCAGGCAGAGAGAGAGGAGGAAGCAGGCTCCCTGCCGAGCAGAGAGCCCGATATGGGGCTCCATCCCAGGCCCCTGGGATTATGACCTGAGCTGAAGGCAGAGGCTTTAACCCACTGAGCCACCCAGGTGCCCCACAAAGAGTAATTATTTTTTAAAAGATTTTATTTATTTATTTTACAGACAGAGATCACAAGTAGGCAGAGAGGCAGGCAAAGAGAGAGGAGGAAGCAGGCCCCTTGCTGAGCAGAGAGCCCAGTGTGGGACTTGATCCCAGGACCCCATATCACGATCCCAGCAGAAGGCAGAGGCTTTAACCCACTGAGCCTCCCAGGTGCCCCCAAAGAGTAATTTTTAATTCCCTTGAAGTACAGTTCATATGGGAAAGATCAGGTAAATGCTTGATGTAGTCTCTTCATCAATTTTCAGAATACTTGGTCGTTACCCGAGCAACCTCCAAAGATGCTAAATGAGGGTTGTTGGGTTTGAGGCTTTGTGTTTTGTTTGGTTGGTTTGGGTTTTGATTTCTTTGCTTTTTTTTTTTTTTTTAAGGAATTTTACTTATTTATTTATTTGTCAGAGAAAGAGAGAGAAGCAGTCTGCCCGCTGAGCAGGGAGCCCAGTGTAGGGCTTGATCCCAGGATCCTGGGATCATGACCTGAGCCGAAGGCAGCGGTTAATCAACTGAGCCACCCAGGCATCCCTTTGTGTATCATTCTAACTCACTGTACAGTGTGTTATAATTTGCTAAATTAGTTAATACCATTTTTATGTATGAATTCTGACTTCTGACTTTTCTTGGTAAGTCTGAAGAGCTGATGGTATTAGGTCCTCATTTTCAGAGGGCAGTAATTGCTAAATCTGAGTAAGGAAGGACTGCCACTGTAGATGGACCTTTCTAGTTGATCACGCTCCCCATCATTTCCCTGTTGTCTCAGGATAGATTTTCTAGTTGTGTTAAGGGGTGAGTGAAAAAATTCTTGGTGTTCCATGTCCTGAACCTGGTTGGCTTATTGATGTCACCTGTCTTGCCCCTGTGTGTTTCTGAGTTTTAAGTTCTGGCTTATTTAAGAGGTTTGCAATGGGTGTCTTACTTGTGTGTTTAATATAATCCTTTGCCAAACCCTCTCTTTCCAACCTTCCTACTCCCCTATTCCTCCTACTCCCCTGTGTATGTGTCAAGATTCTTGGTGACAGCAGTAGTAAAACCAACCCTAAGTAAGTTAAAACAACAACAACAACAACAAAACAAAACATGGGTCCCATGACCAGTCACAGCGGGCAGACAGGTGAGGTAGAGTATTGGCCCAGCGGGTCCCAAGCCCACCCTTCCGACCTATGTGGAGGGAACTAGATTAGCCTCCCTTACTAGGGGCCGGCCACATGGTTTATAGAAGCCATTCCCCAAAGATAGTACTGGTACGAGACCTCCATCCAAAAAGCACATGTTTAGTTAAGCACACAGATCTGAACAGTTGTGGAGGACGTGCTGGCAGCCCACTGGGTAAGTTCATGGTTCCTAGTGTCGCAGCGCTGGGTTGAGCCTGTCATGTAAAGCACACACATCTGAGTCACTCGGTAACCAAAACCTGCTGAAAGGCAGCCCACCTGATTCGGACACTCGGCATCCTCGCTCTCAGTCAGTGGCTTTGGGTCCACAGATGTTGCTCTCTGCTCCCTGCCAAGTGTTGCTTCATTGCTGCTTGGGGCTTAAATTACCTGAAGACCCCCACCCCCAGAAACCCAGTCCAACCCCCCTGGGTAAGAGGGAGAGTGACACATATAAAAGAAGACTCAAGTGCTACAAACTCCTCATTCAGGGTTTCTGGGCCCTTCATGTAAAACTGACAGTGTGGATAAGGGAGTGATAAGCAGGAAAGCAGGTCTGCAGAATATCCCACTGGAAGGGTACCCTGGTTAGGGAGCAAAGGCCACTGATTGTGTAGATAGAAATCGAGACACAGTGTCTGTCCTTGAAGCCTCGCACAATACTGGAGTCACCAAGCTCCCTCCAAGGTCTGCCTTGTGATTTTTTTCTTCCCTCTCCCATCATCTCCTCTACCTGCACTTCCGTGCTGGCTTCTTACTGAACCCATTTTATAAAGCTGGGGACAGAGTGTCCCTGGTGAGAGATCACACACATCTTGCATGATGTTCCCAAGAAGTCAGAAGCCAGAATCAGAACGCTTGAGAAAGATTGGCTTTAAGAAATGTGCGTTTCTAGCCTCAACTGTGTATCTCCAAAGAGTGGGCTTGAGTTCTGACACACACGCATATACACAGAATGCACACGCATCAACGTACACACATGCACATTTTCCTATATGCTTTAAATGATCGTGGTTATAAAAGTTTGCAAGGTGTAGTATGGCGGGAGTACTACCTGCACTACGTCTGGCTTTGCACCAGCAAAAAAAAAAAAAATGGCCTGAACAATTTTTTTTTTTAAGATTTTATTATTTATTGGAGAGGAAGAGGGAGAAGCAGGCCCTCCACGGAGCAGGGAGCCCGATGAGGGATTCAATCCCAGGACCCCGAAATCATGACCCAAGCGGAAGGCAGGTGCCCTGGTGCCCTGTCCTGAACATTCTTGCCCAGAGGTTGCTGCTCAGGGGGCACCAGGTGGTGTTCCTGCCAGACCCCTCTAACACCACAAGGTATGGCTTCTGCTACTTCTGCGAGTAGCAGAAGCCATACCTATACCCCATTATCTGGGTTCAACCCCCTATCAGGTGGTTGAGCCAGAAGAGGGGAGGATTGCTGATTTGTGCTAATCAGCTCTGCCCCTCCCCAGGACGATTCGGGGGAGAAACACGGGGACAGACATGGGTGGGGAGTTGTCAGGGGACTTGGTGAGAGGAGGTCTCCCCTTCCGGACATGAAGCACATTACTGCATTAAGGCACTTTTTTTTTTTTTTTTTTTTAATGTCCAAGAAGAGGAACATGCTTCCACCATTTCTTTTCCCCCCAGCTTTTTAATTTGAAAACTTTCAAACCTACAGAAAAGTTGTGATAGGATAATGGGCACCTTTGAACTCAGTGCACTAATTGTTAACATTTTGCTACATTTGCTTTCTCCCCCGTGCCCCACCCCTGCCCCTGCCTTGCTTTCTTTTCTTTTTTTTTTTAATCAACCATGTGAAGGAAGTTGTAGACATCAACATGTATTTTCCTCCTAAGAAAAAGTAATTGTGCTAATAACCACAGTATCATTGTCACAACTAATAAAACTAATACTAATTTTATTTGTATTGATCCATATGATCCGGTATATGATCCATATTGAAAAGTTCCATACTGTCCCCCAGATGTCTATATTCCTGTTATCTGTGTAGCAGTTTTAACTGCTACTCCCCTTCCCTGCCCCCAATATCCAGGACCTAATCGGGATTCAGGTGTTTGGTTATTTTGTCTCTTAAGTCTGTTTTCATCTAGAATAGTATCTATTTTTTATCCTTTTTTCCTCCCATACCCTTGTCTTAGAAGAAGTGTGTAAAGAAGAAAGTGACTCTTTTGTATGAACTTGGAAACCAAATTCCATAAAGAAGAATTATCTGAGGAGGGGTGCCTGGCTAAAGTTGAAATCTCTTATTTTATTTATTTTGGCTTTTTTTTTTTTTTTTTTTTTTTTTTTTGAGACACAGTGAGAGAGGAAACATAAGCAAGGGGAGTGGGAGAGGGAGAAGCAGGCTTCTCACTGAGCAGGGAACCCGATGTCGGGCTCGATCCCAGGACCCCGAGATCAGGACCTGAACCGAAGGCAGGCGCTTAACAACTGACCACCCTGAAATCTCTTTTAAATAAAGATTTGTCCTTGGATGATGGAGCTCAAGTTTTCATTCAAGAAGTGAATGGAAGTCTAGAAAAGGAGAGCCATAAGTGGTCAGGAGGTCAGGGAATGGCAGAGGCAAGTCCCTCAAACCTGCTATTCTGAAACCTTGCACACCCAGGAGAGGCTTAAACACAAAATAAATTGTCGTTTAAAAATTTTATTTACTGGAGAGAGAGAGAGCATGAGCAGAGGGGAGACTCAGAGGGAGAGGGAGAAGCAGACTCCCCGCAGAGCAGGGAGGCCAACATGAGGCTTATCCCAGGACCCTGGGATCATGACCCAAGCTGAAGGCAGACGTTAACCTACTGAGCCACGCAGGTGCCCCCAAAACAAGTTTTCTATAGTTTTGAAAGAGTCAGCCGATTTGTTACAGAGTACCCCACATCCTGCACATGCCTGATTTTCACTTTGCATTTAGATCTGGGTCACAGTGTTAACCGTGCCCTTCTCATTGGGTCACAGCAGGAAGCACACAACATATCCGTGTCCCCCAGTGGGGAACTAAGTTTGATCACTTGGTTAGATAGATGGTGAGATCTCCAGATCCTTCCACCACAAAGCTACATTTTTCCTTTCTCATAATTAGCTTGCAGGATGAGACTTCAAGGTTGTTTGAACATTCTCCACCTTTATAACTCAGTGATTTCAGCATCCTTCTGGATCCTTATCAGAATCAGTTGTAGATTACAGATTGGTGATATCCTTATTTTATCATTGATTAGCACTAATTCTTCCGTAAAAAAGAACTTTCCCTTCCACCTTTTTGAGTATCATCACGTAAGAACACAGGGATTTTTTGTTGTTGCTACTGGTATGTGTAATGATCCCTAAGTGACATTACTCTTCTGATGCTTGAATTGTCCCAGGCTTGCCTAGGGACTCCTCCTCAAGTAGGGTCCTGCATGCCTTTGCCATATCTTACCGGTCTTTGAGCTCGTCTTTGCTTTCTAATCTACCAGCAACAACCTTTTCTCCAAGGAGTCCTGGTTGCTTTTAGTGGGAAACCAAGATGTGGGTGCTAAGTGTGCTCATTCTCTCTGCTTCTGAGACAGTTTGACTTGATATTTTCAGTCCTGATCCTATAGTGACCTATGCCTTCTTGGGGTGGTGGGTTTTTATTTTTTTTTTTTTTTTTTTTAATTTAGTTTGATGAAGAATTCTTAGAAACAAAAGAACAGTTGCAGAAGTTGCAGGATGGTGAGTATGGAAATGAAACAACTGTTGGTAATACTGATTTTTCCTCCAGGTTTTCTCTTTAAAAGATTTATTTTTAGAGCCTGTGCATGTGTGCATGCAACTGGGGAAGGGGAGGGACAGAGAGAGAGGGAGAGAGAGAATCCTAAAGCTGACTCCTTGAGCTGAGCATGATATGATGCCCAGTTTAGGGCTTGACCTCACAACCCTGAGATCAGGACTGAGCCAAAATCAAGAGTCGGACACTCAAGTGACTGCGCCGCCCAGGTGCCCCAATAATGATTTTAAGAACTGATTTTTATGTGGAAGGGCAAAAATGCTGACACGAACACTCAGAGCAATATCCTAAAACCAAAGGAGAGAAAGAACTGAAATTGCCAGTAAATCACTTTTAGGCAGTAATTCCCTGAGAGCTGAAGGGAGTGAACCGTTAGGTAAACAGCTCTTCTCCATCCCTTTTTCCTCTTCCTGCCCTCCTCTGACTACTCCGTCCCCTCTTTTTTGCTCTCCTTCAACCCTTCCCTCATTTTCATATTCCATACCTCACTTCTTCCAAATTGTCTGGGGCACCAGTGTTTGCTTGAAGTATACAGCCACAAGTCCCCATTTATACTGGGCCGCCTTTCTGTGGTGCATAGCAGACAGCAATGAACTCAGTGAAAGGCCTCCCTTAAACTCCTGGTCGGCCCCACTCCCACCATGCGTGCCCAGGCTCTGTAAGGAATACCCAGCAACTGTAAGTAGCCTCCCTCCCAATCATCAGCAGGGTGTCTCGGCCCAACTAAAGGCTCCCAAGCGAGGGACCAGTTGCAGTAGCAGCCTTCATACCTAACAGTGGCCTGATGTCACTGGGCATTGTGCGGAGTACCCATCTCCCCCAGACCCTCAGGTACCGTCCCAATCCTTGAGCCCCTTGAAGACTGGGCTAGATCCTATATTTGCCTCTCTGCAAATATAAACAGCAAACCTTAATACAGGTTTGTTGGAGAAAGCAATAGGCTGCTGTCGATCACTGACAGTGAACTTGGTTGTACATGGTCTGTGGCTAGGGCGTGCATGAATGCCAGTTGGTGACTTTGGTTTTATGCTCAGATTTTCTAAAACTGTGCCATCAGTAGAACATTCTACAGCAGTGGAAACATCCTGTTCTCAGTTCAGTGTAGTAGTCGCTAGCCACTTGTGTCAAACAGCGCTTGAAATGTGTCAAACAGCGCTTGAAATGTGTCAAACATGCTTAAGGAATGGAATTCTAAATTTTTCAGAATTTTGATTACATGTAGGTTTCGCTAGACACATGCACCTGCTGGCGGCCGTGTTGGCCAAGGCAGCTCTGCAGAAATATCTTCACTGCATTCCCCCCTGCCCCTTGCCCCAGTGGGTAAGTATTTCCCCCCGCAGTGAAAAATGAAAAAGGAAGGTTTAGAACAGTGCTGGTTTTCAGGCTTCTTTGAGGGTTCATTGTGCTCCCCTGAATGAAGTTGAAGTTATCCGGGAGTTTTACATGGGTCCCTTTTCATACGGTTGGGCTTGGTTGGGGGCACGGGGACAGGGAAAAGATCAGTATTAACTCTGGGTCTCCATTCTTAGGTAACCACCTGCTGTTCCAACAAGTGCCAATGGTTGAAATTGACGGGATGAAGTTGGTGCAGACCCGAAGCATCCTTCACTACATAGCAGATAAACACCACCTCTTCGGCAAGGATCTCAAGGAGAGAACCCTGTACAGTGTCCCATCTCAAGTGTCCTTGCTTGTCATTCACTGATACCTCAGCTGATTAGCAGTCTCTACAGCACGACCGTCTCCTTTGTGCCTTGTATCGTTAGTGTAAATGGGGAAGAATCAGTACAGAGGGTCTGGGTAAAACGAAAGAGAAGAATTGAGTTCAGATGCTGGATCCTCTCTCTGGGGTGTGATTGTTTCAGGTTTCAGCATTTTTCAGTGCTTCGATGCTGCTTTTTACTTTCCTTGCAAATTTATTATCACAAAGCATGAAGAACAGGAAGCTGCTATGCCATTATTCAAGGCCAGGGATACTGTGCCTTGATTATAATTTTGATTATATTTTTAAACGCAAAGCCTGGTCCTTGTACCTCCTAAGATGTGTGATCTAGGGCGAGGTGCTGGGTTCCACAGTCCCACCGCGTGTCCCACGCAGTGTACAGATAGCGCATACCTAATGATGTTATCGGAGTCCATGAAATAATGGGTGTAGAACATTTAGCACACCAAGCAGTCCATAAATGATACCCATTATTTTTATAAATCTGAAATTCCACCCACACCAAGCATGGGTACTAGAGTAAGGGTAGGGGCCCGGGAGAGGGGGAATGTCCTGATTCTTGTGCTTACTGATTTGTGACGGATTTTTCTGAATTACCACTAGAATTGACTTTGCATCTTTGCTCTTGGAGGCAGATATAGGTGAATGCTTCTGGGTTGCCAGAATCTTAAGAAAAAAGCACTCTGAATTCTCAGTCGTGGAAGCCGATGAGTTCAAAGAAGGGTAAACTGAGGAAACTTTCATTTTGTTTTGTTTTAAGGATTGACATGTACGTGGAGGGAACACTAGATCTGCTGGAACTGATTATCATGCATCCTTTTCTAAAACCAGATGACCAACAAAAGGAAGTGGTTAACATGGCCCAGAAAGCTATAATTAGATACTTTCCTGTGTTTGAAAAGGTAGGTGGCAGAGAAGCCTGTGAGCACAGCCTAATCAGATGACAAAGGGAGGTGACGGTAGCCATCAGCACAAAGCAGGGATGTTTTGGAGCCCCTCAGATGCTCCTTGGGCCGTATTATTCAAGAAGCCTGGGGAGAATACGGGTTCACCCCATGTGTGCGTTACTGTCCTTACATTCACCATGAGCCCACCCTGTGGGTTCAGAAGAGCAGAAACTACCTAATTCCTTCCTTCTTTCATCCCACAAACCTTTGTGGAATAGCCGTTGTGTGTCAGATATCCTACCTGATGGTTCGAGGTGATGAGAAGACCATTGTTTTGTTTCTCTTCCCTTTGCTCTTTTTGTTTCCTGTTTTTTTATTTTCCTTGTCTTATTAATAATATATCTGCTTTTCTGAGCCTTAGAGTCTTTTTCTCCATGGAGAGGAATGGTTTTCAATGTTTCCATTAAAAAAAGAAGTACAAACGTAGGGAATTGGTAGATTCCTCTGGCCATCTTTATGGAATTAGATTTAAGAAGGAGAGGTATTTTCTGGGTTTTTCCATTGCTTGGTGTAATGGTCTCTTGCCCACAGGCACTTGGTGAATGTAAAATATGATAATGTAGAAATGTGGGTGTGATGAGGGAGGAGCAGGTGGCTTGGTGAGGTTGCAGACTAAGGTGGGGCTCCTCCCAACACATCAGCTACAAACTGTTATCCCTTTGACACATAGTGGAATGGAATCCCAGGCAGCTTGAGGGACACTCCTAAGGTGGGGAGCTAGAGCTGGACAGGCTTCAGACTATAATTCTGGATTCATGTGCTCTCCCAGTCCGGCTTCAGTAGCTCTATTTGACTGGGAGTTTATGGAGAGCCCCTGTCAGACACACAGACACACACACACACACGCACGCACACTCATGGGCATCCAAGAGTTCACTGCAAAGAAGATCCTCACTTCTCTAGCACTGTTCCTTTCTTCTCCTCCATTATCATCTATTCCCATGTATCTCTGAACTTACATGCTCTCAAAATGGGCGTCCAGATGAGCTCTGGAAGATAGGGAAAGAAGCCTACTTTTTTAATCGTCATGTCTAGTTAATGACCGAGTCCTGATGTTTACAGAAACACAGAGCTGCCAAGTGACATGAGACTCCTTGAAGGGAACCTGTTGCTCACATCACATCCCCCAGCCTCCTGAATTTGTCACCTGTAATTCATTTCTGTAGGTACATTTATGGAATGAGTGTATCCTTTTGAAGCTCTGGATGCTAAATCCAGAATTAGTATTTTCTTCCCCTTCTCCCCTTCAGTGTTCATTCTGATATGAAGCAGATATATTATGGTAGTTCTGTTTCTATACCCAGTGTGCATTTTCTTTCTGTCTGATATAGGGAGCCTCCTCTTAGTTGATATTACTTATAAAATACTCAGATACTACACTGATTCAACAGTTTCATCAGTTTTGCCATGTAAAGTATTGTAAGCAATGCAAAACATTTGTATCCTGTAGGTTTTAAGAGATCATGGGCAAAGGTTTCTCGTTGGTAACGAGCTGAGCCTTGCAGATGTGATTCTACTACAAACCATTTTGGCTCTAGAAGAGAAAATCCCCAATATCCTGTCTGCATTTCCTCATCTCCAGGTAAATATAAACCATGTTTTAGAACATTGGCCCAAAACTCTTGGGCCTTCCTTCAGTGTCTGTTGATTGGTTGGCTGGGATGTGTTTGTACTTTTTTAGATTCTAGTTCGTGAAATGGTTTTTCTGGTCCCCAGATCTTTAGAGCTAAAAGATCACATACCTGTGCAAGGGATTTTAGCTTCGTTTTGTTTCATAACTACACTCTTGAAACAAACTCCATACACAGTTTGCCAGTAAGGCTTTCCTTAGTGGTAATTGCAGGGATGAGGGATTCCTCCTCTGTCTGTGCTGTGTATATACAGACAGGAGGGCTTGAGGGTCAGTACCCAAAACAGTCTTATCATCAGGGTGTGGCTCCCAGTCTCAGAAATACTGTGCTCTCCAACTGGAAACATTCCAGCCTGAGTTCTGGGAGTTGATCAGTGACATGCAAAGAGTTCCCACCATTCCCCTTCCCAGAAATTCCAAGGAGAGACTTGCATGTGGCTCCGCTTATTTCTCAGTATTATTCTACTAAGATTGATCATAGAACTTCAAAGAAGCGGAGGGCTTTATTTTTTTGTTTTTTGGTTTTTTTTTAAGATTTTCTTTATTTATTTGTCAAAGAGTGTGAGCATGTATACACACAAGTGAGGGGAATGGCAGGTAGAGGAAGAAGTAGGCTCCTTGCTGAGGAGGGCACTGTAGTCATTGACTATATTCCCTGTGCTGTACATTTCATTCTTAGGATTTATTCATCCCATAATTGGAAGCATATACCTCCCACTCCACCCATTTTGCCCATCCCTCTACTCCTCTCTGGCAACCATCAGTTTGTTCTCTGTATTTATGTGTCTGTTTGTTTTGTTTTTTAAATTCCACATGTAAATGAAATCAAGATACTTGTCTTCCTCTGACTTATTTCCCTGAGTATCATACCTCTGCGTGCATCCATGTTGTCACAAATGGCAAAATTTCATTCTTTTTTATGGTCGAGTAATGTTCCTGTGTGTGCGTGTGTGTGTGTGTGTGTGTGTGTGTACCACATCTTCCTTATCCATCTGTCTGTGGTTGGACACTTAGGTTGCTTCCATAATTTGGCTATAAATTAGACCACAATAAACATAGGAGTGCATATATCTTTTCAAATTAGTGTTTTCATTTTCTTTGGGTAAATACCCAGTGATAGAATTACTAGATGGTATATTTCTACTTTTAATTTTTTGAGGAACTTCCATACCATTTTCCATAGTTACTGCACCTAAATACAGTTTATTTTTTATTTTTTTAATTTTTATTTTTCTAAATACAGTTTTAATTAAAGGACTTCAGAATCTAATGCCAGGTCTGAATTGAATTAAAGGGTCATTCATTCCTGCATTTAATCATTGATTAAAGGTTATTAAAGGATATTTTAAAAAGTCAGAATTCACAAAAATTTTATTAGACATAACAAATAATGAACCTTGGGTAATTCTTGAAATGATAAATCCTATAGAACAAGCTTCTAAATATTGGTACAGTATTGATAAAAGAGAAATTTGTCATTTAAATAGCTTTGACATAATTATTAGCTTTTGTCGGTATTAGCAATATATATATGTATGTTTGTGTATCTTTGTGTGCATGCTTAAGGCTGTGCTTTGTACATTATAGACATTTAATAAATAGTTTTTTGAATAAATGACTTCTTTGAAAAATTTAACTAGAATAATTATATTTGATGGATATACACTTCTTCCTATGGTTGAAAAATATTGCTAGATCAAACAGACTTCTATCTCAATTTCTGAGAATTGGTAAGGTTTGACACTGAATGGACAATGTGATTTCCCTCAGTATGGTTTACATAAACATCTGGTGTCTGGTGTCTGAACCCTAAGCCATTAAAAAATGCAACTGGCTATCTCCCACACATACCCAGAAAGAGGATTCATTTGCTAATAGGGGTAAAAAAGTACAAGGAAGCTGAATTTTAAAAAAGAGAGTGAAGTGTGCTATATGATGACCTTTTGAAGTACTTTTATTTATATGGCTTGTGCATTTTCTCTGAGTAGATCAATATATTTAAGGTAGTGATTTTTCCTTCCTTTTTCCTCTTAAGCAAGCATTATAATCCTAATCTAAGCATCTTTAAAAATTTTTTTAATCTCTGAAAAAAATTCACATGTTGGTCTGAACATGAGGTTTGCGTACATAAAGCCTGGTCTAGATCCCAGCCATTGTGGACCAAAATCGTCAACAGTCCACACCAAGAAATCAGATCCCAAGCAGATGCTGGATTACATTTCCAGTTGGGTTCCTGTAACAAATACTTCTCGAACAGATTTTTTCATGGACCATTTTACACAACCGTATTTTTACAGTTACCTTTGCTTTCACATTACCTTTGCTGTTAACCTCGAACTGTTGTGCTTTCCTTTTACAGGAGTTCACAGTGAAAATAAGTAATATCCCTACAATTAAGAAATTTCTGGAACCTGGCAGCAAGAAGAAGCCTCCTCCTGATGACATCTACGTGAGAACCGTCTACAACATCTTTATGCCATAAAACATCTGTGAGTGAGAGCTAGCGCCTAGAGATTTCTGTGTCCACAGTAGAATCTTAACTGATGCCCTGATCCCAGCTCTGTCATGGTGCTATGTATAACCTTTCCTTAATTGGGTCTTTCATACCAAGATCTTTTCTAGAAACATTCATTGACCTTTTGTTTTGTCCAGTGAATAATTGTTAACACCGCTTTTTCCTGAAAGCCTTTTCGGAGAGGCTGGCATTTCAGTTAGATCTGATGTGGTGACTCATTTCCTGACAACTAAGCTGGGCAGGACCTTGTGTTCTCCCTTGAGCTTCTCCCCCCCTTCTTCTTATCCCTTTCTAAAAGCCCTCCAGTCTCTTCCTGATTTTTGGTGTTTAATGACAACAGAATATCTAGTGAATAATTCTTCTCAGCTATAATCAATCTGTGGTAGTAATGAAGGCAGTCAATATTAGCCAAAATAAAGAATTTACAAATCACTGCCCTGTTGCCAGAATTTTTTTTATTAATTTTTTGGTAATCTGTAACATATTCCCATGGTTCAGAAGTCAGGAGAGGGAAGCAGGAGAGGGAGAAGCAGGCTTCCCACTGAGCGGGGAGCCCAATGTGGGGCTCGATGCCAGGACCCTGGGATCATGACCTGAGCCAAAGGCAGCTGCTTAACAACGAGCCACCCAGGCGCCCCTGTATATATATTACTTATATCTTCTTACTACCTAAATGGCTATTTATAGGCTGCTAATTTTTTTCCATTTCAGAACTGAAAGTACAGTTTCTTAATATTGCTTTGAACATGTATTGATTTAGGTCTTAAATATTAATTGAGCACTTCCTATGTGCCAAGTAGGGTACCAGGAGGCAGAACCCCAGAACAGAGCCCCTGCTCTAGAACAGTTCAGCACACAGTAGGTGAGAGAGATGTGTACCCAGCCAGAGTAATTTTGGAAAAGGAAGAATTGCTGCTTTTCGCATCTCTGGTATTTCAGGAAAATAAAAAAGCCGAGGAGAAGCCAGTGTTTGATGAGAGTCTCAGAGAGGGCACACTCATTCCTCCCTGCAGGAGGGATTTTTGGCCAGAGGTGAAAAGCCAACTCCAGTCGTGAAGCACTCACTGATGCCTGTCCCCATCAATGCAAATATCTCAGCATTTTATTCGAGAAAAAGCAAGGGCAGGCATCCAGGTGGTTGTTTGTGTTCCCACGTTCACAGTGGGGGCTTCTGTCATCACCATGGTACTTAAAATTGTGGGACAAGCCATGACTGAGGGCAGGTGCAGTGCCAAGCAAGCCTGAGGAGCTGTGATGGCCCAGGCTGCTGCTTCTGAGGGAGAGGCCCGGGCTCCTGCCAGGCTCCTGAGAGCCCAAGCCAAAAACAAGAAAGTGGGAGTGTGCATAGTATGGGATTACCCTGGCCAAAGGTAGTCTGGCCTTCGCTTCTGGGAATTGATCTCTAAGCCCTTGGACTGTCCTGCCCGATGGGAGCCCCCTTTTGCCTTGAGGCTTTGAGTCAGCCGGATAATAACCTACGATTTAGGACGAGGGCTTTGAGCTGCACCACAAAGCAGCGTAGGGTAGGGTCTTTGGGTCATGTGGTGTCAGCTCCTCTCTGGAGGGGCTGGAGTCCAATCAGCTAGATGGGCCATCAGTTATGCCCACGTGACAGAGTACTCCCCAGAAGTCCAGACTCAAGGCTCCGGTGGGCTTCCCTGGTTGACAGTACCCCCATTGTCACACATGGTTGTCATGGTGTCAGTGCCGTCCACAACTCCGTGGAGACAGCACGTCTGGAAGCTCCACATGTAGAACTCTCCTGGATTCTGCCCTGGGCATCTCTACCCTTGGCCGATTTTCATCTGTGTCCTCCCCCTGTAGTAAACCACAGCTGTGAGTAGAACAGCTTTCAGTGTGATCTGAGAGTTCTAGTGGACTGTGGAAGCTCAGGCTGGTGTTTGGGCACCCCTCAGCTTGGAGCTGGTGTTAGGAGTGAGGGTGGCCTTTAAGGAAGAGAAACACTTTATACTTATGTGTTGATTAATTTATGCATAGGAACCATACATTGACTTGATAACACCCAGGGGTCTGTATAATGGAGTTGTGTGGGATGGCAGCAATTTTACACTATTTTATACTATGATTTTGGTGTGGTTTTACGAGGGAGTGCCATTGCCTGGCAATACGTGGACTCCAAGCCTTTTTGTAATCATTGGGTTGTACTTCTCTTAAACACCAGGGGGTGCTCAAGGCTGTCTCTGAGGAAACAACCAGCCAGGAATGTTGGTTTTTCACTGAGAGAATTAGAGGCAATAAACAGAGCAGGCAGTGCTGTCACGTGAAGAGGCAGGCCCCTGTCTTTCCTGCCCACAGGTACATGACCTTAAATGGTGCTGGGCCCTTCCCATACTAAAAACAGGTCTCCCTCCTCCCCCATCTTGCCTCAGGTGGCATTACCCCAGTCTTGCTCCCGTCCCCTTTTAGTCCAGACCCCTGCCCTTTAGTCTCAGCCCACGGCACCCACCCTCATTTTCCTGAGCCACCAGCCTCTGGTCATAGAGTAAGTGGTCAGGCAGGAGAAATCGTTGATCCTTAAAAACAACAGTGTGCGAGAGGGTTCAGGGCTGAACCCAGGCAGAGGAACCAGGAGGTTCACCAACTAGAGTCCCAATAAGTAGATCAGCGGTTAAAAGTGTGGAACAGCACATCAAGGGGCTGTGTGGTGTCTAAACAGGAGAGGGGCCGCACTTAATGAATCTGAGACCCGCTACCAGCCGCTCAGAAAGTCTTCCACTTCCAAATAAGATACCTGATTGGGGGTGGGGGATACCGTGGTGGCTCGGGGGGGGGGGGGTTAAGCCTCTGTCTTTGGCTCAGGTCATGATCTCAGAGTCCTAAGATGGAGCCCCGCATCAGGCTCTCTGCTCAGCAAGGACCCTGCTTACCTTTCTCTCTGCCTGCCTCTCTGCTTACTTGTGATCTCTGTCTGTCAAATAAATAAATAAAATCTTTAAAAAAAATTAAAAAGATACCTGATGGGTAGTGCAGGTATCTTACAACAGAGTCTTCCTGATTCCTCCTTCCAGCCCCTTGTAACATTTCTGTTACAGATGTCACATTCATCAGCTATCATCGTCTGTCACTACTGTTATTTTTAACACACGACATCGGTTTGTTCATATATTGATGCTGCCGGTCTTCTCCAACTAGAATGTGAGCACCGGGGCAGGAATTGGGGCTGTCACATCCACCATTTTAGACCGGGGGCCTAAAATAGTGCCTGGCACAGAGTGGTGCTCATTAAATATTGGTGCAGGAAGCCAGTGAAGTCCTTCTTCTTACTTGGGCAACTTGGTATGCTCTCAGATCCACAAATAACAGATATAAAGTGAAACCCCAGAGGTGTGTACAAACTGGAGTGCTCCATTGGCTAATCCCTTGCGTGGGTGGGGCATTTAATGGGAAAGAGTTATAAACCCTCTCTTGATCTCCAGGAGGCACCCTGAGAGGAGAGCCGGGAAGAGAAAAGGTTAGTGGTGGATTTCTTACACACTCTTCTTGGCTGTGACTAGATAGTTATATTCTGTGGCCAGTTTTGCAGCTTACAGTCAGCAATTATTCTAACTTTGTGACTAATTTAGTGCCTATTATTTTAAACTTGCTTATATCAAAAGGAACATATTTTTATGCAGAGTAGATGGGTACATGAAAATGAGATGGCAAATGTATATTTAGATAAGGCCTTTTAAAGTTTTTCATTGCCTGTGTATGACATTAAAATGCCACCAGAGGGCGCCTGGGTGGCTCAGTGGGTTAAGCCGCTGCCTTCGGCTCAGGTCATGATCTCAGGGTCCTGGGATCGAGCCCCGCATTGGGCTCTCTGCTCAGCAGGGAGCCTGCTTCCCTCTCTCTCTCTCTGCCTGCCTCTCCATCTACTTGTGATTTCTCTCTGTCAAATAAATAAATAAAATCTTTAAAAATAAAATAAAATAAAATAAAATGCCACCAGACCCCCGTACCACACGTGAAATGGAATTTTAAAAATATGTAAGAGTCAAGTGGTGTTTCAGTTGATTGATGGAAATAACCCACTTACCAGAATTGAAGCTTTTGAGCCATTAGATTTTTTTTTCTTCCTCAGACAAATCTCATATTTTTTTTTTTTTAAAGAATTTATTTATTTGAGAAAGAGAGAAAAAGAGCAGGGCAAAAGGGCAGAGGAAGAGGGAGAAGCAGGCTCTCCACGGAGCAGGGAGCCCGATGCAGGGCTTGATCTCAGGACCCTGGGATCATGACCTGAGCTGAAGGCAGACATTTAACCGACTGAGCCACCCAGGTGCCCCCAAATCTGATATTTCTGTATAAGTTGAAGAGAACACAGGCAGTGCCTCACAGAAAGGTCAAATCTCCTTCTTAGGTGTCTGCATATGCTTGGAGGATATAATTCAAATAACTTGACGAGGGGGCCTTCCTCTGAGGTCCTGTATCCCTGTGGGTCTATGCTAAGTTGAAAAGCAGAGGGGCCTCTAGTCAAGCCCTGAAATAATTTTCCTAGGACTTGTCCTAATCAAGGACAAACAGCGGATTAAACAGCGGTGCGGCAGGTGGTGGTCCACTGCGCTTATTCTCCCAGCAGCCTCAATCACCTGGCAGGTGAACGTCTCTTTCGTAGCTCAGGTCTATTTTTCATTTCAGTTTACAAGGTTGGGTGTAGACGTCGATCTCTCGTGAGTTTTGGAAATGTGACTCAATCCTTTAGACCCTAACGGAAAGGAAATATAGTTTCTGAAATTCAAATATTGGGCTTTTTGGAGAAATTACTTAGCATGCCAGCAACACGGGCCTAGAGCTACCGCCCTAATCGTCCTGTGACAGAAGTGACTCAAACCTCACTCAACCCAGAAATCTTCGGCTATTTGTTTTTTTTTTTTTTTTTAAAGGTTTATTTATTTATTTATTTGACAGAGAGAGAGATCACAAGTAGGCAGAGAGGCAGGCAGAGAGAGAGGAGGAAGCAGGCTCCCTGCTGAGCAGAGAGCCCGATGCGGGACTCCATCCCAGGACCCTGAGATCATGACCTGAGCCGAAGGCAGCGGCTTAACCCACTGAGCCACCCAGGCACCCCTCTCCTTTGGCTATTTGTGTATTAAAAATGTCAGGTGGGGCGCCTAGGTGGTTCAGTGGGTTAAGCAACTGCCTTTGACTCAGGTCATGATCCCAGCGTCCTGGGATCAAGCCCCATTCAAGCTCCTTACTCAGCAGGGAGCCTGTTTCTCCCTCTCGTTCTGCCTGCTACTCCTCTCTCTCTTTCTCTGTCAAGTACTAAATAAAAAAAAAAAAAAAAAAAAAAAAAGCCAGGTAAGTGCTTGAGCTGGTATTCGGAAGAGCTAGTTCCATATAGGAGGCTTATCTTTTGATAACATGTCTGATTTTGCTAATAGGTCATGTTAGGAAAATAGAAGTAATTCCAGGCCATTATAATTGGACTGTAACTTGAAGGCTCTATTTAGCTATACTTTGAAACTCTACTGAAAGTCTCGGTGATGCTGTTAATATTGCTATTTTCCGAACTTAAACATACTCTTTGTCTGAAACATTACGTACTTAGGGCTAAATTGATGCTACATATCTCCAGTCTAGCAAGTTTAAGTTTTGTGGGGAATACAGGGCTACCTGGGAGAGGTGTGTTTTTGGTTTTTTGTTTTGTTTTGTTGTGTTTTTTTTTTTTGTTTTTAGTTGTTGTTGTTGTTGTTGTTGTTGTTTGGCTAAGTAACACATTTTGATCTGCTGGTTGTAATGAAGATAGCCCATTCTGATCCACTGGAGAAGCCAAAGTAAATGTTATAGCTATTTCTATTAATAATAGATTTAGAATTGACATCTTATATTCTGGCCCAGAGCATCTGCTAAAACTGGAAGCCTCTTAAATGAACCTCTTAAAATGTTCGTCATCCAGAAAATTCAATAAAATCCTACCTTTTGCCTGACTGTTCAAATAGTTGATAAAAACGTGTGCTGTTTCACCCCAGCTTTCCAGAATGGCAGTAGAGTTTCGCCCCCAAAAGACTGGCTGCTTTCCCAATGTGTTTGTTCTGCAGTTAGGCGCATAGGGCAAAGAATGAAGACAAGGGAAGAGAGATAAGATCAGAAAGACTGTTGAAATGGGAAGAAATGAAGGAGGTTACCAGATTCTGAACCCACTTCCATGTTTATAGTTCAGGCACCTGACATTTCTTCCAGACCCGCTCCAGGATTGGAAAGAAGCTACACACCTGTTAACTTGGTTCAACTTGGGGTTTGAAGAAGGCCTTACATCTCAAAGGAGGTCAACAAAAATGATATAACATGGGAAATTCACTCATAATCACCCCAATTTCTTCTGCCCTTCTTCTTCTTAGCTACACACAATTCCAACACTTCACCATGTGCTCACCCTATTTTTCAGGCATCCTTTTCTGCAATTTATACCTGCACAACTGTCCCTGAGAAGAATGACCCACAGCCACACACTGAGCCCCTGATGCAATTTTACTGGGTTTTCACTCCAGACCTGGCTTCTCAAACTTCATTTTATTTTATTATTATTATTTTTAAAGATTTTATTTATTTGTTTAACAGAGAGATCACAAGCAGGCAGAGAAGCAGGCATACATAGCGAGAGAGGGGAAAGCGGGCTCTCAGCTCAATCCTAGGACCCTGGGATCATGACCTGAGCCGAAGGCAGAGGGTTTAACCCACTGAGCCACCCAGGTGCCCCTCAAACTTCATTTTAATATACAAGTCAGTTGTCCAGGGCTCTTGAGAAAAATGTAGGCTCTGATTCAGTCACTCTGCCCCAGGGACTTAGAGTCTGCAATTCTAAGTTCACTGTCAACATCCTGGGGAAGCCAGTGCTGCTGGTCCGAAATCACAGTCCTAGAGAATGACTTCCCTTCCTTTCAGAAGCAAATTTCACTGCTTTTCTCTCACATGAATGTTGCTGCCATCTGGAGACATGGATGTGTGTGTACATATGTTTGCATGTCTGTGTGTGTGTGTGTGTATCATTATTTGAGTCCTTACGGTGCTTAGCGGTTTGCACACATGACCTTATTTCCACCTCGTAATGACCCACATGAATTAGGAACAATTAGTCTTACTGCACAAATGAGGAAACTGAGGCCAAGGGAGGAATGGAACTTGCCCAACCAACTTGCCCAAGGGATAAATGGAGCTTAAATTTCAGCTTAGGTCTTGGCTTTTATTGGTACCCAGGGCAAACTCAGATATGAGTTCTTCCACATTTTCTTTTCTTTCTTCTTTTTTAAAAAAAAAAAAAATGTTATTTATTTTGGGGGGAAGAGGGAGAGAATCCTCAGGTAGACTCCACGCTGAGCATGGAGCCCAAACGGGGGGCCTGATCTCACGACCCTGAAATTATGACCTGAGCCAAAACCAAGATCGGATTGCCTCACCGACTAGCCACCCAGGCATCCCCACATTTTCTGAAAGATTTGGGGCATGTTTTTTTAAAAACCAAGGCCCACACTGTGACCATCCAAAGTATGCGATGACATCATTGCTGCCTTAGACACGGGCCTCCGGAGCTCTGGGTTGGGGGGTGGGGCGGGCATCCCAAGGCTCATCTCAGGTGAAGCTGCTTTTGGGGGATGTTTGCAAGCCCCAAGAGATGCCTTTCAATTTCCAATGTAATAAGCCCTTGGCAGGAAGCCTAGCTGGTGAACTAGGTTTAATTCAGAACATACCTGTTGGTCAATATTAGCTGCACAAAAACCAGACTTGTTTATGGTGAGCTCAACACCTTGGGTTCTGGATCTTTCAGCAGCTATGTTCGCAGAGTGTCTGCATTCTGGATGAAATCCAGAAAACACTCTTCTTTGTTCCCTTTATTTCTCATGAAAGGAATGAATATTTCCATTGTGATATGTGTTTTGTCCATTACTTTATTTAGTCCTCAGCCCTCACAATAGCCCACTGACATCAGTAGTGCAACCACCATATGCATTCTAAGGATTAGGAGACCGAGGCTCACAGAGGTGGGAAAAGGTTGTACAACATTAGTGAGGACTCACGACTCTATAAAGCCCAGAGCCCCCCTGCCTTTGAAAGATGGGGATAGTAACACACACTCACCATTTTCATTTAAGGACTGGACATAGTTGGGTATCGTGCCTGGTAGAGGGGCTGTGAATAAATGGGACTAGATTCACATCCGAGACCTCAGCTTTCTCAATGTTCATTCTCTTAGTGAACCCAGAGTGGCTATTAATCCACATTATTGGTTATAGACCCAAAGGAGCACAACTTTCCCTTCTCACCCGGTGAAAACGTCCCTCCCAAAGGAACACACCACCTTCCACTCCTGGTACTCAGCCTCCCATCTACCTGATGTCGCCAGCTCCCGCTGTTTCATTCCAGCACCTCGAAGGGCTCACATCTCTTGAGTGTTGCTCCTGCCATGCCAGCAAGAAGCTTGCCCTCTCTTGATCATTTTCGGACTACATTTTGCTGCCTCTCATCTGAGAGACTTCACTGGGTCTCTGAAATAAATACGATGTCTAGAGCCTCCAGACAGCCTGAGTGTTAGGACACTCAGTAGTCATATTACGTTAACTGTCTCTTGTGGGCAATCTGAGGCTAGGATTTTAATCTCTGTATGTTTCAAATGACTAAGAGAAGAGTCAGAAGAAAGACTATTCGGCCTGCATTTAAGTGACCATTCATTGCATTCTGGAGGCTACCAGATAAGACCTTTTCTGAATTCATGGTTTACACCAAAGGATAATGTTCAGCTCTGGCTAACTGGGGGAGCAGGATAGAATTACTATAAAAAAGGTGTTTGCAGGTGTTCATATGTCCCATATTCTTCCACCGTAAGATTTATTTCAAACAGGCGCGCCTGGGTGTCTCAGTGGGTTAAATAAAGCCTCTGCCTTCGGCTCAGGTCATGATCCCAGGGTCCTGGGATCGAGCCCCGCATCGGGCTCTCTGCTCTGCAGGGAGCCTGCTTCCTCTGTCTCTCTGCCTGCCTCTCTGCCTACTTGTAATCTCTGTCAAATAAATAAATAAAATCTTAAAAAAAAAAAAAGATTTATTTCAAACAGAATTTGGACTGTTGGAACGTTTCAGGAACACAGAACAACAGAAATTAACCTGAGACCAGCCCTGGCTGGATTCACAGCCTCATCCCCATCTCTCAGAGCAGGTGGAGAGGGGTCAGACTGGTTGGAGCTCTGTGTGCTAAGCAGAGAGTGGAGAGAAGGAGCTCCTCTAGACAGGTGGTGATATTTAACTTCACCAGTATCGCTTTATTTTTGTCTGAAGGCAGCAGGATGGGTGAGACCTGGAAGGGGTTCTCAGAAGGAGGGTTTGAATCATTTGCCAATCACCCAGAGTTTGCTGCTGTTGGATATTTGTAGTTGTTTGTCTGTGTGTTTGTCTTGCTTATGTTTGCTCCTTAACCATCCTACTTAGGACCCTGGAGGTGACCAGAGAATTCAAGAGTTTTTTCACCAGGGAGAGTTTAACACGAAGCCACCATTTCTCTTCTCCCTCTCATCATTAATTTTGTTGCAAGGTTCATTCTAACGTGTGTTAGCAGTGTGTTACTACACTCAAACATATTTCTCTAATTGGGGAATTTGGGTGCCTTTTTAATCACTGTGTCTCCCAAGACAATAAAGTAGTGGGTCTTTAGGAATCTCCTGTAACTTTCAACACTCAGTAGCTAAAGATGCAAATTAAAAGGAAGGACTCCTGACAGCAACCCAACAGAAGCAGTGCCCAGAACATGACAAGACCACCGCAAGAAAGGAATTAGCATGGCTCTGGTAGCACATACACTATAACTGGAAAAACACAGAGATGACCACAGCTCCAGGCAAAGATGACGCACATGTTTGTGACGTGTTCCATATTAAAAAAAAAAAAAAAAAGGAGGAAAGGAATTCAATTTTTCTAAGAGTTAAACTGTAAATGCAGCATATAAGAAAATAGGGTGGTTGTGGGTAGCATTGCTTCAAGATACTTTTAAGATTTTGTGAACCCGAGTGCCTTTGCTGTCATGATTGTGGGTATTTTACAGTCAAAGTTTTCATTATCAACCGAGCTACCGAGCTGATTTTTAAAAAAAAAATTTTTTTAAGATTTTATTTATTTATTTGACAGAGACACAGCAAGAGAGGGAACACAAGCAGGGGGAGTGGGAGAGGGAGAAGTAGGCTTCCTGCTGATTAGGGAGTGCAATGCGGGACTCGATCCCAGGACCCCAGGGATCATGACCTGAGCCGCCCAGGTGCCCCTACCAAGCTGATTTCTAATTTTTTGGTGAATTTTGTTAGCACAGGCAGCATCCTCAAGCAGAATCCCAGCTAGGGCAGGATACTTGGCAGTCTGGCACTTAGTAGGCAAAGGACCACAGTGAGTGCTGCGTTAGAGAGCTAAGGTCAGTCTCTCCAAGAGCCATGCGTCATCCCAAGGGTGCACCCTCCCAGCCACACCACCCCATGCACCACCTGTGCCAGAAGCTTGGCTTTCTTGCCATTTCCTTGAAGCATGCATTGTTGCCTATGGGGCCAGAGTGGCAAATGTGAGAAAGGGAGACCCAGTAGTCCTCTAAGTTGGTATAGAGCTTTTGGTATTCTCAAAGCATGTTCAGTAATCCTGTGAGACAGGCAGGGGTCACTAACATCATAACCACTGGTGGCCCTTGCCACAGCTAGGTGGAAAGTGCAGATCAGGCATGCTCCCATTATCCCTATCCTCTTCTTTAAAAGGTTGTGGGTCACCTAGTGCCATCCTTCCCAGTTGCAGATGAGGACATGCAGGCAGACAGAGGTACTGAACTGGGCCTAAGTCTGCCTAGCTCCCTGGTGCCTGGGTCGACTAGAATCCTGGTCCTGACTAGGCCTGCCTTTGTCTTTGTCTCCCCCAACACTCAGAAAAGTCTTGCAACAGAGACAAAAGCATGCCCAACTCCCATGGAACGTTTCAGTCCTAACCAGCCCAGCTCCCTGACACTGTTAGATAAGATTTTCTTTTTGCAAGGTCATTCACAAAACCATCATAATAACTCCTGGATCCTATCTCAAAACACCAGAGACTCTCAAATCTATGGAATACCTCAATACCTTGGTATGTATCGTTTGTGCTTTCTTTCTTCTTAAATTGTGAGATAGAGCATACATACAGGAGAGTGTATTTTATGTACAGTTTAAAGACTAGTTATAAAGACTGGTTGTTAATTTTGTTGAAGAAACAGAATATTAATAGCACTCCAGACTCCTCCCCTATGTCCCTCCCAAATCACACCCCTTGTTCTCCTCACCAGAGGTAACAACCATCCTGCTTCCGTGATCATTTTTCTCTTGCTTTTCTTATTTTTCTTGTTTTGCCCTTCAGAAAACCCCAAGCCCAGAGTCATGGCAACCAAACCCAAGCTCTTCTACTTCTGTGGCAGGGGCAGGATGGAGTCGATCCGCTGGCTGTTGGCTGCAGCTGGAGTGGAGGTTGGTTCCTGACTGGGAAAAGAAAGGGTAATTTGGGTGGACTGGAGTGGTCCTCTTCCCCCTTCAAAATTTAGGATGGTACCATCAAGATAGATCCACTCTTTCCCTTTCCACATACCTTTCTTTGTAAGAGGTGAGAGAGGAATCACAGTCTTCTGTTTAACCAAGGATGGGAGGGTAGAAGCCTAGGGAGATGTTCTGGAAGCTTGATAGAGGCCCAAGAGGTCATGGTGATTCATAAGACAGAGGAGAGAGAGGAGTCTTTACAGGAACCAACTGATTTCCTGTGGTTCTGGCTCTGGCCTGACACCTCAGTCTTACTCCACCCCTGGCTGCCTAAGGTTTCAACCTTAGGCCCAAATGCAGTCTGGTTTCTTCTTGAGCCCTTCTCCGAAAGGTCTGCCCCACTGGGATCTTTCCTTAATTCTGAATTCCCTAACCATTGACTTTTCCATAGATTTTCACAAATTCCTTGGAATTGTTTGGTTTCAGACAGGTGTGAACTTCTTTTTCCCCATTTGAATGCCATTCTTTAAGACAAGGACCCATACATGACCTTCTTTGTTTTGTTCACTTTATCCTAACCCCATCTCAACTTTAGGGGACCAAAAAAATCACTCTTTCCCACAGGAGTTTTAGGGATTCCATCAATAAATAATGACACCCACCTGAGTAATAATCTTCAGACCCCTTTTCATTGAATATATGAGGATCAAAGAGAAATTTAATTTGACCTGAGAGGGATAATGACACACAAGAGAGAAAAGAAAAGAAAGCGAGGAATGGAAAAAGGGAAATCATTGAGGGAAGTTGATGAAAAAGACAGTAATTTGGAAAGAAAAAAGAGCTAAGTTGAAGAAAGGGGAAAATATTAATGGGACTGAGGAGATCCTATAAGTAGGCAAAGTCCAAAAGGGGTGCCAGTCCCATGCCCATATAAAGTAATCTACATACACACTGATGGAATTTTCAGCTGTGTGGAAATTGACAACTTTGTGGTTCCTTTTAAAATTTTCATTCTGAAAGTCATTGGGTACTTTATACTGTGAACATATCCCACCCCCCCCCACACCCCAGGACATTAAAGTTATAACCAAGTTTCTATCCTCTATCTAGTTTGAAGAAGAATTTATTGAAACAACAGAACAATATGAGAAGTTGCTGAAAGGTGAGCCTAGACTTAGTCAATGTTTTCTTACTGGGAAAAATAAACATTTGTTTCTGGAAATATTCTTTTCAATACAGAACACAGAACTCTGGAGTGACAACTATAGAAAAAGGACTGCTCGCACTGAACCAGTGCTCACCCTGTCCCTGTCCCCAGGGCTAAATTTATCATCTGCATTGTGTCGTTAGCTGTCATAAAAGCTTATGAAGTAGACTCTGACCTGGATCTCAGTTAGAGATGGTAGCATGGGTTTGACTCAGCTAATTTGCTCAGTACTCTCCACCCCACTAAAGAATACTTTAAGAATTCTTAAATAATGATCCAGCAGATTGGAAGGGAGAGAGAAAAAGGGAAGGGGAATTTGAGCTAAGATACTCTCTAGTTCTCATGGCTCACATCCATTCTTTCTTAGTGGTTTCAACAGATTATCAGACACCATCTTATCACATCATAATAGTAGAACTAAGATTATTGAAAAGACCGAAATTTGGTTAAATTTGGAAGAAGTCCTCTTTCATCCTTATAATTCCCTAGAAAAGTTTCTCACACCAAGAAAAAATACAAATACTTTCATAGTGCTTTTTTTAAAAAAAAAAAAAGATTTTATTTATTTATTGGATAGATAGAGATCACAAGTAGGCAGAGAGAAGATAAGGGGGAAGCAGGCTCCCCGCTGAGCAGAGAACCCAATGTGGGGCTCAATCCCAGGACCCTGAGATCATGACCTGAGCCAAAGGTATAGGCTTTAACACACTGAGCCACCCAGGCATTCTGACTTTTGTAGTGCTTCTTAACCATCTAACAGCCACAATGTTACTTTCCTTGCCTAAGGAAACATGGATATTCTCACCATTGCTGATAAACAGTCATGAAATTGACACATTTTTTTTTTTCAGAAACATTCAACTAGTAATAAGCAGACCTGCCATTTACAAACTGTATGACTTTGCAGAAGACCTTTAACTTCTCCACATCTTATCTCCTTACCATAAAATAAAGATAATCTCTGTGGTCACAGATAAAGCACACCAGTAGATCTCGCTAAATGGGGAAGGCTGGCTAGCCCTTTACCCAATTCTTTTTTTTTTTTTTTTTTTAGATTTTATTTATTTATTTGACAGAGAGAAATCACAAGTAGATGGAGAGGCAGGCAGAGAGAGGGAGAGAGGGAAGCAGGCTCCCTGCTGAGCAGAGAGCCCGATGCAGGACTCGATCCCAGGACCCTGAGATCATGACCCGAGCCGAAGGCAGTGGCCCAACCCACTGAGCCACCCAGGCGCCCCTCCTTTACCCAATTCTTGCCCAGGAATTTATTGTCTGGATTATCCCTGAAGTTCCCCATTCTCTTTGTTTCTGCCCTACTCTACCCCAAATGAGGCCAGTTCCTAGTATGTAGTAGGGATTAAGTACATATGTATTGAATAAGTAAATGAAAGGCATCTCCAGAAACTCTTCCATGAAAACGACAATAAATAGAGACAATAAATAAAGACAATAATCATCTTCCATGATGATTCTGGCAAGAACTCTTCCCTAACAGCCTGTGAAATCCTCCATCCCTCCCTGAGTCTGTGATGCTGTTCGGGTGATTGAGACACTCTCCTGGGCATTATTATTAGTGAAGAGGCGACAGAGAGGGACTGTTGGCTGAAGCTCAGGTGGCCCATTTCTGTTGTGAGTTCGAGCAAGTCATGTTTGCCCCCTTGGCCTTCATAGTGCCATAGTCTACTGCATGAGTGAGCTAAATGGTCTCAAAGATCCTTTCCTATACTCTTGATACGAGAATTTTAAAAAAGCTTCTGAAGAAGATCATCAGTTCTGAGAAGCATGTCATATCTAATGGACCTCTGCCTCACTAACAAGCCGTAGCACAGAGCCCAGTTTAGATGCTCATTCAATGTTGGACAAATGTAGAACTGCCTTTAGGAAATGGAGATTTTACAATCTCTGCATTATTAATAGTACCAATATTTCCAAAGCACGGCCACAGGCATGATCTTATTCTTGCTCAAGGAAACTCTACAATGGGCAGATCAGAAAATAGGCTCAGGGAAGACAGAGACTTGCCTGAAGTCATCAACTAGACAGAGACACTGGCTCTCTGGAAAGTTCCTCTACTGGTTCTCATTAAGTCAAGTGGCAACAGTATTGGAAGGTGGGGAAATTAATTCTGGCCTTTGCCAATGCACTAATGAAGTCTGGTTCCTATTCTGGATAAGAATAAGGAATAAGTTCCTTATTCTCAGCAACATAGGGGTGGCAAAGGAAATTTAAAGGCCATTTATTTCTTCAAGACCCTATGCAAAGAGCACTATTTATAGTGCATCTTTAAATGCATTACTTATATAGGCGGTCACTCACAAAGAAGAAAATTTAACTTCACTGAACACTAATTATTGACAGTATTGTTTTACTTATCTCGTTTCATCCTTTAAAAAATCCTGCTAAATAGATATGATTACCATTTTAGAGCAAAGGAAACTCAAGCTCAGTTAGGTCATTCGCTTAAAGTCGCATGGTTGGGGAGGGCTAAAGCTGGCATTTGGACCTGGTCTGCCTGGGTTCCTACTGTTGCATCCGTCCTGCTGCCACATAGGCCTGGAGTAATACCCGTTATGCTTTCCAAGGAATTCAGGCCCCCATCCTCCACTCCTGAATCAGAATATCTGGGGAGTGGGGTGAGTATTTTTAACAACCCACCACGGTGAGATGATTCTCATACACCCAGAAGCACTTACACTATAACAGTCATAGTAAATGTACAGCATCTTAAACAATCATGATTAACCAACAAACAAAAATGCATGAAACCATGAAGCAAATCTCAGATTTTCAATAAAGCAAATGATAGGCATTTCCTCAACAGCTGGGGTCTTTAGCTCACCACTTTGGATGAAAACCAAATCATTCAACAAAATTAAAGAGACCCTCCTGCAGGCTTACCAGAACCATGGAAGGAGAGTTTCCTAACCTCGCTTTGCTCAATCCACAGATGGACGACTGCTTTTCGGCCAAGTGCCTATGGTTGAAATTGATGGAATGGTGCTCACGCAGACCAGAGCCATCCTCAGCTACCTTGCCGCCAAGTACGACTTGTATGGAAAAGACCTGAAGGAGACAGTCAGGTAGCATAGCATTCACAGCTGTACTTGACTTTTTTTTTTTTTTTTAATATTTTATTTATTTACTTGACAGAGAGAGATCACAAGTAGGCAGAGAGGCAGGCAGAGAGAGAGAGGGAAGCCGGCTCCCTGCCGAGCAGAGAGCATGATGTGGGGCTCGATCCTAGGACCCTGGGATCATGACCTGAGCCTAAGGCAGAGGCTTAACTCACTGAGCCACCCAGATGTCCCTGTACCTGATTCTTATCTAAGCTCTGTAGTCCTACACCGGCTGAGACCCAGTTACAGTGTTGCCTTTCAGTCTAGACTGGGGGGAGATGGCAAGGGAAACAACAGGGAGATGCTCTTGCTATACCCAAATGTCTTGTGCATAACAGAGTAAGTACTCCAGCGTTTCCTTTCACTACTCATGGTGGTGTGCATTCAACATTCTCATATTCTCTCCCCACTCCTAACAAAATATGTCTTATAAGATGATCTGGTAAACTCTACAGCATGAAGGTGGAAATGACTGACAGGGCAAACAAACATTGAGCATTGTATCAGTGGTCTATTACTACAAATAATGCTGTATAGCATGTCACCTTGAAACTCAGTGACTTAAATCAGCATGTATTTATTACTGTATCTTGTGGGTGTTGGCATACCTGGGCCAGGCTTGACTCCTCTTGGCTGGACTCAGTCATGTGACCTGTGGTCCTCCAGTAGTCAGCCAGGAGGCTCTGGTTTGGAGTGCTGAGTATCAATCCAGGGGCAAGTGGGCCCTATGTCTCTCATCCTCCCACAGGTAGCTTGTTCTTGGGGCAGCTAGGGAGGGTTCTAGGAGAGAGACTGAAAGCACACGAGGCCTCTTAAATTCAGAACTGCTCAATTCCACCTCATTCCTTTAGTCAAAGCAAGTCATGAATGAGATCATCCCAGAAAACGGTCATCTAACTTGCAATCTCCAAAATACATGGTAAGAGAAGCAATTTCAAACAGGGTGTGAAAAGAATCCTTTTAGAACACTGTAAACCAGTACTAATATACAAAAGCAATCTGTTTCTCATCGTTTTGATGCAATATGTTCATTGTTTTTTTTTTGTTTGTTTGTTTTTTATAATTAAAGTGACCGGCTAGGTAACAATCTAACCTGTAAGAAAAATGATTTGTAATTCAGATGGGACAATAAAGTAAATTATGCTTTTTATATATGTTATAAAGCAAAAGACAAAGATGACCACTGAACCAAATTTGTTGGGCAATTAGCGTATAGGAGGGACACACAGACACACAACCCTTAATGTTTGCACACTGGTTGTAGAGGAAACTTGCTCAAGCATAACTCCGCCAATAGGCCAATAATCCATGGTAATGTATCTACCATTCTTGGTTATTGTTGTTGTTGTTTTTAACCTTTTCTGTGTTTGTCAGTGAAAGGAACATTTTAGAGAATGAAATCCAGGTGTCTGTCCGACCTGAGTAGGAAAGCGCACTTTTCTTTCTCAGTTGCCAGGTCAGGGGAGGACCTGCTAAATTATATATTTTCCCTAAAGAAGTGAAAAGGTTCTGGTACCAATAGTCTCGGACTTCCGGTAAACTTCATCCGGTTGGGTTTTTAAAACCATAATAACGTATTTATCTATTTACGGCAGACTTCCGCTTGGAGGCACTCGTTAATTTTTTCCACACATCCCTTCATGCAGTAAGCATTTCCAGAGACCCTCGTATCCTCGGGTCCCTCGGAGGGCTCTGGGTCCAGAAATCATTCCTGAGCACGGAATCTTACGGGAAGGGGTGCGACAAGTCTTTTGTCCCTATATCCATTTCCGCCATCGCAGAGGCGAAGTAGCAAACCCCCATCCTCATAAGGTTCCCAGTGCGAACACCGGTCACGCGCTGTTTTGTCAGGATCAACATGTACACGGATGGCACCCTGGACCTCATGCTAATGATCGCGGTGGCTGCGTTCAAACCCCCCGCGGAAAAAGAGGAGAGTCTTGCTTTGGTCGTGAAGAGAGCGAAAACTCGTTACTTCCCCGTCTTCGAGAAGGTAGGCGGCAGGGACCCGGTTTGCGGCCGGGCGAGGACCCAGCCCAGCGGGGCCAGACGCCTAGGTGCTCTCGCGAGAGACTGGATTCCTGTCGGCGACGGCTGCGCGCGCAGATCCTGCGGGTGTGGGGGCGTGGCGGGGGGGGGAGGGCGGGGAACAGGGGGCGGGGCTGACGTCCTGGAGCGGCCTCCAGTACCCTACCGCCCTGTTCCAGAGAGAGATGGGAACTGAGAGTTAGATTTGGGGCACAGCAAGTTCCCACTGCTGCTTCCCGGCGTGTAAGGATGCAGGGCTTATTTCCTGTTGCTGAGAAGAATAGTTCAGCAGTGAAGATCTCAAAGGACAAGCTATGATGGTGCTTTACTGCACTCGGACCAAAACTTTAATAAAGGGTTGCAAAACAAAAGGACGTAGTTATGTGGAACCTCTGACAAGACAGAATGAAAATAAATCAGATGCAATGAAAGGACACAGCTTTTCTGTTCCGATTTTTAAAAATAAGCCATCAGCAGCCTAGGGCACCAACACCTTAAATTCACCGTGTCAGATGTTTCTTTACCTTTTATACTGGAGGCTGATCATGCCTCAAGCAAAAGACAAGATCTTTTAAATTTACAACTTTCCCGAAGTCATTTTGGAGTGAATCCTAATTACGAATGTTCTCGAAATACAACTGGTAAGGTTCCAAACTTAAAGGACAGCATGGGACATGGTAAGAAAGATTTGTTAGCAGAGGGCTCTATCAATTAAGGCTTGCCAGACAGAAGTCTGTGCTTGCCAGACAGAAGTCTGTAGGATTTCTCCTCAGTCTTAGTCTTGGGAAAGAATGATTTACTACTGATTAGTCTATAATGAAGAGTTCTGCCGGTGCTTCAAAGTCCTGGACGATCCAGTTCCTCTTTATTCAGGAGCAATGTACAGTGTTGTTGAAACACCTTCCATTTGAAAAATCAGTATCATTCTTTGAGCTGAAATGTTAAATGGGCTTTCTGATACAATTTTCTACTGTGGTGTAGCAGCCTGATTCTAACTAATTATGACGTTTGTGTCTCCCTATACTGGTGGGTATAGTTTTACTTAATCATCTGTAGGCGTGTAAGAGAGAGCTCCCTTCATGCCCTTCACTACCCCAAATACCTTGATAATCACTGACAGATTCCCAACAAGACTGTGCCAATTTACAGCAATGTTTATGAGTGTTTAAGACTTGCTTTCATCTGATCCTTTCCAAGCAGTCTTGGAGATTATCAAGAAAAAGATTCTTTAGTAAATTTGATCTGTACAGAAGATTCCCTGCTTTTGTAAGTGCATAGCCAGGCAAAATAGTCTTTACTTTTATTTGATATTCTTTGTTATTTCTCTTTGCTTAGATTTTGAAAGACCATGGAGAGGATTTTCTTGTTGGCAACAAATTCAGTTGGGCAGACATACAACTGTTAGAAGCGATTTTAATGGTGGAAGAGCTCGATGCTTCTGTACTTTCTGAATTCCCGCTGCTAAAGGTAGGGTATTCACTTGCACACGAAGCCCAGGAAATAGTGAATAGAAACGAAAGCTAAAATGAAATGCATCTCAAAAAAAAAAAAAAAAAAAAAAAAAAAAAAAAAAAAAAAAAAAAAAAGAAAGAAAGAAAGAAAGAAAGAAAAAGAAAAGAAATGCATCTCCAGGTCAATTTCAAAAGAAGACTTGTTAAAAATCATTATTTTATTCATCTTGGCAATTTTCTCCTGCTCACCCTACAGGATCATTAGGAAATAAACCCTTATGTTGGGAGAGAGATAGGTTATGTTGGCTTCTAGCATAAACATTGAATGCTTGCTTGCTTTTTTTCTTTTTTTTTTTTTTTCATGCCTTAAACATTTTTTTTTGATAAAGCAAGGCTGACAAGTCTTCCTTCGTTGTTTCCCTCCCCAGCACCCACCGGACAACTCTGCCTCCCTTTAGTACCCCCAATGTTGAGGACATCCCACCATGTCCCTCCACTGGTCAGAGCTTCTGCCTGGGTGTCACTGCCTGTCTCTGCTGCGTCGCCCATCCTTAGACCTCCGTCTCTCAATCCTGCCACTGCCAGACCTGAGCAAGCCTCTGTTCCAGTTCCTTAGAAACCTTTTATCTAAGAGAGGACCATAGGTTTTTTGGTTTAAGAATAGTATTTTTTTTTTCCTTACTTCCAGTGAAATGGAATTTCAGGTTTCTACACTAGGCATTTATATGAAACAAAAAAAGACGGGACCTAACTAGCCTAATGCTACTACTGGATTAGATTCTTTGCCCTCTTATTTTACATTTTTCCCCCCAAAAAGATCATACTAAATATTGTTTTGTGGTCCGCTTTTAACATTTAAAAAAATTATTATGAATATTTTGACATGTCAGCAAATATTCCTCTACAATATCATTTTATTTTATTTTCATGAGACAATAGAGTCCCATCTTTTTGAATAATCAGAACTATATAAAAAGGGCATAAATTGAGAAAACTCATTCCCACCACTACCCTCTCACCTTCCTGCCCCATAATCATTTTTATTAGTTTCCTGTGTACCTTCCCAGTGTTCCTATTTATGCAGATACAGCAAATATGAATATCTATTTTTCTCTCACCCCCACCCCTAGCTTTCTCTTACACAAAGTAGCAAATATATTTTGTTCTGCCGGGGACTTTTTATTTTTTCTTTCTTTCCTTAAAGTAAACCATGCATTCTAGAGTTTTTTTTCTGTCAATACAGGGACCTTCCTCTTTCTTTTTATATACAGTATCATTTTAAATTACCTGCTTATATACCTTGTGGGGACTTACCATAGTTTATATGACCAGTTTTCTTTTCTTGGAAAGATAGACTATTTTCAATTTTTCATTCTGTTAACTTTTTAAAAAAAGATTTTGTTTACTTATTTGACACAGATTGAGAGAGAAGGAATATAAGCAGGGGGAGTGGATGAGGGAGAAGTAGACTTCCCACTTAGCAGGGAGCCCAATGCAGGGCTTGATCCCAGGACCCTGGGATCATGACCTGAGCCAAAGGCAGACACTTATGACTGTGCCACCCAAGCACCCCACTCTGCTAACATTCTTAACATGATTTCTTTGCTCACCTTTATAATAAATTCCTAGAACAGGAATCGATAGGTCAAAGAATATTAATTTTTTAGAATTTTTAATTTGTGCCATCTACTTGTGACAGTGAGATTTTAAGAAGATAGTTTATTTTATTTATTTACTTACACTTATTTGAGAGAGAGCATGAGAGGGGAGAAGGTCAGAGGGAGAAGCAGACTCCCTATGGAGCAGGGAGCCTGATGGGGAACTTGATCCCAGGACTCTGGGATCATGACCTGAACTGAAGGCAGTCGCTTAACCAACTGAGCCACCCAGGCGCCCTTAAGAAGATAATTTAATTCACACTAAACACACTAGCCATTGTATTACCTTTCCTGGGAACACCTAGCAACTAGGTGTTGAGGGATTAAGTCAGATTCAACAGACTGGGCTCCAAAAGCTGACAGTCTAGACACTCCCATGACAAAGTTCTGTTTAAGGTTATGACTGCTATTAAGGCTCTGACTTTACTCGTTCTCATCTCAGGCATTTAAAATAAGAATCAGCAACATCCCTACGATTAAGAAGTTCCTGCAACCTGGGAGTCAGAGGAAGCCACCCCCAGATAGCCACTATGTGGAAGTGGTCAGAAGCGTTCTGCACTTCTAATGGCAGCAGGTCCTATCCTGGTCAACAGCGACGATCCGTCGGGTCACAGCATCAGTACGGGCTGCCCAGTGTAGTGAATTGTAGAATCTAGGAGTCAAGTGTCTGAAAAGAACAAAACCATACAACCATGAAAGAACAAACACCAATTAAATGCAATACAAAACCATTCTGTCGTGTGACTTTTTTTTTTAATTGTAAAATGTTATAAAATTATTTTTATTATTAATGTAAACAAAGGGCTTGGAAAAGTTGAACTTTCTTTTAAGGTATCTCTTAGGCAAAGTCTCTTTTAAGAAGTCTCTTCTCTCCCGTGCCTGGGTGGCTCAGTTGGTTGAGCATCTGACTCTTGGTTTTTGGTCACATCCTAATCTCAGGGTTGTGGGATCCACCCTTCTCCCCCATGGGGCTCCGCACAGGCTTGTGCATGCTCTCTCTCTCTCTCAAATGGATAAATCTTTAAAAATTTTTCAAAAATTAAAAATTAAAATTGAAAAAAAAGAAAAAAATAAGGCTTTTCTCTCTTAAGAAGCCGAAAAGAATATACGCTTCTAGACCAGAGAAATGTGGTATCTAGGAGGAGTTTATTGAATTTATTGACTAGCATTCTTTTTTTAAGAAAGATTTTTATTTATTTATTTGACAGAGAAAGAGATAGCAAGAGAGGAAACACAAGCAGAGGGAGTAGTAGAGGAAGAAGCAGGCTTCCAGCTGAGCAGGGAGCACTTTGCGGGGCTTGATCCCAGGACCCTGGGACCGTGACCCAAACCAGAGGCAGCCGCTTAATCACTGAGCCACCCCTTGACTAGCATTCTTGACTGTTTCTGGCTATTTCAACTGTCTAAAATCGTAACAGTTTAATATTTCTATTATGTGGTACTGTAAAAAAAAAAAAGATTTTATTTATTTATTTATTTGACAGACAGAGATCACAAGTAGGCAGAGAGGCAGGCAGAGCGAGAGAAGCAGGCTCCCTGTGGAGCAGAGAGCCCGATGTGGGGCTCGATCCCAGGACCAAAGGATCATGACCTGAGCCAAAGGCAGAGCCTTTAACCCACTGAGCCACCCAGGTGTCCCTAATGTGGTACTTTTGAATATTAAGTTATATATAATTACATTTGATGTAATTATATAATATATATTATATATTGTATGTCATATATATTTGGGACAATTCTTGAAGCCTAGTTATACATTTGATAAATATTGATATATATTAATTTTCTTTCCTCTTCTTTGGGGATTTTTGTTTACTTGACATGCTATTTCCCATTTATTTATTTTTGAAATATAATTAACATAGTGTTATATTATTTTCAGGTGTAGGATATAATGATTCGGCAATTCTGAATATTACTCAGTGCTCATCATGCAAGGGTACCCAAGCCCCTTTATCTATTTTGCCCATCCCCCACCTGCCTCCCCTCTGGCAACCACCAGTTTGTTCTCTGTATTTAAGAGTCTGGGGTTTTTCTTTGTTTCTCTTTTTTTCTTTGTTCCTTTATTTTGTTTCTTAAACTCTAGCATATGAGTGAAATCATAACATTTGTCTTTCTCTGACATACTTATTTCACTTAGCATTATACTCTCTAGCTCCACCCTTGTTGCAAATGGCAAGATTGCATTCTTTTTTTATGGCTGAGTAATATTCCAGTGTGTATATATATCACATCTTCTTTATCCATTCTTCTATTGATGGACACTTGGGTTGTTCCACATCTTAGCTATTATAACTAATGCTGTGATAAGCCTAAGGGTGTGAAATGCCAATTGAATATTACCCCCACCTTAAAAGACCACCAGAGACGTGAGTCAAAGCCAATCAGCAAGGGTCGTTTATTGTTTTATGGCAGTCAGGGGTGCCTGAGGGATGCTACACCTATGGAGGGGAGCGGGTGAAGGGGGGGTGCAAGGCGCCAGCTTTTGCTGTGTCCTCAGCCAGCCTCCTGCTCCTTCAGGTGCATATATCTTTTTGATTAGTGTTTTCACTTTCTTTGGGTAAGTACCCAGTAGTGGAATAACTGGACTATAGGGTAGTTCTGTTTTTAACATTCTGAGGAACCTTCACACTGTTTCCCACATTGGCTGCACCAGTGTGCATTCCCACCGAAGTGCACCAGGGTTCCTTTCTCTCTACATCCTCAACTTGTTATTTCTTGCCTTTTTGATTCTGGGCATTCTGCCCGGTGTAAAGTCATATCTTATTATGGTTCTGATTTGCATTTTTCTGATAATTAACAATACTGAGCATCTTTTCACATGTCTGTTGTCCATTTATATTTCTCCTTTAGAAAAATGTCTATTCAGGTCCTCTGGCCATTTATTAATCAGATTATTGGGTTTTTGGTATTGGCTTATATAAATTCTTTATATATTTAGGATATTAACCCCTTACCAGATATATCATTTGCAAGTGTCTTCTGTCATTCAACAGGTTGCCTTTTGTTTTGTTGATGATTTCCTTCACCATGCAGAAGCTTTGATGTTGGTGTAATCACAGTAATTTAGTTTTGCTTTTGTTTTTTCTTGCCCCAGGAGATACATCTATAAAAATTTTTCTATGGCTGGTATCAAAGACATTACTATCTGAACTCTCTTCTTTTTATTTTTCATGAACATATAATGTAATTATATTTGCTTCGGGGTACAGGTCTGTGAATCATCAGTCTTACACAATTCACAACACTGTCCCCCCGAGGGCTCCAACCCCCCAACCTCCAACGCCACCGCTTAGTCTCTGAACTGATGTCCCTCAGTGGAGCAGACTTATAAAGTTCCAATTTTGTGCTCCACTGCCCTACTGCTTGCTGGGAGCCGGCCCCACCCCTGTGGTCTCTCTTCCAGTATATTGCCTTGGATTCACTTCTCTGCACATCCTTCCAGAAAATGGTCACTTTTCTGTTCCTAGAATTACTGCTCTTCTTCTCCGATCTCCTTTTGAGTTTGTGGGTGTTCAGAATGGTTTGATATCTAGCCGAATTTCTGGGAACCTAAGATATTTAGGTCCCCTACTCCTTTGCCATCTTGCTCCTCTCTTGATGTGTGACATTTTTGTAAGCTTGCCAGTTGTGGACAATGGTTACAACTTTGAAGAAATCGGTGTTCTGTGTAAATAAATAGGAGGTTGATGTGTTTAGGGCAGGGCACAGTCCATTTAAGGCACTGTCCTTACCATCTGTACCAAGATCAGGACCACTGTTGGAAGAACAAGCAGAGACTTGGGGCCCAGGATCTCCTCCAACACCCACAATGACACTGTGTACTTGCAATAGAAAAAAAGGGACAAATGACAAATCAGAAGTAAGACAATGGCTGATGCCAGGAAATCCTGTGAGAAGGGATGGGGAAAGAGAATGTCCACGGAACATCATTCTGAGACTGTAAAAAAAAATGTGGACAATTAGACAACCTTATTCCACCCAACAGAGCCACCTGAGACTGGGTTTTGCTTTGCTGAAACAAGTAACACTGAGATTAAGATTTAACCGATATTTATACAAATTGACCCAAAGATTCCTTCTCTTTTAAGGGTCACAATGGTGTTCCACATTGGGTAATTCGGAACTCAGCCCCACATCAGGGCCTTGTGTGATGAGGGATGGAACAGCTGTGCAGGGTGATGTCCCAGGCAAAACTGTGGTTTCCGGTGGGAGGAGGATCTGTGGTGTGGAGCAGGGCTCCTGCCAATGCTTTGATGTACATGACCCCACCAGCTCTCCACTGCTGCTGGGCCATCCTGCCCAGGCCACACACTAGACCAGCTTCTGAGTGCATATCCATGTACATGTCCTTACTGGTGAGATGACCTCATGGCTCATCAGACTTCATACCCTTTCCTAAAGACCACCACAGGCCAGGACCCTTCCCTCACAATATACTGTCCCATCCATTTTTCCTCCCCAACTCAAGTGACAGATTGATCAACAGAGTTATGACCACCTGGGCCATTCAGTGTCCCCCAGCCCAGCCCATGTAGGGCCTGAGTTCTTACTCCCATTGTGGTCAAATCCCAATCCAGGATTCTCATTGAGCTAATTGCCTGATCTCATTGGCCACTCTGGCAAGGCATGGTCAACCACCAGACGACGCATAAGACAAAGAGGGAAGAAAGGTTTCTCACAGAAAACTCTGCCTCTCTCTGTGTGAGATGACTTTTTCTTCTGACCTCCTCCAAACCTAAGAGTCTGATCTGACAAAAATTAGGTGAGAAAAGGAAAATAACTGATTTTTTTCATGGTTCATAATTGTAAGCCTATCTCTATTTGTTATAACCACATGGTTCTGGTAAATAATTCAAATTGTTTAGAAGACTTACACAAATGAAAAATAAAATCCTTCCCTCCCTGAATAGTTCTTAAACACAAGTACTTTCTGGGTCCTCCCTCCTTGCCCTGGTGCTTGCCTTGAGAAGCCAAGCACTTCATGGTTGAGTTCCCAAGGCTCTAAGCCTGTTTTGCCCAGGGTTCTACTTCCTGGGCGTTGAAAACAAGCCCTAGGTCTGATGCCAACCTGGCACATTTTCTGAGCACACCCTAAAAGCACCTGACAGAGGGACAGCCAGCCAGGGCCAAAGCAGGTTTCGTCATCTAATAACCCCATACATACAACTTGCTGTCTTTCTTGTAATCGTTTTTACACCTTCGTTCTTCCTGATAGTTCTCTTTGGGCCTATTGCCTAGCTACCCAAACTTAGTAGAAATAACTCTGGGTACCCAAAGAAGGGAGCCTCAGAGAGCCCAAGAGCATCCAGCAACATTCAAGTTCTCTCCCACCACCAGAGAGTCGTAGCTTTGGACCGAAAAAACAAGGGCAAGTGAAGACGGTCAGCTCAATATACCCATAGAAGCGGTGCAGGGCTTGGAGGTCCTTGGTCCTCCCTTCCAGAAGATACTGGAAAGGAGATCCTGTTACCAGCTTTGTTCTCCCATTTCAAGAGTTCAGCACTCTAGAATGTGAGAATTTCTTTTCTTGGCAACTAGGACTCTCCCGTTTCAGTTAAAGCCCATTTGTTTTGTTTGTTTAAACAAAGAATTAAAACCTGAGCAGTGGCCCCATAATGACCCTTCCTAACTTGATGTTGATAATTAATCCTCCCTTTGGACTCCAGCTTGGTTTTAAAACATGGGATTGCTGTGTAAGTTTCTCTGCACAGAGTTAGAGTGAGAAACTTAAGACAACAAAGTCAGAGATGGTTGCCCCGCGATAGACCCCCTTTCCCTGGATTGCCAGCCTTGAGCAAACTGGGGAGAAAGGGATTTGTTTTTGGTTTTGGTTTTTGTCTTGGGGCACGGGGGGTCGGTTGTTGCTTTTAAGCAAACAAGATTTATTAGCTCATACGTTTGGAAGAACATGTATGAACCCCGGGACTTTCAGACCATCAGTACTGCCCAGATTTCATTGCAGGTTGGCCTCAGGTTCTTCCAAGGGTCTGCGGTTGGCTCAACCTCATCCCAGGCGGCCCACGGGCGGGCATTGAGGTTACTAACCATGCAGCCCCAAGAGAACCACTGGGAGGAGGCAGAAGAGTTTCCTCAAAGGAGTGGGCTGGCATTGCCAGGAGGGGAGGGGCCAGACCCACTCGCAAAGTTTTACTATCTCCCCAGTTTGCAGATAGGGAAAGTGAGGCTCCACAAGTCACTTACCCCCTGCACCGAGCTCCCACCCTGTGTGCTGCCAGCAGGAATTACATTCCGGCTTTAGGAATGGGAAAAATTAGACCCACAGAGAGAAGGCAGATTTGTCTAAGCTAATAAGCCTCTGAACCCAACCCAGACCCTACAGTCAGGGTCGATGGTCTTTTAAGTAGATTTGGCAGTAGCCTGGTCAGTTTGCAAGACTGAAGATAGCGAGATTAGTCTTTCCTGGTTGCTTAAAAAAAGGCGGGTCTGGATTGGGTGTTCCCATGCCTCGCCCCTCCGCAGCTGTTACCATGCTGAGTCAGCGCATTGTGTTTTTTGTGTTTTTTTTTCCCCCCCATGACCCTTTCCATCCAGTATCGATTGGATCCTCCCCAAAACCTTGCAAGGCTAAGACTTCTTTCTTTCAGATTAGAACGCTATTGGAACTTGATGCCCCTTCTTCTTCTTCTTTTTTTTTGGGGGGGGTGGGAATAAAGCTTTTTAACTAAGTAAGGCAAACACTCAGTAAAGGGGGGGAATCTTTCATTTACAGCTCAATGTTTTTTATTTCTGTTCTTACAAATGTTACCTACCTTTCTTTCTTTCTCAGATTTAATTTATTTATTTGACAGTGACACAGCAAGAGAAGGAACACAAGCAGGGGGAGTGGGAGAGGAAGAAGCAGGCTTTCTGCCCAGCAGGTAGCCTGGTGTGAGGCTCGATCCCAGGACCCTGGGATCAAGACCTGAGCTGAAGTCATATGCTTAACCAACTGAGCCACCTAGGCACCCCTCACATTTCTTTAAAAAAAAAAAAAAAAAAAAAAAAAAGATTTAATTAATTTATTTAGAGAAAGAGAGAAAGAGCAAGAGAGAGTGAGTGGTGGGGAGGCAGTAGAGGGAGAGGGACAACCAGATTCCCCACTGAGTGTGGAGACTGCTGCGGGTTTCGATCCCACAACCCTTAGATCATGACCTGAGTGGAAACCCAGAGTCAGCTGCTTAACCAACTGAGCCACTCAGGAACCCCACACTTTTTTCCCCCTGCTTTTTAATACAAAGCATTACTGAGGATAGCATAAAGAAAATGTTCAGTAAGTTTTAGTAAGTGTATAAAGTTGTGCAAGTACCCCCTCCCTGTAGTTTTAGAATGTTCCCATTCCACACAAACCTCTTTGTTTCAGTCAAAGGCTGCTCCCAGGCCCCCAGCCCCAGGCCATCTCTGATCTGCTTTCTGTCACAGACCGTTCACTTCTCCAAGATAAAACTTGCATGAACCCACAGTGCCAAGGTAATAAATAACCCTGGGTCATCTTCCTGTGACTTTCTCTTCCGAAACGTCCAGAAAGACTTGCCCTCACAAGTGAGAGGCTGTCCTACCTTGAGCTGGTAGCTCCTTCTCTCAGCAGCTAATGAAAGAAATAAGATATTACAGACTCTGCTAGGCAAAGAGAGAATGTCAAGGTCCTGTGAGGAAATCTCAGAAACTCCTAAGTCTGTTAAGGATGTTGAGGTCTAACCTTCAGAGAATAGGATTTAATGCAGAAGTGAGTTAGAAATCACTTAGCTGTTTTATAAGGCAAGGTGCAAAGGACAGGAATTTAGAGATTGTTCCAGCCCTTGAGCGTGAGTATTCTGGGCCCCCTGATGCAGAGCTTCCCAATCTGCGTGCCCTGATGGGTTACAGAAGCCAGGAATGAATGAGCCAAGCCCCTGGGGCAGTTAGAGCAGTGCCATGATTTACCTCCAGGGCTTACAAATGACCATTTCTTTTCTCTATTAGTCTTGAAAAACTGGTTGGGAAATTGCCCTGGGAAATGCTGATGGTGGACCCTGAACTTCTAGCTTCATGAGTTGAGCCAGCTGTCAACATCACCCCACTTTCCTACCTTGGATTCTGTGTTTGTCACGTCGTCTCCTACAGACCTTTTTTTGTTTTGTTTTCTTTTTTCATCTCCAGGATTGTGGGTGTGTTAGCCAGCTACCAGGAACATTCTGATACTCCAGAATGTGATTTTCTTCTTACAAAGTAACAGGTGTCTCTGATATGTATGTATGTGTGTGTATACACACACACGCGCACACACACACACACACATATATCGCCTTTGTGTGCTTTGTTTCTTATTTTTTTTTAAGATATATTTATTTATTTGAGAGACAGTGTGTGAGCATGAGCAGGGGGAGGGGCAGAGAGAGAGGGAAGAGAGAATCCAAGCAGACTCCATGCTGAGCAGGGAGACCGAAGTGGGGCTTGATCTCACAACCCTGCGATCATGACCTGAACCGAAATCAAGAGTCTGATGCTTAACTGACTGTGCCCCCCACCAGGTGTCCCTCCTTTCTGTGTTTTATTGTGGTAAAATATGCATAAAATTGACCATTGTAACCATTTTAAAGTGTCTGTTTCAACAGCACTAGCTGTATTTGCATTGTCTTGTGACCACCAAACTGAAACTCTATATCCAATAAGTAATAACTTTCTAGTCCTCTCCCCCAGCCCCTGGTAAATACTGTCCTATTTTCTCTCTCCATGAATTTGCCCACTCTAGGTACCTCATACAAGTGGAATCATACAATATTTGTCTTTTTGTGTTTGTTTTCAAGGCTTACCCATGTTATAGCTTATGTCAGAATTTCCTTCTTTTTTATATATGTCTCCTGTATTTTTCATGAAAGGAAGTTTTCCCCCTGTTATAATACCTCTGGAGGCACTTTATTGTATCTTAAGACCGGTAGAGCTGACACACAGACCCAGGGCTGATGATCTTACAAGATGCCGTGATCTTTGACTGAGAATCCAGCTGGGGCCCTGTTCTTTCTGGCTTCTCTGATCACAACACTTTTCCCCTCCACAGTTAGTTCTCAGATTTATGTAAACACTCTCTGCACAATTTATATGTTCTATGTCATATTTAATTGTAAAAACCTTTTTCCCTTCTAAGAATTCAGGTATCCAAACATACGTATGGATATATTAGGGAACAAAAGTCCTTCATGCAGAAACTATACAACATAGAGATTGCTTCAGACATATGTTATGAGTGAAAAGTAACATTTATTAGGAATTTTCTATGGACCAGGCTCTCTTCCAGGTGCTCTACGATATTTAATCCTTTAACAACGTTCCAAGAGCCATATGATGATTTGAGATTGTACAGAGGAACTCGAGGCTGAGAAGCCAGAGGACAAAGGTTATCAGAGACAGGATTAGGACAAGGGTGAAAAGACTCATGGCAGGCTCAAGGTGCCTTCCTTTTCCCGAGTTGACAGTAAATAATTGTGAAATACAAGGCTTTAAAAAGATCTAGACACTGGTTGAGGAGAGATTATCCCATCTTGTTTCCTGGCCTCTGATAGCCCGAAGGAATCCAGTCTTGGGGGACATCTTTGCTCAGCCCAGGCTCCAGGTAAGACCATTCTGACAAGCCAGGTTTGCCAGGCCAGTGGACCCAGAAGGGACCAGAGAAGCAATTCTCTCTTGCTTCCCTGGGAGTTGTGGGAGATAACTATGGCCATCCTGCTTAAGAAGTTGACGTGGCCCCATTCCCTGGTGGCATCCCATAAGACCTGCCCAGGAGATTGAGGCTGGCTTCCTGGCTGGACTTCTGTGTGAGACAGCGATCATTCCCAGAGGCAACTGACTTACCTTTCTCATCCCCACTTTCTTTATTTTTAAGATTTTATTTATTTATTTGACAGAGATTGGAAGCAGGCTCCCTGCTGAGTAGAGAGCCTGATGTGGGGCTCGATCCCAGGACCCCAGGATCATGACCCAAACCGAAGGCAGAGGCTTTAACCCACTGAGCCACCCAGGCGCCCCTCATCCCCACTTTCTATTAGCACTCCTCGGTGCTTTGAAATTCTCTTCCATAGCCTCTTTTACTTATAATGATGCCAATAATTTAGCGGCTAGTGTCTCTGAGTACGTCCTTCTGTCTAGCTTTGTGCTAGGCAGGTTTTACCTATGACTTAATCTTTACAACCATCCTAATAAGTAGGTCTCAGAGAAGCTAATGGAGTAAGTTGAGTGAGTGAAAGGATTTTCCTCTGCCGTTATAAGACTGGCTGTTGTGAACCTCACTAGCAGAGCAGAGGGTTAGGGGCAGGAAGGACCCGCACTGTTATTAGACTGCATACCAAGGACGATGGTACAGGCCAGAGGACGGTGTGGGAGAACTTTGAAGTCCTGCTTTTAAGCTGAATCACCTCTTCACAGGGCTGAAATGCATACTGAGAAGTAGCCACTATTTCCCAAAAGTCTGAAGGCCTCTGTTGTGCCTTGACATTTGCGGAAGAATTCAATAATCTAGGTACTTTGATTGTTCTTCCTTTCATGACTTTGAGGCTGAATTAAAAACTATAATTTAGTTGCATTTATTATTCCCAGAAAGCATCAAAGAGAATAGCTTTGTGTCGTGATAAAGCATCAGACCAAGGGCAAAACAAACCGAGAAAGGAATGTTGGGATTGGTAGAGATGCTGGAATTCACTGAACCAGAAGATACCTCCAGAGACAGGTCCCCGGAATGGGTGGGACAGCCCCAGTCCCTTTTAGGGAATGGAATTACAGAGGCTTTTTCTTGGGTAAGATTATATTCTATCTGAACAATTTCCAAAATCAAATTTTCTGTTTCATCGGGGCATCTGTGTCAACAAAAGGAAAAAAGATTTGAAATGTGTATCTCTCTGTACTCTAAAGATAGATATGTATTCTCACAAATGAATTGAACAAAACTTAAAAACCAGCTGCTTTCTGCCTCTTACTTCTATGTGTGTGTGTGTGTGTGTGTGTGTGTGTGTGTGTGAATCCAGTGATGTGATTTAGGCACAATGCCTGGCACATAGCAGACCCACAACACATTGCAGTGTTTCTCTTTCTTTCCAACCCTAGAGAAGTAGAGATTTTTGCTGATGACCCTGAAGCCATTATCTGCCTTCAGGTTTGCCAGATATGAGGTGCCAGGCCTTGATATCTGGAACAGTTTCATTCTGTAGCATTGCTGATCTTGGGCGGGGAAAACTCACTGCTCCCCAAGGCTGGCTCAGGCCCAGGGCACCTGGCTTCTTATGAGCCTCCCTGGGTCTGGCATGACAATTGAACCCGGCTCTCTGTAATTCAAACACAATTGAATTGTTTCTGAATTGCTCTGCAATTGCTCTGAAAAGTAAGATGGTGGGGAAGGGGTTCCTTTGATCTGGAGATGGAAAGATGAGATGAGATGTCCTCATCCTTGAATCCAAATGTCTGCAGGTTAGTAAATGCTCCCACAGCCAGCCCAGCCACTGTAGAAATGCAGATCTTTCCCCTGACAGAAAAGAGATAGCACCCCCAGGCCAACAGTGCTCATAGGTCTTTTGCTAAAAGTAAACAATTAAGACGCACTGTTGGACTGGAACAGCAGCAGAAAACAACAGCCATGAAGCACAGATTCCTGGCACCTCAGCGGCTGTCCCCTGGGGCCTCTGTCCCCCATTCCAGGGTGGAAGGCTCCATCTGTAGAGGGCACCTGTGTCTGAACTACCAGTTCAGCTTATATGGTTTACCCGCACTACTCAGAGTGTGGCCCAGACCAGTAGTATGGACAGCACCTGGAAGTGTGTTAGAAATGCAGTCTTAGGCCCTCCGTCAGGTCCACTGAATGAGAATCTGCATTTTAACCAGATCCCGGGTGATCTGGGTGCCCCCTGACATTTTTGACCTGGCCTTGTATTATCACCTGTCTTTCCAAACAAACACAGTCTTGGCTCCCCGCGGAGAATGCTATCCTCCCCAGGTGTGAGAATGTTCTACTGCCTTTCATCCCTTCCTTGTTGACTACTACCATGGGAGCCATCAAACACTGACTTAATAAGAACAACTTGCCATCTCTTTTCTGTCAGGGGAAAGATCTGCATTTCTACAGTGGCTGGGCTGGCTGTGGGAGCATTTACTAACCTGCAGACATTTGGATTCAAGGATGAGGACATCTCATCTCATCTTTCCATCTCCAGATCAAAGGAACCCCTTCAAGGCCCTGCCTCTAACTCAAACAAAACAGATACAAAAGGCATTCAGAAGCAGTGCTGCTAATTTAGCAAATAAAAATACAAGATGCCTCATTACATTTGCATTTCCGAGAAGCAATGGCAAGTTTTTTGGTACCAGTATGTCCCAAATGTTGCATGTGTCCTGTATTTTATCTGGCACCGCTACTCAGGGGCCAAAGTCCTGGGTTGCTCTGACCACCTCCCACCTCCACCTCTGCCTGTTTTAGGTTTCAGACCCTCAGTTGTTTCCAGTGGTAGTGGCTTTGGTTCATGTTTCAAGCCCAGATCATGGGGTGATTCGTTTCTCCCACTGTGGGTGAGACACAGGTGGTGAAAACAGCACAGATTTTGACATCAAGGCAGCCCCTTAATTCAGCAAGTTTTGTCTTCCTGAGCCTGTCTCCTTGCTGTACAGAGAGTGACTGGGACAGAACACATCTGCTTATCCAACGTCCTTGGCTGTCTTCAGTTATCTCTTGATAACCAGGTTCCTGGCAGGCAAGGCCCAGTTGTCCTTGAGTCTCTACCCTTGTCGAGGATCAACTCCAAGAGCTGGATGTGAACAGCACTACCGATGCAGACCGCGGCCGTCTTCCCATGGCGTGTGTTAGTGGTCTGCCATGAATTCAGTTCTGGTAGGAGCAATTCCTAGGTTGCAAATTTAGCATCAGTTCCTTTGCTCAAGGCGCTTCCAAGCAAAATGCAGTTATTAGATGGTGGTTATGTAGCAACAATAGTGGCTTTTTGTTTAAGAGGAAATGAATTTAACTATCGCCAATGGACAAATTTTCATTTGGGTGGTTTCAATTGCATGTCTAAGGAAAACATGTTTGGAATATTATGTATTCTGTGCATTCCACAAACACCATGTACTTCCCCCCCTCCCCACCTTGAATTTCCACTTTGGTTGGCTCCTTTAAGCCCTTCTGCTGTCACCACTAGAGGTCAGCAGAGGGAAGAAGGTGCCTTCTGGTCAACCCATTGGTCTTTGCCAGCTGGTAGCTTTGAGAGGGGAAGTTGAGTTTCTCTGTTAACTTTTTCTTTTCCAAATGGGGAGAAACAAACCTGAAATTGATGTATCCACATTAGTTTTACTAGCTCTGTTATACAAGCTGTATGTATATTTGATGACAGCTGAATAATCAAAAGTTAAAGAAGTACCAGCTTTATGAAGTGTGTTGCATCTAATGTTTACTTCGATTTTAACATCAAACCAGCAGCAAATTGCAGCCCCAGCTGTTTATGTTGTCCATGCAGTGTGGGCGTCTCACTGCAGTTAAGGAAATAGGATTTCACAATAATAAGAAAGAGAAGTTGGGATCTAGAAGTGCCATGAGCACCAGGTGGTGTATGGAAGTGTTAAATTGCTGTATTGTACACCTAAAACTAATACACCATGCATTTGCATTGCTCATCATGACCAATGACTTCTGTGCCAGCCCCTTTGGCCCTCTGGATGGTTCCAAGTATGTTGGAGGAAGGGGCAGACTCCAACAGTTAATCTCAACCTGGGGGCTGGCTTTTTTTTTTTTTTTTTTTTTAATTTATTCATTTGACAGAGATCACAAGAGGCAGGCAGTGAGAGGAAGGGAAGCCAGCTCCCTGCTAAGCAGAGAGCCTGATGCGGGCCCGATGTGGGGCTTGATCCTAGGACCCTGAGATCATGACCTGAGCTGAAGGAAGAGGCTTTAACCCACTGAGCCACCCAGGCACCCCACCTGGGGACTGGCTTTAACAGAGGCACCAACTTGATCCTTGATGAGTTTCAAATTGTTGGCTTTCAAATTATAACCCTGTAGCGGAAGGAGGATATATTAAAAGAAACACTCTCTTCATTGGGGAGGCTGGTTGGCAGAGTCGGTTAAACGGCTGACTCTTGATTTCCGCTGAGGTCATGCTCTCAGGGTTCTGGGATTGAGTACTGCGTGGAGGTCTGTGCTCAGCACAGAGTCTGCTGGAGGAGTCTCTCTCCCTCTCCCCTCTCCTCCCATGTGCGCATGTGTACTCTCTCTCTCAAATAAATAATCAAATCTGTAAGGTTTTACAGGAGAGCACGACACCAGGCGAGATAGGTGCAAGGCAAGGTTTATTAAAGGCGACCTTGGGGGGCACCTGGGTGGCTCAGTGGTTTAAGCCTCTGTCTTCGGATCAGGTCATGATCTCAGGGTCTTGGGATCAAGCCCCACATTGGGCTCTCCGCTCAACGGAAGCCTGCTTCCCCCTTTCTCTCTGCCTGGCTCTCTGCCTACTTCTGATTTCTCTCTGTCAAATAAATAAAGTCTCAAAAAAAAAAAAAAATACTTTAGCTCTTAAAAAAAAAAAAAAGGCGACCTTGAGCGAGGTTCTGGAGAGGAGAGTTGGGGAAGTCACGCTCAGGATGGGGTCGAGTGGGTCTTTTATTTTGGTTAAGACAGAGCATAGGTCCACAGCCATATAAGGTAAGGTATTTGGTGATTGGAGAGTAGGGGGTGTCCTGATGTTCCTGTTTCCTGCATAGGTATCGGTTTATTTATGGTGATGTGTGCTCAGCATACGTCCTTCTGTCGGGAGAGTCATGGGTAAAGGAAGAGGGCAGCCTGGAAGATGACGGCCCGGCGGCCATTTTTATTGTTCCTCCTGCATTCCCAGAGCCGCCCACCCAACAAAATCTTAAAAAAAACAAACAAACAAAAAAAACAACACTCTTCATTGAAATGAATTTGGAATTTGTTGTTCCTGTTGTAAGAGAAAATAAGCTGGCTTTTGAACAGAACAGGCAGACATGATCAAACCAGGCCATTGTTTGCTTTTGCCTTAGGATGTCTCTCTAAAAATGTCCGAGGAAAGTCTCTTTGTCAGTAATTTGATGACCTCCATGGTCATTTTGTAGCTTTTCTACTGGACTAAACTCCTACATTTCTGGAAATGACTAAACATTGAAATCAGGGATTCCAATGACCACGTGTCAGAATCCAGGCATACTAAACATTGATGGTTCCATCCTGAATGAACCTAATTTTCTTAAAGAATTTGTTCCCCATCCCTCCCCCATAGACTGGAAAGTCTGGACCGTCCTAAACCACACTGTATACATGGCACAGTCTTACCATCCGCTGGCTAGAGCTCTCTCCTTGAAGCACATTCAGATTCATAGCATGTCCTCACCTAACCCTCAGGAAACAGGGGCCACCTGGTCCAGGCTCTCATCCAAACTGTCATCTTCTGCACGTGAAAACAAAGACCCAGGGAGGCTAAAGGACCCGCTCTCTGGATAAAGTCCTCAAGAAGAAAGCTGGAATCCCTAAGCGCTGATCTGGTTTCAGTGTCAATGTTTTTATGGTTGGTGGTGTCTTGTAAACGTGTGGTTCATAGGTCAGCAGCACCAGCATCAGGGAGCTTCTTAGAATGCAAATATTTTTATTATTATTTTTAATGTTAGTAAAATACGTATAAAATTTACCATCATACCGATTTCAAAGTGTACAGTCCAGGGCATTAGGCACATTCACATTGTGCAATCGTTACCACCACCCATCTCCAGAACTCTCTTCATCTTGCAACACTGAAACTTCATACCCATCAAACAACTCCCTTTTCCCCTCTCTCCCCGGGCCCATAGCAGCCGCTGTCTCTATGCACCAGACTCCTCTAGGTATGTCGTGTGTGTGCAGTCAGCCAGTCCCTGTCTTTTTGTGGCTGGTCTATTTCACTTAGGGTTCATCCAGATTGTAGCAGGAGTCAGAGCTCTGCGCTGTTCTATTGTATGTACACACCGTATTTTGTTTGTCCATTCATCTCTTGTGGAACCTTGGGTGTTTCTACCTTTTTTGGCTTTTGTGAAGCAAGTTACTATGTGAACATGGCTGTCCAAGTATGTCTTCAAGGCCCTGCTTTAATCCTTTTGAGTTTCTATCCAGAGGTGGGATTGCTGGGTCTCACCTGAGCGCAACTCAATTGGAATCTCTCCTCACGGAGGCCCAGGATCTGTGCTTTCACAAGCTCTCCAGGTGATTGCCTTATACCCCTGAGCTGGAGCACACAAGGCTCTGGAGGGCTCCTGGAGCACACAAGGCTCTGGAGGGCTCCTCGGGGTGGTGGGCTCGCGGGGGGAAGTGTGGGGCTGGCCTTCCTTGGTGAGGAGCTTGGTTGCTCCCCTGCCGTCATGGTGCCACTAGGAACTGACTTTGCTGCTGGTCAGACATGAGGTCTGACTACAGAGTCCTGAGGTAGGTGTCTTTAAGAGGGGACTTTGGAATCCCTCTCCCACCTTGAAGGCTCTAATTCATTGGAAAATAAGATTTCAGAGTAATAGGTGGGGCTTAAAACAACAACAACAACAACAACAAAGAAGAGGTGACAAAAAGAAAAAAAAGCTTGATTACTTTGCTTTTAAGGAAAAAGAAGGAGGAAACTGAATGATAATGAAAGAACTGTAAGGACTGGCTGGAAAAGGGAGCATAGTTAACCTCACCGGAATGCCTGCAGGGAACCTGGGGGGCAATGAATGAAGTGGGCCGGTGGGGGGAGGGTGTGTGTGAGTGACTGAGTGATGGGGAGAGGCGGGGCCCCAGCAGCCACACCAGACCGGTGGGTACGACTCAGCCACTCAGTTCCAGCCCACTGCTGACCTGTCTGAACTTGCACTAATTCCTTCGTTTTTCTGAAATTTTACAAAAGAAGCTTGATATCTGGGTGTGTGTGTGAAACCTCCCCATTTCCACTATTGGCTTCAATGTTTTAAAAATACTGGGCCAGTCAAATAAAAGACTGAGACAGATAGGAGCCCACAGATGGCCATTGAGAGCCCATGATCTTTCGCCATCTTTTCACTGAAACCGTGAGATAAAATAATGTGCTCAAGATAGGAGCCTCCAGTTCCCTTGGATAAACAGTTTAAACTCTCAAAGCCCCAGATTCCTCCTCTGCAGGAGGAGGATAATGGTGCCAGATCAAAGGAAGGTTGTAAGGATCAAAGCAATTAGCACAGTAGTTGCAATACAATGAGTTACTTAGTAAATCATAGCTAGTATAAATATTGTCAACATTCATTCATTTATTCAGTCATTCAGTTAAGAAATAGTTTTTAAGGGATGCCTGGGTGGCTCAGTAGTTAAATGTCTGCCTGCTGCTCAGGTCCTGATCTCAGAGTCCTGGGATCAAGTTCCACATTGGGCTCCTTGATCAACAGTGTGCCTGCTTCTGCCTCTAACTGCTGTTCTCCCTGCTTGTGCTCGCTCTCTTGAGCTCTCCCTCTCTCTCTCTCTGACAAATGAATAAATAAAATCTTTTAAAAAACCGAGTTTTTAAATGCTCTCTGCTCTGCTTGATGTTGGGCTGGACAGACCATGGAGATTAAAGCAGACACAGTCTCTGACGTTATGATTTTTATAGACTAATGGGGAAGACAGTCAAATCATTAAAAATAATAGTAATAACAGTGTGCTAAGTATGATGATGGCGATACAACAGGTTCCTATGGAAGCTGCCAGGGACTGGCAACCCAAATGAGTGGGATCAGGAAGTAGTGCGTCTAAGCTAAAACCTCCAGCCCTATTAGGTCCTTATATACAGGTTTTCAACTGGAGATGAATAGGTCTTTTCTGAGGATTATACCACCGTTGTGTTTTTTTTTTTAAGATTTTTATTTTATTTTATTTTTTAAATTTATTTGACAGAGAGATTACAAGTAGGCAGAGAGGCAGGCAGAGAGAGTGGGGAAGCAGGCTGGGCTCTCATGACCTGAGCCGAGGGCAGAGGTTTAACCCACTGAGCCACCCAGGCGCCCCACCGTTGTAACTTCTCCTGGCCCCAGAGAGAGACTCCAGTCTTTCATCTTACCAGGGCGGTCCTGCCATTGCCTAAAAGTCCACATGGCCAAATCTTAACACCACAGAACCTATGTCCCCCCCTCAGCTGGCTCTCCTGCCCAACTTTCTTCTAGCAAAATTATTCCATTTATCACCATTATCTTTGACTCCTTCCTCTATCAGCTTGTATGCAACTGGTTCAACAATAACAATGTTTTAGGTAATTGAAAGCTCACTTTATGCCATCATAGAAGGTGGGTGGGGGTTACATAGATCAATAAGATATACACATTAGCTCAACGAGCTAGTATTTGGCAAAGAATCCTTACATCAAGAGGTAACTTCTAAGTCAGCTTGCAAGAGTGTTCTAAAAGCAGGATGATGTGAAAGCATTTAACAATGGGTTCTAGGAAGGTCAGCAACTAACCAGAAGGGAACTCAGCCCTGAACAACCACTGTACTGAGTATATATATAACTTGGAATGAGAGTTTAATAAGCATTATTTAGGCCCATCTTAGCTGAAAGGGGGGACTCTCTCAGGTATCTTGGAGGCTCAGCATTAGTTAGCATGAGAATAAAGGAGGGAGAGGATAAGCACTGAACAGATTGACTGGTATGTGTAAAAATACTTCTTCGTTTGTATTTGTGCTGCTAGAATGTAGAGTAGGGGACTTAAATCCTGGGGAGCCGCTGAAGGGCCTTAATCAGGAGTGCAGGTAGATCAGCTATGCGTTATAAGGATGGCTTTTGGGCAGAAGGAGGCTAGTGAGGAGGGTGAGGTGTCGCAGGCACATTTGGTTGCCTATCCTACTGGCGTCCAGCGATTTTGTTCTGTCATCACCCTGTCGTGGGCTCAGGGCAAGTGGCCCCTTCTCAGTTCCATCAATGAATTCTGATTAATCGATAGACAATCCTGGTCACGTGTTTACATTGCCATGCAACCTTCACTGAAGACCCAAAAGCAGAAATCAGCTGAAGAACTGAGCGGCCTAGGGCTGTGGCAGTCATTGTGTGGCCAAAGGCATGACTGTCATGAAACCGCCAACATTCTCACAGAGTCCTTGATAAACCTTATTGTGTTGCCGAGTTAATGATCTTGTGAGATGCTTCCAGACTTTTTGTTGAGACAGGGATATTGGCTATTGCTAACATGCTGTGGTTTGAGTTTTCCGCAACTTCAAGCTGAAAGAAAGAACCAGGGGGCAGGGAATCTGTTTAGGGGCTCCTGGAAGGACCTAGATGAGCGATGGTGGGACCAAAAATAAGGCAGAGGGAGGTAAGGACGAAGAAGGAGATGGATTCAAAAATAGGGAGGAAAATCAGCAAACTTGGTAGGTGTTAGGTGTGGGAGTGAGGCAGACATGAGAAGCCCATGACTCCTTGTGAGGCACCAACTCCTTAGATTCTTCCAGCAAAATATTAATTTTGTCCAGATGTGTCTCTTTTTAAAAAAAGATTTTATTTATTTATTAGACAGAGATCATGAGTAGGCAGAGAGGCAGAGAGAGAGAGAGAGAGAGGAGGAAGAAGGCTCCCTGCTAAGCAGAAAGGCTGATGCTGGGCTCCATCCCAGGACCCTGAGATCATGACCTGAGCTGAAGGCAGAGGCTTAACCCACTGAGCCAGCCAGATGCCCTGTCCAGATGTGTCTTAAGGAAGAGTTAGGGATGACAGCAGATTTCCATTTTAAACCAATTAAAGCTCAATAAATCTACTGAAATCTACTTTGAAGGTCTGGAGTTGCTTCATCTGTGTTTTCATGACATTTTCTTGGCCATATCTAAACATTATTTTATACCGAGTCCTTGGTCAGAAATAAACTCTACAAATATATCACAATTCCTGGGTGAAAATAAGCTCTGATTTATAAAACCTGCTTTAAGAAAAAAAAAAATTTTGTGATGTCGTTGACATATCGTATTATATTAGTTTCAGGTATATGACATGATTTGGTATTTGTATGCATTGTAAAATGATTGCTGCAATAAGTCTAGTTAATATGTGTCACCACACGGAGCTATAAATAGCTACACATTTTTCTTGCGATGGGAATTTTTAAGATCTAATCTCTTAGGAACTTTCAGATATACAATACAATTTATTAACTATAGACACCATGCTGTACATCACATTCCCACCATTCTTCTGTTTTATAACTGGAAGTTTGTACCTTTTGGCCCCCTTCATCCATTTCACCCACCCTCCACCCCCTGCCTCTGGTAACCACCAATCTGTTCTCTCCATCTCTGAGCTTTCCCCCTAAGATTCCACCTATACGTGAGATTAGACGGTACTTGTCTTTCTCTGTTTGACTTATTTCACTTAGCATAATGCCCTCAAAGTCCATCTATGTTGTTGTAAATGGCAAGGTTTCCTTCTTTTTTTTTTTTTTTTTTAATGGCTGAATAAAAATCTGCTTTAGAAATAGGTTCTAGAACCACATTCTAATTAAAACCTGGGATCTGATGTATTTACAGAGCTAGAGTCCCCAGCGGCTGTCAGCAGACCGCTCCTGAAGGGCCCCCGCCCACGGGTCTGCATATTGACCTCTTAGTGACACCTCCCACAGCTAGGCCTTTTGTTTATCAACCCAAATGATCTCTAGTGTTTTTTAATTTTTATTTATTTATTTATTTTTAAAGATTTTATTTATTTATTTGAGGGAGAATGAGTGAGAGAGAGCATGAGAGAGGAGAAGGTCAGAGGGAGAAGCAGACTCCCCAAGGAGCCGGGAGCCTGATGCAGGACTCGATCCTGGAAGTCCGGGATCATGACCCGAGCCGAAGGCAGTTGCTCAACCAACAGAGCCACCCAGGCGCCCCTCTAGTGTTTTTTAAAATATTTATTTTATTTCATGATAAGTGTACTCTGTGATCTCCACCCTCCTCCTCCTCCTCCCCTTCTTCTTCTACTTCTCCTTCCTCCACCTCTTCTTCTTTTTTTAAAGATTTTATTTACTTATTTGACAGAGGGAGTGAGCATAAACAGGGGGAGCAGCAGAGGGAGAGAGAGAAGCAGCGTCTCCATTGAGCAGGGAGCCCAATGCAGGGCTCATCCCAGGACCCTGGGATCATGAGCCCGAAGATAATAGCTTAACCCACTGAGCCACCCAGGCGCCCCCATCCTCTCATATTTTTAACCATAGTGAGGAAGTGGTTGAGTATTCTGATTCTTCTTATTAACTTCCTACAGTACTGCATTACTTTTTCCCTAAATTTCAAACATAGTAGAGGCTTAGTGTGTAAAGCTTGTGAAAAGAAAAAATGTACACACACACTCCCCACGCCCAATTTCACAACTCAAAGATAACCATTGTTAATCATCAAAATGTATATGCCTTCGTATTTTCCACATATGACCTACCACCTAATGGGGTTAAAGGCTAACATTCAGGAAACATTGGGACTGGGCAAAAATATAACGATTAAGACCCATATACAGTGCTTTTTTACTATTAGGCTCTGACCTATGCCCTCCACATTTAATCCTCACAACAGGGTCATGACATAGGTTCCATTTTATAGATGGGGAAACTGAAACACTGAGGGGAAGCAGTTTACCCCAACCCACACAGTAGCGAGAGCCAGAGCCATGATATGAACCCAGGGAGGGAGTCTGGCTCCAAAGGCTGGGCATGTAACCACCACACGAATGCAAAGCTGAGCTCTTAGCAGACCTGGTCTGCGTGACCATGTCAGGAGAAGCTTCTAGCAGGCAGTGGCACTTTAGCTGGCCTGAAATGTGAGCAGCCGGTATCCAGAAGCGGGAGGAAGAAGGCAGGTGGAAGAGAGAATTCTAAGACCAAATGACCTGTGTCAAGGCAGGAAGGTAGGGAGGTGGAAAAGAAGTTCTAAAGGTGAGAGGGGGGATGCCTGGGTGGCTCAGTCAGTTAGGTGTCTGCCTTCGGCTCTGGTCATGATTTCAGGGTCCTGGGATGGAGCCCCGAGTCCGGCTCCTTGCTTGGCGGAGAGCCTGCTTCTCCATCTGCCTGCTGCGCCCCCTACTTGTACTCTGACAGATAAATTTTTGAAAATCTTAAAAATAAAAATAAAATAAAGGTTGGGGGGGGTGAGGAGGGAAAAGTGACCGAAATGAGGCTGAATAAGAGTGGGGAACTCAGGAGGGCTTCATAAACTCTGTGCAAGGGTCTGGAATTCTCCGTGAAGGAAAGGGTGGCTTACTGAAGGAGTTTAAGCCAGAAAATGACAGACTTAATTTGCTTCTTAAAAAGACCCCTTTGATTAAAGCCTCTGCCTTTGGCTCAGGTCATGATCCCAGGGTCTTAGGATCAAGTCCCACATCAGGCTCTCTGCTCAGCAGGGAGCCTGCTTCCACCTCTCTCTCTCTCTGCCTGCCTCTCTGCCTGCTTGTGATCTCTGTCTGTCAAAAAAAAAAAAAGACCCCTTTGAAGGGACTCTGGGTGGCTCAGTCATTAAGCGGCTGCCTTTGGTTCAGGTCATGATCTCAGGGTCCTAGGATCCAGCCCCGAATGGGGGGATCCTGCTCAGCGGGGAGCCTGCTCCTCCCTCTCCCACTCCCCCTGCTTGTGTTCCCTCTCTCCATGTCTCTCTCTCTCTCTCTCTCTGTCAAATGAATAAATTAAATCTTTACCACCCTGGGGGGAAAAAAAAGACCCCTTTGAGGGATGCCTGAGTGACTCAGTCAGTTAATTGTCTGACTCTTGATTTTGGCTCAGGTCAACATCTCATGGTCACAGGATTGAGCCCTGCATTGGCGGGCTCTGCCCTCACCAAGAAATCTTCTTGAGATTCTTTCTTCCTCTCCCTTTTCCCCTTTGCTCCCCTCAAATAAATAAATCTTAAAAAAAAAAAAAAAAAGAGTTTAGAAGATATATATTTATGGATGAAATAAAAAGAAGTCTGGGATTTGCTTGGAAATATTACTGACAATTGTTGAAGCAAGGTGATGGGTACATTGTATCTATTATATGTTAGAAATTTACCATTAGCAAAAGATAAATTCTGTGTATTTATTAAGTCCCTTCCATGGGCCAGGTACTATAGTTAGCCGCGGACACTTGTAGCCCTGCCCTGAAGGGAGCCCACAGTGAACGGGGGAAAGCAGCTATTAAACACATGGCGTCAAAATAGTGACAAGCTTGTGGACACACAGGTTGGCTAAGAGTAGGGAGGGGAGACTGCTTCCAAGCCCAAGAAGCAACACATGCAAGAGCCCTGGGGCTCGAGAGAAGAATTAAAGTACAGTTAAGAAAAGAAGAGTCTGCAAAGGACCCGGTTAAGGCAGCTGAGGTCCTCCCACCCAGGGCTAGAGCAACTCAGCTAGATTTTCTGTTTGTACAGAATTTGTATTCCAAAGGTATTCGGTATATAGTCCTTCTCACCAATTTAGATTGCTATCTCCCCTATTCTATCATATCTTCTTTGCTGACAGGACCCTCCCATGACACACCCTGCCTTTCCAACACAGGACTTTCTCCGTGGGCCATTAACTTTGCAGCCAAAGTAATGAACCTATAGGCAGTGTACATAGCAGCCTGGTCCCATTGACCTTCTGGGCAGCAAAATAAGCCTGAAACCTCTTATTTGTGCATTCAGGGATTACCTTGAAATGAAACATTATTGATTTGTCTTGTTTTTGTTTTCCTGATCTGGTAGGGGAACCGTGTGGGGCCTGGAGGGCTGTGTGAGGGGCTGTTCTTTAATGGAGAACACCTTTTGGGGGGACCAGCTTGTCTCAAAGCATCTAATACACACATCAGCAGTTAGCACTGATGAGTGAGCTGAGAGGCAGCCTGTACTTTAATCAGGTTATGGTCCTGATCTTACAGATCTTCATAATTTTCTCATGCCTGTTTCACTAGGAAAATATTTCCAAATGTGTTCCTTTGAGTTTTCATTGTGTTTTATGTTTTCATTGCACCTTCTTTGTGTGCTCAGGAGACTGTTCAAGTGTTGTTTATTAGCTCCTCAAGGACAAATCTTAAAAGAAAAATAATCATAGTCAAGAATTTAGAAAGTTGGGGCGCCTGGGTGGCTCAGGGGTTAAAGCCTCTGCCTTTGGCTCAGGTCATGATCTCAGGTCTTTGACTCAGGATGGAGTCCCGCATCGGGCTCTGTGCTCGTTGGGGAGCCTGCCTCCCTCTCTCTCTGCCTGAGTACCTACTTGTGATCTCTCTCTCTCTCTGTTAAATAAGTAAATAAAATCTTTAAAAATAAAAAATTTTTAAAAAAAATTTAGAAAGCAAGAACAGAGAATTTGATAATACAGGAAAGGGCAGAGTGTTACCATTACGGTAATCTGAACATACCCCATTTCCAAGGCCAGCAGGAGTGCGTGAACTTACACTGAAATTGCTTTTTTCTGTTAGAAATGCTGAATGAGTGTGACTCATGTAGAAGTCAACACACAGTTATACTGGACCCTAACTTGGTACGTTACACATCTAGGAAACTCCGTCTGAGTGGTTGCCTGCCCTCTGAACTGGCATCTCCTGTTGGGAAACCGATCATCAATGCCTGCCTGTCAGAGCCAGAATTTACACCCCCATGGCTGATTTCACAGACATTTGCTGGTTGTTCATATGAGTTCCTTTTTGAGTCGGTCCCAAGGAGTGTGCTATTTTCCTTCCTCCTTCTCTCACATTTTCTGGTCCTTCTCTGCGGACTCCTCTGCTTCTCCCTTATTCCTCTCCTCTTCCTCCTCCCCCACACCTTTCCCTTCCTGTGCCTTCTCCTCCTCCTTCTTCTTCTCTCTCCCTCCTCCACGCCATCTTCCTCATGCACCTCCTTCTTGTTCAATGTTTCTGGCACCAAAGGATGGGCAAGGTTTTTATGAAGCCAAGACTCAAAATTGCGAGTTAATCTAAATGTCTAGGGCTTTGGGGTTAGTAAGGCAAAGGCATCTAGGTTTACCTCTTGGGCAAAGTTAAGAGCAGTAATGCCCTTTTCTTGAGCTATCATGTTCCTGGGTGCAACAGAGGATTTGCTTCCTTCTGTTTGACTCGGTAAACATTCCCCTGGGCTACCTTGCCAGTGAATTGTACAAATTTTATCGCCTTGTTATGTTTCTGCCATGAGGGAGGGCTCGTTCCACTGCTTTGATAAGTCTGTTTAAACAGCACCATGTGGGTTTCTAATCAGCATCAGGCACTTCGTTACCATGACCCTAGATTATTATTTAATTATCCTATATTGCTGTATTGCAAAATGGGGGCCCCATGAGAGAAATGTCACACACATACAAAAAATGTGGCTCTTGAGATATCCATTCATGCCATGTTATAAGGGGGGTGCTGAACTTTGAGCCACCCCCATACTGAGCAATGGACTATGTTAATGGACTATGATAACTTCTCTGCTTTCTGGAAGCCCACCATTTAGGGAGGGGCACAGAAACTGTAATCTCGGCAGGCTGTGAAAATTCAATAGTTAGGAGTAATAGGGAGATACTAGTCTGAAGGTCAGGAGAAATAGGATCTAGTTCTAGACTTCATCCCTAGCTGGCAAATCACACACTTTCTCTGCCTAACACACTTGGAGGACTAGCTGACTTCTCGGATGCCCTGTGGCTCCATGGCTCGGGAGTCTTGAGGGGGAGAGCCGGAAACATCCATGGAGTACAGAATTAGTCTTTAGAGGGCACATCAAGGCATCAATTAGGATGTAACATAAGGAAAGTCAGTAGGGCCCTGGAAGTATTCCCAGCATTAAAAGAATAAAACAGAAAATAAATAAAACGGGCTTTCTCTTATACAGGAAAGCCTCGGACCATCAGCTGGCTACAAGATGATTTTTCTGACTAGACTTACACCCCTTCAGGGGAGGGAACAAATCAGACTTGTATCCTGCTCCTGATTTGCCATTTTGGCTTCATACTTGGGACTGCTCAGTGAGGGTTAGTGGAGGAAGTTTGAAGGAAACTTCTTGAGAAGAGGAAATGTGCTCCATGTCAACCAGGAGCCAGGTGTCCAAGAAGAAAAAGAAATACATAAAGGACCCCTGGAGCACTTAAACTATTTTGGCATCTAAAAATTTACATTTCAGGAGCACCTGGGTGGCTCAGTGGGTTAAGCCTCTGCCTTCGACCAGGTCATGATCTCAGGGTCCTGGGATCGAGCCCCTCATTGGGATCTCTGCTCGGGGGGAGCCTGCTTCCCCCCCACCCCTCTCTGCTTGCCTCTCTGCCTACTTGTGACCTCTCTGTCAAATAAATAAATAAAACCTAAAAAAAAAAAGGCAATGTTTCACAAGTGACACACAAGTCACACTGTGTCAGAAGCATGCAGAGGGAGAATGAGCATGGACCCCCTCCCCTCCCCTTTAAAAAAATGTACATTTCAGGTCACTTTTCAAAAAAATAGGGCAGTCATGTGAGGATAAGCCGGTTTCTGCTAAAATCTCAACTACCACAAAATCTTGCAAAGATGTTTAAAAATATTTCTTGACCAGAGCTCTGATGACTAAAAATGGGACTGACATCGTCCTGCCCCAAGTCTAGGTACAGGAATCCTTGCTTTGTAATGAATCTTGTGCTTTTGTACTCACATCCCTGACAAGCCCAAGACCACTGCTGATTTTCCCAGTTACTGTGTGAGGAGCTCTCTGGCTCCTCCCAGCTGTGAGCAGCTTGGGATAGAGCCCTGGTTCTCAGCAGGGGGTGATTTTGTTGGGGTTGTCATGATGGAAGAGGGGCACTGTGCTTCTGGGATCTCATGGGTAGAGGCCAGGAACGCTGCTAAGTAAATATCCTCCAGTGCACAAGCCTGCCTCCGATAACAAAGAATTATCCAGCCCCAAATGTCAACAGTCCAGAGAAGCTTTAGAATAGAGCAATGGCTGTCAGATTTCTTTGGCTGTTTCCTGACAAAATATTTCACTTTACAACAATTGAGAGCCCCCAGTCACACGGGGACACTCACATGCAGCATCAGTGTAACTAAAATTAAAGCTTTACCCCACAAATACTTACCCTTAATGCATGGGATACACTCCGATGTCTACTATGAAGTTGCAGGTGAAATCTTAGCAGAATCCATTGTGTTGATTTCACAATCTTTTAATGGGTCACAGCCTATAGTTGGCAAAACACTGGTATAGAGAAGCTCTAAAACTTTGGGGTCAAATAAAAGCAAGTTTAAATGCCAGACTCAACACTTAATTTAGGCTAGTCACTTAACCTTCATAGGTATCAAAATCCCCAAATGTAAATAGAGGATGATAACAGAATCTAGGACCACCTGGGTGGTTCAGTTGTTAAGCACCCGACTATGGCTCAGGTCATGATCTCAGGGTCCTGGGATCAAGCTCCACATCTAGCTCTCTCTTCAGTGGGGAGTTTGCTTGTCCCTCTCCCTCTCTCTTACCTCTCCCCTACTTGTTCTCTCGCTCTCTCTCCCTCAAAATACAAATGAATAAAAAAAAATCTTAAAAAAAACCTAGAATCTCCCTCAAATAACTTTTATGGAGATGAAATGAATATAAAAGTGAGAAAATGCCCTTTATGTGGGAGACACTAAACATATGTTAGTTCCTTTACATATACTCTAAAGGTAAGACACTAACATCCTCTTTTTTCTAAATTATAAAATCAAATTTGCCCAGCAGTGGGAAAATACAGAATTTCAACTGGGGGAAAAAAAAAAAAGATTGAGTATCCTTTTCTGTGGAGAGAATTTAGAAGGTTTTGGCAAAAGTCAGGGGAAGACAAAAGACAAAAGTCCCGTTAATGCTTTTGAGCAAGTACAGCATGACAGCCAATGAGTGGAGACTGACTGCTCCCTTGTCCCACTCCCTGTGAGTGAGGTCCTTGGATCTCAGTGTCCCTCACAGGCTTCCAGGGTGAGCACGTGTGTGGGATTAAGGCAGCCCTAGTTACTCCTCAGCTTGAGAAGAAATGGCAACCTGAGCCTGGTTTGGTGCAATTCCATGGTGATGGCCACTGATGGGAGAGAATCTGGGCAATGAAGCCCTTTGTGGGGCTCCTCCAACCCCACTCTGAAGAAGGCAGATACTTCACTCTTCTGTTTGAATGCATATCATAAAGTACAGTTTGCTTCTCTGGTTTCATTTGTTCAGCGGTTATCCATCCATCCATCCATCCATCCATTCATCTTTAGGGAAATCAGGAGATGGCATCATGGTGGGGAAGCCCTTCACTATGTCTACGGATGAGGCAGAATGGAGACCATTGGGTGGCTCCCGGCTACAGCTGGAGTAGAGGTAGGTTCTAAGTGAGGTCATCTTAAGTTGGATATAAAAGTGACTGCTTCAGGGCGCCTGGGTGGCTCAGTGGGTTAAAGCCTCTGCCTTTGGCTCAGGTCATGATCTCAGGGTCCTGGGATCGAGCCCCACATCGGGCTCTCTGCTCAGCGGGGAGCCTGCTTCCCCCTCTCTCTCTGTCTGCCTCTCTGCCTACTTGTGATCTCTCTCTGTCAAATAAATGAATAAAATCTTAAAAAAAAAAAAAAGTGACTGCTTCAAAGTACTTTTCTCTCATAAACTAAGAGACTTCCATCCTAGATGGCAAGTAAATAGTTTTAACCTTCAACAAAAATATCAGCATATTAAGAAGAAAATGGACTGATTTGATGGAATAAAAATTTAAGTCATCTTGCCCATGAAAGAGCACATAAGCAAAATTTAAAGGAAACCAAAGACACAGCAACTCATCAAATGTGTGGATCTCATGTGGATTTGTATTTCAACGAACTATAAATACATCTGACACATACAAATGTCAGAAACTTGGTATTTGCTTGCATATTAGATGGTGTTAAAGAATTATTGTTGATTTCTAGGTATAATTTTAGGTGTCTCATTGTGGTTATTTTCAACACAGTTCTTATGCTTGCAACATATTCATAGCAGTAAGGATAAACTGGAGAGCAGGGAAAGGGACCCCTACATATATAGAAATGTCTCTCAAAACCTTCCTTAATTGCCATGAACACCATGAGACTTGCTACCGGCCCCAAGTTTGGCTGCCCGTCATCTGAAAGGCCAATACTCAGGAAACAGGTTTTGAATGGAGGGGGGATATGAGCTGTCATCAGAAGGCTAGCCACCTGGCCAGCCACCAACTCAGAGGTTTTTAAAGGGCTTTTTAAAGGAGGGTCGAGCAGTTAATCAGTAAAGGGAGTGAGGAGGCCTGCAACATTCCTTGATTGCATGCAGCCTCCCTGATACAAGTGTTATCTCTGTGCTCAGGGTTGTGCTCAAGGGTCTGGTTGCGAGAGGGTCGGGTTCCTGTTTTGTGCAGTGCAACAGTAACTGTTCTTTCTGCAAATGAGGGCAACGTTTACAGATACACAAAGGAAGGTTACTAAAATCATTTGTGTATCCTAAAAAAGAGAAGAGCATTTGGCTAAAAAAAAAAAAATTGCTAGGTTGATCAGAAAGCTGAGGCTGCTTCAAACAGACTTACTGGCCTCTCTGCATCCCGGGAAAGCTCTGGTCGCTGCCTCCTCAAGGCCAGTGGTCTGTCTGCTAAGGATCCAGGGACTTAGGTCAGCAAGTCAGGAGCGTTAGCTGAACGCAGGTTAGCCCTTCAGACTAACCGGAATGCTTGTTACGCACTTCCTTCGGAACTTTTTGGAATGGCACCTGGTTGGCAGCCTTGTTGAAGTCTCTTCCAACATCTTCTCAAAGTCTCCATGATTTTATAAATGAATTGACACAAAATTATAAGGGACTGCTTATGTACCTGGTTGGGTCCTTGAGCGGGTACCCATGGATACATACTGGATGGATTCATGACATGGTGGCTAGAAAGTGAGAGTGATTGCTTGGAAAACCAAGGCTCCTGGGGACCTAAATGCCATTCTGCTAAAATGTTACCAGGTGATTCTAGTTTCATTTTTTTTTTTCCCCTGGCATCTCAAATATGTTTTCCATCTGAGATGGGTACAACCCCGAAAGCATTTTATTCTGCTCCTTATCTTTTTTCAAGAGACAGAACTCTGATGTTCCAGCAAGTTCCAATGGTGGACATCAGTGAAATGAAGTCGGTGCAGACCAGAGCCGTTTTCAACTACTTGGTCTCTAGATATGACCTCTGTGGGAGAGACCTAAACGAGAGAGCCCTGTGTGGTACATTTTCTGTGCTTTCATCAACAATTAACAGGAGCAATCTAGTTCCTTCCCTGAATGAGCAGGTCTGTACTCACAGGTTTCATGGCCAATAGCAGTGTAGGTCTTGGTGTTATTATAGAGGTCCAGCACAGCCGAGGCGTATGAGGGTGAGAAATAGTAAACATGGAGTGGATTCAAGTGAGTATGATTATATAAGGGGGTACAATCTATGGATATAGTACACTGACAGAGTTTCCCAAAATGGATGAACTACGAAGCCAGGAGGATAGTGGAAACCTGACTCCAGGGACTCAGGCCTTGAGGAGCTGGGTACACCCAATAGCTAGAGCCAAACGCAAAACTCTGAGTGTCTAGAGAAGAAGGCTCGGGAAAGGACGAGGAAAGCTAGGGCCTGACTGGCATTCCTTAGGCATTGACCTTCACTTCTTGTGAGCTAACAGTAATGCAGCACCCTGACTCTCAAGGCATTTTATAAAAACTGACGGTGAGGAAGAATTGTACCAGTTGTACCCAAATCTTGGTTTTCCAACAAGACTTCCACTAACCAGGACCTGATCTAGAATTCTCTCTTTAGCAGACCTCCATGGTCATAGTCAACAGCTTGGGCTGTTGAAGGCTCTGAGAGCCACACAGGAAGTTGGAATAGATCTTGCAGAGCACCATGCAGGGGCTTTGATCCAAGAGCAGCACAATGACATCAGTGGGTCAGGAGAGACTCTGGCAACATGGTAGGGAGACATGAGGCCCATAGCCCTTCAGGAGAATATGGTAGTGTTTCAGAGATGGATGAATGAGATGTATCTGGACAGAGATGGGGGCAGTGGGCGGAGAGGAACAGACAGATGGAGGGATGTCAAGGAAAAATTCGTTGACATACTTGAAGACATGGTTCTCAGACTTGAGAGGAAAGTCGTGCAAACTAAGGAAATAAGGTTCCATTGCTCTACATAGTATGTGTGTTATGTTTTTCTTGAGAGATAAAAGGAGAATATTTCAGGATCAAAGTACCTGAAATTGGACTAAATAAAAACCATGGGCCCAAAAAAAAAAAAAAAAAAAAGATTGCAGGAGATACGGGGGTCCATCCATAGAATGAAAGGGTTAACACAGACACAGCAGCCATCTTTATAAGGCATTAGATCATTCTGTCAATCACTGAACCAATGTTAAGTCATTGCTTGTGTGTTGACCCTATTCAAGAAGGAAAGAATTCATAGAAATCAAGAAATACTCTCTCTCCTGACCCTTGTGGTGCTGAGTTTGGGGCACATGCACATGATGAAGACCTGAACAGTCTTCCCATTTGAGCACAGCTCTACTTTGAAATCACAGAGCCCTATGATAAGATAAATGAAAATGGTCTATTACCATATAGCATTTGAAGTTTTATTATTTTCTTTGCCTGATAATTATCCATAGTTCCTTATGTGTACATAGTCTGAAAGGGTATTTGTCAAAATTTCCTGAAGTTGGAGGTGCCATGGGATTTTCTCTTCATGTTATCATTTGCATATTATTGGAAGACTTTAATACATTTCATGAATTTCCCCAACATTTTATTCAGAAAAGTTGCATATATTGGAATAGTTGAAAGAGACATACAGTGGACACATGTTTTACGGAGGCATTAGCCAGGGCTTCAGCTGAAGGAAAGAACAGCCCAGACCCAGTGTCCCACTGATTCAGGGGCAATATGGAGGGTCTGAAGCCCCCACCCCATCAGTGAGGCAGGAGAGGTGGGGAGGTAGGGTTGGAGAGCAGGGAGGAGCAGAGGGGCCCAACCTGACTGAGCTTGAGCTCATGGTGTGATTTTTTAAATCCTCCAGGTGTTAAAGAGCCATGGACAAGACTACCTTGTTGGCAACAGGCTGAGCAAGGCTGACATTCACCTGGTTGAACTTCTCTACTATGTGGAAGAGATTGACCCCAGCCTTCTAGCCAACTTCCCTCTATTGAAGGTGATCTCTCTCACAGCTTTCAGGAGGGAAGGCTCACACCTCCCACCTCAGGATCTGACATTCGGACGCAAGCCCCATAACTGCCTCTTCTCAATTCCACTATGCCCTCCAGAGTTAGCTCCTAGGAGCTGATTGAAGCACAGAATCTTGTCAAGCCAAGGCCATTTGAGGTGGATGCTTCCCCAAGAGTAGATTGTCTTCACCAGGAGAAGGACCCAGAGCTCAGCATCTATCTTCCCATCCCCATTCCATTATGGTTTCTGTCCTTGTTTTCTCTGGGGTTTCCCTTATCCATGTGTATCCTCTTTCCTTTGTGTGTCTGCCGGAGGAGCTCTTCTTCCTTCTGCTTCCTTCCTTCCACTCCTGCTCCTAATGGCAGACATCATGTTTCTCTGGGCAGAGTCTCCCTCTCTCCCTGTGCCTCTCTCAGTGGGCTGACTGGTTCTGAACGATCTTGTGGTTTACCTTTCTATATTTCCTGTCTTCCATTCTGGGGCAGTTTTCCTATATATTTTATTGTCTGTCAGGAGACTTTATGTGTGTCGTTCCCTGACAGATACATTCCTCTTCTGGCTGTTGCACTAGAGTGATGTATCCACAGGATTTATGCGTAAGGAGGGAGACAGGGAAGCCCTGAAACTGAAACGAGTCTGAAAGAAAGATGCCTTTGGGGCAAATGTCATTGAGCTGTCTTTTCTTCCTCTCACCTTGATGTCTCTCTGGGTGTGGTTCCCAGCCTCACACTGGTACTGATGGAGGAGACTCAGCTGGTCCTTGCAGGAGGGTCTCTGTTCCCTGCCTTGTGCTAATGATGGGGTTGGGCTTTGGCTCCATTCTGAAGCTGTGCCCTTGTGCACTGCAGGCCCTGAAAACCAGAGTCAGCAACCTCCCCACGGTGAAAAAGTTTCTGCAGCCTGGCAGCCAGAGGAAACCTCCCATCAATGAGAAGAGTTTAGAACAAGCCAAGAAGATTTTCAGGATGAAATGAAGCAGGAATGGATGCCCAGCCCACGCAAAACACACCTGCTGAGGTTTTCTAGCCATGAAGTGCGTTACCTCCATGTAATTCCTGGCTATTGTGAGGTTAGGTTACCGATTGCAAAAGCTTAGTGGTAATTTCATTAGAAATTATGCAGATTTAGTTGCAAAACAATTTGTTTTGATCAAATATCAAATCATGGTCACCTCCTAGGATGTGTCTCTTGGCCATAAGCATAAATAAAGGGAGAAAAATTTCATGGGTTCTTTCTTTGATCTATTAAAAAAAAAATAGTCATTTTGTCTATCATGTACCTGTCAAAAAGAGTGAGGTAGAAATTTTCATAGGACATTTTTCTACACAGAAATAGTCTCTTTCTTTTGTATTTTGCTATATTTCTGATGTGCAACCTAAAAGGTTTCTTTCTTTCTCATCTTAACTTGACTATAACTGCAAAGACCCTATTTCCAGGTAAAGTCACATTCACAGGTACCCAAGGTTAAGACTTCAACCTATCCTTTCTGGGGTACACAATTTACTCTGTAACTTCACACTAGGGCATGAGAGCAAACTGAGCATAAACCTAATCAGGACATCTTGGCTTGAATCTGTGAATCTTCATGGTCTGTCATGAGGGGGCAGTTTGGATTTTGTTCCAAGGAAAATAGGGTGTCACTGAAGTGCAGCCATATAGCCCGCTTTCCCAGCCTGATGTACATATAATAAAATCACATCTTTTAAGTATTCATCTTTTTTTTTTAAAGGGTTTTACTTATTTATTTGACAGAGATCACAAGTGTGCAGAGAGGTAGGCAGAGAGAGAGAGAAGCAGACTCCCCACCGAGCAGAGAGCCCAATGCGGGGCTCAATCCCAGAACCCTGGGATCATGACCCGAGCTGAAGACAGAGGCTTTAACCCACTGAGCCACCCAGGCACCCCTTACTTAAATATTCATCTTAAGTCTTTCAAACATCCATCTTGGAAGAGCAAGAACGTTCTTCCCCCCAGCAGTCTCTTTTGCAACAGTAAATCCAACAACCGAGGTGCTTACTCCATTCAAAGTGTCAAATAGACTTGACACTGAGCAAAAGTCCCAGAAGCCTCCTGCTGCCGTATCTGTTCTTTGCTGCCCCTTTTGCCACATGGAGTTCCTGTGTCCCATAGACTGCCCGATCTGAGATGTTTTGGTTGAAACCCTGATTACCATTCGTCCACCCAAGAGAGGGCAGCAGCCTCCTCTTGCTCTGTAGCTCAGAGAGAAGGAAGTGGAGGCCTCCCTGCTGTCACTCAGGCCTGGGACCCCAAACTGTACATGAAGAGATACAGTCCTCTCCCCCCTGGCATGTTGCTCTGCAGGAGAGACTAGGATGATGAGTGATGTCTAGCCTTAGTGATCTACTGAGCCTATCATTTGGGATCCCCCAAGAAAGGTAGGATCTAGGGGGCTGAGCCCAGGGCCCTAGCCCTGACTGCCCATTTTCATAGTGTGAACTTCCCCACAGTTGCATAGGGTGGGGCAGACACATATACAGGGCACATGGCTTGTGTTTTTTATGCCTAGTCAGTGTTAGGTCAGTTCAGTCCAAGCAAGATGTGCCAAGTTGTCCTCCCAAAAGGCTCCCATTTCCCTTTGCCTTTACCTATTAGCTCTCCTGCTTTGGACTCCTCAAGGTGTTTATAAGGAGGAGGGACCTTTGTTATCTATTCTTCCAACAATATTTTCTTATACCTTTGCTCCAGAACAGAGGTCCTCAACCTCATCACATCTAGCTTTCCATAATTTATAACATATTTGTAATCCCTTTTAATCTTTAAAAAAAAAACTATGTATTTATTTGAGAGAGAGAGAACAAGCAGGGGAAGGAGCAGAGGGAGAGGGAGAAGCAGATTCCCTGCGGAGCAGCAAGTCCAATGTGGGGCTTGATCCCAGGACTCTGGGATCGTGACCTGAGCCAACTGAACCACCCAGGCACTTCTTTTTTAATTATGTTGAAGTGGACTCCCAAGATCTACCTCATCATGGCTGGTGTGCTGAGTACCTGAAGAATAAGATACCACCTCATCTCAAAAAGGGGGGCTGAGGAGAGGTTAGTGAAATGCCTATTAATAAAGCTGGAGTCACGTTAAGATACCTGAGGAATGGTGATGCACTTGGGGCTAGCCACGATGAAAGGCTCTGCCTCCCCTATTCTCAGTAGGACAGGGCAGAAAGCAGTAGAGGGACCTAGGAATGTGTTAAGTGTCATGGGTGCAGGAAAGGGCCACCATAACAGAGCAGATGGCACTCGCTGCCAACCCAAACTGCCCAGAACACAGAGACAATTAGTAAAAATCACAAACGACTGGAAACTATCACAATGATTTCTGACTGGCTTGCACTACAGAATGTTTATGCCATATGCAGTTTAGTTAGAAAATACAAATATTATTAATTTTTAGTATATATTCTGACATCATAATTTATATTTACTATATAAATGCCAAGTATTTTGAATATCACTCTTGGATCATCTGTGACATAAAAGGATAAAGATGTTAGTTACAAAATAATTTACATCTGGTATTTGACCCTTAAACCACCCACCATTTCCATGGAGAGATCATACAGATATAATTGAAATGAAAATAGATATTAATTTCCCTGACTGTATTAGGGGAATTGGGTCAAGATTTAAGCTATTATACATGGTAACTTGCCAATTTTCCAAAATCTGCTTAAATAACGAGTATGTATTAGAAACATTTTGCCAACCAGATCTGGTTGGATGAGGCATCTATGAGTCAGCACAAATTTTATCTGTGTTATCTTTGATCTACTTTGCCTCCTCCCTTTCTCTCTAAAATCTTTGCTTACCTCTTCTCTGCACTTACCAGCTATGTTTGAAAATATCTGTCCTTTGGAACTTTGAACAGAATTGTGACATTCTAAGTCAATAGGCCACCTAAGGATACCTAATAGAAAAAAAGTATTTACATTCTAACCTCAGAAATTAATGAAACCTTCTTAAGGATTATGGTTCTAATATTTATACAGTTTTTTTAAATTTTTATTTTTTAAAATTAACATATAATGTATTATTTGCTTCAGGGGTACAGGTCTGTGAATCCTCAGTCTTACACAATTTACAGCACTCACCGTAGCACATAGCCTCTCCAAAGTCCATAACCCAGCCACATAACCCTCCTCTCCCATCTGCCAGCAACCCTCAGTTTGTTTTGTGAGAGTCTCTTTTGTAAGAGTCTCTTATGGTTTGTCTCCCTCCCCAGTCCAATCTTCTTTCATTTTTTTCCCTCACTACCCTCCATGAACCCCCACCCTGCCCTCAAAATCCTCATATCAGAGAGATCATATGATAATTGTCTTTCTCTGATTGACTTCTTTCGCTTAGCATAATACCCTCTAGTTCCATCCATGTCATTGCAAATGGAAAAATTTCTTTTTTTGGTGACTGCATAGTATTCCATATATATACACACCACATCTTCTTTATCCATTCATCTGTTGATGGACATCTAGGTTCTTTCCATAGTTTGGCTATTGTGGACATTGCTGCTATAAACATTTGGGTGCATGTGCCCCAAAGATACATTAGTATCTTTAAGGTAAATACCAAGTAGTGTGATTGCTGGGTTGTAGGGTAGATCTATTTTCAACTTTTTGATGAATCTCCAAACTGTTTTCCAGAGTGGCTGCACCAGCTTGCATTCCCACCAACAGGGTAGGAGTATTCCCCTTCCTCTCATCCTCACCAACATCTGTTGTTTCCTGATGTGTTAATTTTAGCCATTCTGACTGGTGTGAGGTCGTATCTCACTGTGGTTTTGATTTGTATTTCTCTGATGCTGACTGATATTGAGCACTTTTTTATGTCTCTGTTGGCTGTTTGGAAGTCTTCTTTGCAGAAATGTCTGTTCATGTCCACTGCCCATTTCTTAATTGGATTGTTTGTTCTTTGGGTGTTGAGTTTGATAAGTTCTTTATACATTTTGGATACTAGCCCTTTTTAAAAAAATATTTATTTATTTGACAGACAGAGCTCACAAGGAGGCAGAGAGGCAGGCAGAGAGAGAGAGGAGGAAGCAGGCTCCCCGCTGAGCAGAGAGCCCGATGCGGGACTTGATCCCAGGACCCCGGGATCATGACCTGAGCTGAAGGCAGAGGCTTTAACCTGCTGAGCCACCCAGGTGCCCCAAGGATACTAGCCCTTTATCTGAAATGTCATTTTGAATATCTCCTCCCATTCTGTCAGTTGTCTTTTGGTTTTGTTGACTGTTTCCTTTGCTGTGCAAAAGCTTTTGATCTTGATGAAGTCCCAATAATTTATTTTTGCCCTTGCTTCCCTTGCTTTTCATGATGTTTTTAGGAAGAATTTGCTGCGGCTGAGGTCAAAGAGGTTGATGCCTGTGTTCTCCTCAAGGATTTTGATGGATTCCTGTCTCACAGGAATGAGGTCTTTCATTCATTTTGAATCTAGTTTTGTGGGTGGTATAAGGAAATAGTCTAGTTTCATCCTTCTGCAAGGGGCTGTCCAATTTTCCCTACATGATTTTTTGAACAGACTTTTTTTCCATTGGACATTCTTTCCTGCTTTGTCAAAGTTTAGTTGACCATAGAGTTGAGGGTCCATTTCTGGGCTCTCTATTCTGTTTCATTGATCTATATATCTGTTTTTGTGCCAGTATCATACTGTCTTGATGATTATAGCTTTGTAATAGAGCTTAAAGTCTGGAATTGTGATGGTGCCAACTTTGGTTTTTTTCTTTTCCAACATTCCTCTGGCCATTCAGGGTCTTTCAGGTTCCATATAAATTTTAGGATTATTTGTTCCATTTCTTTTAAAGAAATTGATGGTATTTTGATAAGGATTGCATTGAATGTGTAGATTGCTTTAGGTAGCATAGACATTTTCACAATATTTGTTCCTCCAATCCATGAGCATGGAATGCTTTTCCATTTCTTTGTGTCTTCCTCAATTTCTTTTGTGAGTACTTTATAGTTTTCTGAGAACAGATTCTTTGCCTCTTTGGTTAGGTTTATTCCCAGGTATCTTATGGTTTTGGGTGCAATTAAATGAGATTGACTCCTTAATTTCTCTTTCTTCTGTCTTGCTGTTGGTATATAGAAATGCAACTGATTTCTGTGCATTAATTTTATATCCTGACACTTTCCTGAATTCCTGTATGAGGTCTAGCAGTTTTGGAGTGGAATCTTTTGGATTATCCACATAAAGTATCATATCACCTGCAAAGAGTGAGAGTCTCAATTCTTCTTTGCTGATTCGGATGCCTTTTAGTTATTTATTTTTTTGTTGTCTGACTGCTGAGGCTAGGACTTCTAGTCCTATGTTGAATAACAGTGGTGATAGTGGACATCCCTGCCATGTTCCTGACCTTAGGGAGAAAGCTTTCAGTTTTTCCCCATTGAGAATGATATTCGCTGTGGGTTTTTCATAGATGACATTGAGGTATGTGTCCTTTTGTGAAGAGTTTTGATCAAGAAAGGATGCTGTACTTTGTCAAATGCTTTTTCAGCATCTATTGAGAGTATCATTTGGTCCTTGTTCTTTCTTTTATTAATAACTGTATTCCATTGATTGACTTGCAGATGTTGAACCAAACTTGCAGCCCAAAAATAAATCCCTCTTGGTCGTGATGAATAACCCTTTTAATGTACTGTTGGATCCTATTGGCTGGTATTTTGGTGAGAATTTTTGCATCTGTGTTCCCCAAGGATATTGATAGTCTATAATTCTCCTTTTTGATGGGATCTTTGTCTGGTTTTGGCATCAAGGTAATGCTGGTTTCATAAAATGAGTTTGGAAGTTTTCCTTCCATTCCTATTTTTTGGAACAGTTTCAGGAGAATAGGTATTAATTCTTCTTTAAATGTTTGGTATAATTCCCCTGGGAAGCCATCTGGCCCTGGGCTCTTGTTTTTTTGGGAGATTTTTGATGACTGCTTCAATCTCCTTAGTGGTTACGGGTCTGTTCAGGTTCTCTATTTCTTCCTGGTTCAGTTTTGATAGTTTGTATGTCTCTAGTAATGCATCCATTTCTTCCAGATTGTCAAATTTGCTGGTATATAGTTGTTTATAATATGTTCTTATTATTGTTTGTATTTCTTTGGTGTTGGTTGTGATCTCTCCTCTTTTGTTCATGAGTTTATTAATTTGGGTCTTTTTCTTTCCTTTTGGATTAGTCTGGCCAGGGGTTTATCAAGCTTATTAATTTTTTCAAAGAACCAGCTTCTAGTTTTGTTGATCTGTTTCACTGTTCCTTTGGTTTCTATTTCATTGATTTCTGCTCTCATATTTATTAGTTCTCTTCTCCTTCTGGGTTTGGGCTTTCTTTGCTGTTCTTTCTCCAGCTCCTTTAGGTGTTGGGTTAGGTTGTGTACTTGAGACCTTTTTTGTTTCTTGTGGAAGTTTTGTGTTGCTATGTACTTTCCTCTCAGGACTGCCTTTGCTGCGTTCCACAGATTTTGGATAGTTCTGTTTTCATTTTCATTTGTTTCGATGAATTTTTAAATTCTTCTTTAATTTCTTGGTTGACCCATGCATTCTTGAGTAGGATGCTCTTTAGCCTCCATGTATTTGAGTTCTTTCCATCTTTCCTCTTGTGGTTGAGTTCTAGTTTCAAAGCACTGTGGTCTGAAAATATGCAGGGACTGATCCCAATCTTTGGTACTGGTTGAGATATGATTTGTGACTCAGGATGTGATCTATTCTGGAGAATGTTCCATGTACACTAGAGAAGAATGCATATTCTGTTGCACTGGAGTTTTTGTTTCCTGAACACTTTCCATAGTGCTTTGGAGGACAGGAATGAAAATATCAGCCTCCCAATCTCTGGCCTGGAGGGGCCAAGATCTCAGGGTCCCTCAGAGCTCAATCACTCCTGTCTCCCTGGTCTCCAGCCGTACTCTGAGCTCACCCAGCCTGTGACCAAGCATTTCTCTCTCTGGTGCATGGCATCTTTTAAAGTCTCCAAACCCAGCAGATTCCTGCCACATGCTCCCACGCTGATCCTCCTGAAGTAGGAAGGAGGGGGTCTCTCCAGATCTGGCACATGTGGGGTCCCTGCCTGAAGAGCAGTTGCCTGAATGTGCCTTAGATCACGGTTTAAGGTAATCCTGAGCAGAGAGGTCACTCCTTGATTCTGTCTCTGTAGCTGGCTTCCCTGCTCTGATACCTGTGAGCTCGGCCATGCTTAGACACCCCTGGTCTTTCTGTGACCCTGTTGGTCCTGAGACCACACTGTCCCTGTGAGGGCTACACACCCTGCTTAGCCTCTGGAGCAATGTCCCTCAGTGGAGCAGACTTCTAGAAGTTCTGATTTTATGCTCGGTTGCTCTGCCGCTTGCCGGGAGCTGGCCCTTCCCTCCGAGTCTATCTTCCCGTCGCCTTGGATTCACTTCTCTGCACATTCTATCTTCCAGAAAGTCGTCACTTTTCTGTTCCTAGAATTACTGTTCTTCTTCTCTTCTATCTCCTATTGACTTTGTAGGTGTTCAGAATGATTTGATAACTACGTAGCATAACCCCTTGGACCTGATGATATTAGGTCTCCTACTCCTCTGTCATCTTGCTCCTTCATAATATTTAAATAGTTTTATTCTTTGTTTTATTCAGTAAATGTCTACTGAGCACATATTTTGTTCTCTGAATTTTTCTGACCACAGAGGATGACATGGTACATATAATAACATTTTCCTGCTCAGACAATGAGGAAACAAACAGATCAATGAAAAAATTATTATGATTAGTGATGAGTACTAGGAGGAAAATAAAACAGAGGAGGGTAGTGGGGAGTTTTTAAGATTCCAGTGGGGAAGTGGTTAACTTAAAATGAGTGGTCAGAAGACTAAGTCCTAAACAACCCAAAGAAGGCAGGCATAAGAAGATCCAAGGCAATAGGATGTTAATCAGAGCTACCAGTGAGGACAGGGTCTTGGTCAAGAACAACTTTGGGGGTGTTTCAGGCACAGTATGTAGGTAGGTGCTATGGGAGCATGGTGAGAAAGTACAGGAAGATGAGGTCAGCCGTTCCTACCTCAGTGCTTAATGACTTAAAGCAACAAACATTTACTCTCTAGCACACTTTCTGAGCATCAGGAGCTTAGGATCAACTTAGGAAGGTGTTTCTTGGTCAGGATGTCTCAGGAAGTTGTATGTCAAGCCGTCAGCAGGGACTGCAGTCATCTGAAGGCTTGACTGAGGATGGGCAATGTGCTTCCAAGATGGTTTCCTTATGTGGCTGTTGGCAATGAGCCTCAGTTCCTTGTCATATCTGCTTCTCTGTAGGGCTGCTTGAGTATCTTCATGTTAGATCAGCTAAGTTCCCCCACCCCAAGCAATCCAAGGGAGAACAAAATGGAAATAGCAATGTCCTTTATGATATATCATCTAGGGCCTTACTTCTGATGACAATGATAGACTGGAGACACAGCTAGGTTGAGAAAGCAGTTGGAGGGGAAATGGGAAGCAGAGTGGGAGCCAGACAAGGATTCTGAGGAGGTGGTGTCTGTGAAGTTGGGAAGAAGCAGGAAACTGTGGCATCATGAAGGAGAGGAGCATGAGGACTGCAGAGTGAACAGTGATTCTGGGGACAGGAGGCCATTGCTGGCCTTGATGATAGCAGTGGAGTGTGGGACAGAAGTCTGACCAGAGTGGGTTGAGGAGGAAATGGGAAGTGAGAAGTAGAGACAGCAGCTACTGACCACCCTTTTGGGAAGTTTTGTTAGAAGAAAAGGCAGATGTACAGAAAAGAAGACTTTATATGAGAACTAAAAAGAAAGGGAATGTCAAATAGGTTGGGCTTGGTTTCATTTGAGATCATGGGAAGTCGCCTGAGAGCAGTGAGTCTGTGTACTACAGTGACAGAGTTTCCTAGAGGCACTGAGGTTGTTGGCACCAGGAAGGCCCCATTGCTCTAGAAAGTGTGCCATCTCATGTTCAGGCATGGCCTCAGAGTCAGACTGACTTCTCAGAGTAGGTCTAGCCTCTTTGCTAGAGACTGTTTGCTGGAACAGATAAACTACATTTTCTTAAAAATCTTAAATCTGTGTTGGATAACTGCCAAAAGGGAAACTAGAAATTTCTGACTGAAAGGCCAAGTGGGAAAGTTTGCCACACTTCCCCTCAACACCTTCCAGTTCATTCTTCTTATTTATTCCTTCTTCATTTCTTCATCTTTGTCCATCAATCCTGTATTCCTTTCCCATTACCCCTTTCTATGCTAAAGATTGGAGTGATGCTCCCACAAGCCAAGGAAAGCCACAGATTGCCAGTAGCCCCCAGCAGCTAGGGGACAGGCATGGAACAGATTCTTCCTCACAACTCTCACAAGGAACCAACCTGTTGATACCTTGGCTTCAGACTTTTGGCCTCCAGTGTGAGAGAATAAATTTCTGCTCTGTGAGCCACCCAGTTTGTGGTCATTGGTTGTAATGGCCACAGGAAACGAATATGGCTACTTTGCCATAAACAAGAAAGAAAACACATTAACAACAGATATGAGTCGCAAAATAATGATGCTGACTGAAAGAAGCCAGACAAAACAGAGCACTTGTTGTATGCCTCTATTTATATGAAATTCTAGAAAACACAAGCTGACTTTGCATGACAAGAAGCAGACCGGTGGGGTATGGGGAGAGGCAGGGAGAGGTGATCACGATGGGGCTTCGGACATATTGTGTTCATTCTACTGCTTGTGGTGATGCTTTCACAGGGGTCTACATATGTCAAGCTTATCCAATTGTACACTTAAGTGAGGTGTACTTTATTACAGATCAGTTATGCCACCAAATAATGGTAATAATAGTAATGGAGGCAAATAAAGCCCCAGAAATCTGTCCCATAGAGAGTCATTCTGGACAATTTGCTTGCCAAGCTGCCTTGTCTGTCTCCCTTGCCTCTGGAATATCACCTGATTACAAGACTTAGGTCTCTCCTGTCCTAACATCCTTAGTCACCTATATGTCCACATCTCCACCCCTCAAAAACAAAACAAAACAAAACAAAACAAAAAAGACCAACAAACACTGCAAAACAAATCAAAACAGTCCTTTATCTCTGGCTGGTTTTCCCATTGACTATTTCCTTCCCTCTTTCCTGTCATTTCCAAAGACCCAGGTGTCTACATTCTGGTTATACTTTCTCCTGCCAAAGGCCAAAGTCTTTTTTTTTTTTTTTTTAAGATTTTATTTATTTATTTGACAGAGAGAGAGATCACAAGTAGGCAGAGAGACAGGCAGAGAGAGAGGGGGAAGCAGGCTCCCTGCTGAGCAGAGAGCCAGATGCAGGGCTTGATCCCAGGACCCTGAGATCATGACCTGAGCCGAAGGCAGAGGCTTAACCCACTGAGCCACTCAGGGGCCCCAACAGTCAAAGTCTTGAATTTTTGTTTCATAACCAATGAACTAACCACCATCTTTGTCCTATTGATTCAAAGATCTCTTTGCCATTACATCTTCATTGACTTCTTCACCGTAAACCCAAGCCCACCCTCCATTTCCATCAGCAACTTTCTGCCAGAGCCCCTGCTCCACCCTCCACTAAACTTTCATGCTCACAGAATCCGGGGCTCCCTTTGCTTAGTTGAGTGACTTATAAGCCTTTCTTGCCAATATGCTGTTACACCCATTACACCCCATCCTGCTTCATTTCAAAAGGACAGAATTTTCACAAAATGAATAACAAGTTATCAGTGACAGCCCTCTCTCTTTCAGAGCTCAAGCTTGTGAAAGATGCTCCAAAAATGTTCCGGAGTCTGATGTCGGGCACTGAATGCAACATTTGACAGGGCAAGTTGGACAAGCATCAAGAAAGACATGACTACTGTCCCACGCTCTCCAAACTCCTTTCCTTCTTATCTTGGAATGTTCCCTCCACTGCTGTCTGCCAGTCTATCAGTGCCTTTTCCATCATGACACCTTCACTGATGAACTAAAAAAATACTAGACATTCCCACCAGCACTTGTGGATATGAATGTTTCTTTCCATTCTGTTCCCATGTCCTCAGGTTATAGTTGCCTCACCACCTAAGACTGGGGAAGGTGTGCAAGGGAGTGATAGGAACATCTCCTACTCAGTAGGAAGGTGGCTATTAAGGGTGGGCTCCATGCATGGAGATGGGGAAGCATGGAAGCTGATTGAAATTCTGTTGTTAAACCTCCTGACCCTGTTATACTACCTCAAGACCTACCCATACTTTTCTGAGGTTGCCCTAAATACTGGTTGTTCCAGTGTCATTGTGAGAAAATGAGGAAGGAAGAATCAAGTATCAAAATTCGGCAGCCATCTTACCCTCAAGACATCTAATCTCCTTATTTTAGATGAATAATGGCAGGGGTCCAGAGAGGTTGGGATTTGTCTAGGGCCACAGGGCTGGTCAATGGTAGGTTCAGCCTAAAGGCCAGATCTCCTGGCACAGGCCAAGGCCTCTCCCAGTTATTCACTGACTCAGGAAATATCTTTTGAATCCTAATATGAGATTTTTGCAAGGGTGCAGAGACATGGGGATGAGCAAGATGGACAAAGGCCTTTGACCTCCAAGAATTTACATTTTAGTGAGAGACAATAGACCACAGACAAACAAACAATCAAACAAAGAATTATCACAGTTATAGTCTCTGATAGGGATACGAAGAAAATTAAACAGGGACTACAACAGAGAGTAGCTGGGGTGGGGGGCAGGGAAGGGGCGAGCTCTGCTTTATATTTTCCCAGTATTATAGAGGTAGAATTTACAAATAAAACTGTAAGACATCTAAAGTTTATAATGTGATGTTTGATATTCATAAACATTGGAAGAGGATTTTCCCCATCAAGTTAATCAATGTATTTGTCACCTCACATATTTACCTTTGTTCGTTTTTTGTGAAAACATTTAAGTTCTACTTTCTTAGCAAAGTTTCATCTACACAATAGCGTTCTCACTATAATCGCCAAGTTATACATTGGATCCTCATACCTTTACACTTATAGGCAAAGTCTTGTACACCTTTACCGACAAGGGTTCTACTTTACATGGATGGTGAAGGAAGTCCACCCTAGGGAAACGACCTTTAAGATGAAACATGTAAAGTGAGAAGAAACCAGGCAGGCAAGGAGATGGGCAAGAGGGTTCCAGACCAAGGGGCACCTGATGGCTTAGTTGGTTAAGCATCTGACTCTTGATTACAGTTCAGGTCATGATCTCAGGGTCATGGGATCGAGCCCCAGGGTCACTCTCTCCACCTCTGCCTCTCCTCCTCATTTGCCTTCTCACTCTCTCTCTCAAAAATAAAAAAAAATTAAGGGCTCCAGATCAAGGAACCAGCATCCTCAAGGCCTTCAAGTAGGAAAGTGTGCAGTGTCTTGTGTACCCCAAGTCAGAAGAGGCTGGGCTGGAAAGTGGGGGATGGCAGCGTGGCCTGGGATGGGGCAGCAGATGGCGGATGACATGCTCTTTCCAGTCCTGTCAAGGAATTTGGATTTTATCCTAGATGAAATGGGAATTCAATGCCTGGCTGCTTCCCATAAGATGTTGCCTAGATGATACAGTATTTTGGGAGGAATAACTTCACATTATAGATATTTGAAGACATAACTTGAACTATAGAGGCAAATCTCATATGCTTTTGCACCAAAAATGGGATGACAAGAAAACGGAAAACCAGTCACAGTGTGTGGATTTGCCAGACTAAATTAAACTGCCTTTCTGGAGTTTCATGGAGAAGTACGTTGATTTGTAAAACTTGCAAAAAACTGAGTTATGATGTAATGGCGTGAAAAGTACGCAGCCAGCTAACAATTCTAATTGAGACTACTGTTTGCTGGGTGTAACTCCCTAGGAGGGAAGAGTGAAATCAACACATTTTAACAGAATCATTTAAATACACCAGGAAGCTTCCTGCTTAAACCTACTAAATCATTTCAAAACCAAAAGGAGCTCCGTAATAGTGGGAATAATTGCTTCTGATATTGTTTTGTAAATGAGTACTATCATGCTGAGCTTTCTCGAAACTTCTGGCACATGATTGTCTTTGTGTTTGCACACTCACACATACACTCCACGCGCATACACATACCTGAGGAAAACATGTCCTGGGTGCTGCTGGGCTGAATCGTACCTAATTCCATGTTTTAAGGTTGTTGGACAATTTGAAAACATGAGATGACTATATAATAAGTCATTGGGATTCCTTGAAAAAATCATTGATTTTGCTGAAATGTTTTCCAATATAGTTTAAATAAATTGACTTGTTTGCTTCTCTGGCTATCATCTGATTAGTATAACAAGCCTCCTTTTCCACCATTTGTAACAATTTAGTTCCTAAACAAGCAATGTGAAACACAGATTTTTCCAGAACAGACCAGTGTGTGCCAGGAAAGTATCTCTATGGGAGCGAAACAAACTTCACTTTATGTCATCAGCATAAAGATGAAGGACAGAAAGATTTTCTAGAGACCAGAAAATATGCATTCAATATCCAAGGACACATGAAAATGTACTGTGCACCAGGTTCTGGTTAGACTTTTACAGAGGGGAACATCCTTATTCTTTCTCTTAGGTTATTCAGGAATCAATGTTACTGAAAATCTGGTTTCCATAGACTAGACATGAGGGGGCACAATGCCAAGATTATTGGAGATAAAATTCCAGAATGCTAGACTGAGGGTCAAGGAAAGAGACATGTAGTTACTGGTCTGTTTAATTCCTTTAATCTTACACCCTTGAAACAATGGATTATTACCTTCGATTGTTTTTTTAAAGTTTCAGATGCCCGCTTGAAATTTGTGAGATTATCTACTTAGCAGGCTTACCTGCCTAATGGAGTTCTTCTAGCTAGAATGAAATAAATGCACCATAATTGCTTCTAATCCCCTTTTATTTTCTCCAAACAGGCGGGGAAGCACTAGTGTGAGTGCTCTTAGAGTCTGTTTTTGAGCCTTCTTATGATTTCCCATGACCTCCATAAGGAGCAGATTTAGAAGTAGTTACAAAAGGAAAGACAGCTGGAAAAAGTTGATGAAAGGTGCTGTTTTGCTTGGAAATGTATTTGGGGTATTTGTAGGAGGAAAGTCAGTACTTTCTCTTATGCAAACGAGGTCAGTTGTTAAAATCCAGGAAGTGTGCAATTATGCTACAGTGTGTTTACTCTGGGTATAAGTCTTACTTATACTTATACTTACTTATACTTATAGCAGATCCATTTTTTTTCTGTTTATAATGAAGTTACAGCTTTAATGAAAAGCCCAAATTATAATTTGAATGGTTTAAAATGGATGAACCATATTGATTTAGTTATATTTGCTGAATACTCTTTTTAATCTCTCACCTCAAATTAATATGCACATTTGGAAAGACTGGACTGGGGGCTTACCATTGTAGGTTACATATCTGGGGGCTCTCCCAGCCATCGTCCTGGCCCATCCCTGCTTTCTTTTTTCTAAGGTGTGCCTCTATTAAGGCTCAGATAAGCTGCCCCCAGGTCAAGTACTCATGAATGTCACAGTCCCCCACTGGGGAACAGGCAGGCAGGTGAGTTGGGGGCAGAGGCCTTCCACATCCCCCAAAAGTAGGGTGGGGGGAGGAGCAGGGTAACAAGGGAGCCCTGTGCTGGTTCTAGTCAACTGCTGGGGAGTGGCGGTGACCCCAGTAATCCCAGGTGCAGAATGCTGGGGATGCCCCCACCTGAGCGAAACCAAGGCTCTGTGTGCCCAAGTAGGGTCCAGGGAAAGCAGAGGCGACAAGAGCTCATGCCCCAGGCTGGTGGCTCTCCTGGGAACCACCCCCAAGGGTGAATGCTTATGGTGGGGAGGGTCTGGACAGGGTCCCCTTGGCAGATTTGCTGTGAGTCGGGGTGCAGGCTCTGTGAATGGCAAGAGAAGTTCTGGGTGGCTCAGGTCCTCCCCTGCTCAGGCTCCAGGCTGTGCTTGTCAGAGTCTCCCCAGCACATGAC
>NC_081561.1:51362528-51420627 GCF_022355385.1 Mustela nigripes
CTAAGGCTGCTCAATTGCCTCCACTCTGTGGGAAGCAGCCCAGAGCTGATGGGACCAGAGACCAGCAACCACGATATCTAGCCATGAGTCCTCACAAGGGCCTCCCCAGGCTCCATGCACTCAGCCCCTCTCAGGCAGCTCCCCAAGACAGCATGAGGATTAGAAGCCCATTGTCTTGGGGGAGGCACCTGCCTTCTTCCACATCTGCACCGCATCTGCTGTGGGCGAGACCAGATGGGAAGGTGGGTCAGCTCCTAAGCACCCTGGGCCTCAGGCTTTTCAGAGGGAACTTCTCGGAGTGGATACTGTGGGGGTGGAGAGCCATGTGAGCTAGTTCACGAATTCAAGAGTACAAAACGTTTTCTTTTATTTCTATAACTGAGTTTAATTTCTATTTTGAGCCCCATTCTACCAGGGGTACAGACTAAATCTAGGCTGAGCATTTATTCAACCCACACATTCATCCCTGAAGCTGGAATGAACACTGTTCCAACTCTCCTTGTGCTAAGGCTGCTCAATTGCCTCCACTCTGTGGGAAGCAGCCCAGAGCTGATGGGACCAGAGACCAGCAACCACGATATCTAGCCATGAGTCCTCACAAGGGCCTCCCCAGGCTCCATGCACTCAGCCCCTCTCAGGCAGCTCCCCAAGACAGCATGAGGATTAGAAGCCCATTGTCTTGGGGGAGGCACCTGCCTTCTTCCACATCTGCACCGCATCTGCTGTGGGCGAGACCAGATGGGAAGGTGGGTCAGCTCCTAAGCACCCTGGGCCTCAGGCTTTTCAGAGGGAACTTCTCGGAGTGGATACTGTGGGGGTGGAGAGCCATGTGAGCTAGTTCACGAATTCAAGAGTACAAAACGTTTTCTTTTATTTCTATAACTGAGTTTAATTTCTATTTTGAGCCCCATTCTACCAGGGGTACAGACTAAATCTAGGCTGAGCATTTATTCAACCCACACATTCATCCCTGAAGCTGGAATGAACACTGTTCCAACTCTCCTTGTGATTCAGAAGCCACCCCAGGGCCTTTAAAGCTTCAGTCCATTATGAATAAGGTCAGCTTTTGCTGAGCAATTAAAAATGCTTTTATGATGGAAAATTTCATATATTTATGAAGATGGATGGATAGTATACGCAACCCATATACCCACCACCCAGCTGTAGCAGTTAGCAACAAAAAGTCTCTCGTGTTATACTTAGGCTCCCACTCATGAACCTTGACAACTGGGTTAAAACTGGAAGTAAATCCCAATATCATACTATTTCATCCATAAATCCTTTGACATAAGTCTCTGAAAGATATGGATTGGGGAGGGGGGCTGAGAATAGCATTCATTTATTATTTCCTAGTTCCTTTAGGTAAGGAATCAGCTTTAGGTTAATTGGATCTTCTGTTCAGCGTCTCTCAAGACAGGGATTCCTTCTGAAAAACGTTGATAATATCATCATAATACCTAAAAAATTAAAAGTAATTCCCTTATGTTAAATATTCTTGGTTCAGTTTCTCCAATCATCTCATCTACTTTTAAAATAATTGCTCTATTAAAATCAGAATCCAAAAAAAGTTTTTGTACATTGCATATGTTTAAAGAATCTCTTAAATCTCTCGAACCTATAGATTTCCACTGCTTCTCTGATTTTCATGCAATTAAAAAAAACTCCTTATCACCACAATCTAAGAGTAGAGAATTCTTTGTGAACGTGTTGGTCACTTGGCGTGCGGAACAGTGCTTCTCAAACTTGAATGTGCATGGAAATCCCTGGGGCCCTTAAGACGTGTGTTCTAGAGGGATGGGAGTCGAGCCTCTGAGGCCTGTATGTCTAACAACTTCCCGGGTGATCCGTATGCTGCTAGCGCAGGGACCGCTCTCTGAACCTCAAGCCTGTTGAGCTCCACGCTACAGATTTTGCTGAATTTGGTTGCATCCCTGAAGTGTTCACCCTTGTCCTGCATTTCCCATAAATTGGCATCTTGAAGCTTGACTGAATTCCTCTGGTCAGTTGTTTTGGCAAGAATCCTTCACAGGCAGTGCTGTCCACTTTCTACTACATGGCATTGGGAGGACTGTCATGTCTGGCTGCCCCACTTCTAGTGATGTCAGGTGTGTAGAGTGGTGGGCCTGACCTTTCCATTCTTGCGATCTCTATCAGTGGTTTTAGTAGCTGTTGATAGAACCATCGTCCAGATTAGTGGTTCTTAAAGCTGTCTGCATGTCACTTAGAAAGATTCTAAAAAACACTGATGTCAGAGTCCTTTTCCAAATCAGTGAGGGACCCAGGCAGGGTGGGGGGGGGGGGGGGGGGGGGGGGGGTGAGGGAAGAGGGAGAGAGAGAATATGCGTGTGTACTTGTGCACCTGCATGTGTTTTAAGCCCCTAACCAGGTGATTCTAATAGGTTCCACATAGGGGGCTGAAAAGCAATAGGTCTAGGTCACATTTTTTTTTCATTCTGGTTTCCAACCTATCAATCTATCCCTTTTCCTTCACTTATTTTGCTGAGCTCTTAATGGGTAGACCTGCTCTTTTAAAGACTGAGCCAGGTGACATGTTGCAAAATAAATCAGGCTTCACTCCTAGCATGAAGCCACTCCCGCCTCTCCACATAGCCTCTAGTGCTCCCAGGGACCCACCTCTCCAGGGACCTTATGCTACTTTTGAATGTCCAGAGCTTGTCTCCCCACCAAGGCCACCCCCTCATGTCCCACAAGCCTCACAGGTGATCTTGGGGGGGTGACGTGGATGGGCTTTTAATTTCTCTACTACTTCACCTTTTTTAAGTGAGCGATGGTTTTGCTTCTAAAAGAAAGAGGAAAAAGAAAGTGTGAAAAGACCCACTGTGCCTAACTCTGCACTTTTGCCTTAAATCCTAATGAGTCATTGAAATCCTCTCGAATCCTGTCTCCAGGCTCCAGAGGACACCTGAATTAAAGTCCCAAGATTAATTTGGAAAGTGAAAAGCATTAGCCTCCCCTAATCTTACCCAGTTTTGCCAGTCTGGGCTGTACTGGCAAGAGGAGGGAGGAGGATCTGTCTAGATAAAAAGGAAAAGGATTGGAAAGCTAGAAGGTCGTCACATGCTACAGGAGGAAAAGCTGGTCAGAGTCTTCTTTTTGAATTCTTTCTATCTGGCTTCCTCACTTGTCCTCTCTCTATATTAAAAATGTATTGGTTATTCCATTCGGTGTTGAGAACACCAACGTGTGACGATAAACTCCGTTTGTGAGACGGAACACAGAACACGGGCAGCCTTGGGGATGAGGAACAGCTGTGATTTGGGGCACAAGTCCAAAGCATGACTTCACACTGCTCTGTCCGGTTGCATTTCTCCCTGCTCTCTGGCTGTCTGTGCAGAAGTGTCTTCATCAGTCTCTCTCTGTCGATTTGCAGGAAGCCTTAAGCATACTTCAATGGCCGAGGACGAATGGAGTCCATCCGGTGGCTCTTGGCCGCAGCAGGAGTAGAGGTAAGATGCTGGGTTTATTCGTATTATTTTCATCATGGGGTTGTTGAGCACTTCCTTGGGGAGCAGGTGTAAGAAACGCCTATGATTCCTGACCAAAAAGCCAATTTTGCCACCTGCCCTTGAGATACTAGGCTGTGAGTGAATGAGTTAGTTCTTTTAAGTAAGCACCCAGATATCGTGGAAACTGGTTGTTGGGACTGAGCGGACCCACGATGAAGTAATCATCACTAATAAAGAAAGGAAGGGAGAGAGGAAGGAGTCATGGAAGGAAGGAAGGGACTCGTTCTAGCAAACAGCCTCTTTTCATTTCATCCTGTCCGCCAAGTGTTGGATTTATGTAACTACATTTGTCTCGTGAATATTGAGAAACAGGTAGTTTTCTTTAAACACACAGAAGGGTCTCAGAGATACTGATGTAAGAACATATCATTCATTACCAAAAATATAACCATCCTATATTTTAATGAATTTTAAAAAGTCTATTATTGGGGTGCCTGGGTGGCTCAGTGGGTTAAGCCTCTGCCTTCGGCTCAGGTCATGATCTCAGGATCCTGGGGTTGAGCCCTGGGATTGAGCCCGCATCAGACTCTCTGCTCAGCAGGGAGCCTGCTTCCCCCCACTCTCTCTCTGCCTACTTGTGATTTCTATCTGTGTGTCAAATAAATAAAATCTTTTTAAAAAATTCTATTCTCAACGTACTTTAAAGCTGCTATTGAAGTTTATACTGACCTTTCAAAGATAAATATTTGTATCTGTATATACATTCACTGTGAATATAAAGCAATTAGCCTCTTCTGTAACCCACACAGAATTTTTTTTTCTAGTCACTCCTAAGTGGTCTCTTAGATCCAAAGACGAAAGAACAGGGAGTTTTATTCACACTCAGTGGTTTAACGTGCAAATAGCATGTAATCCCATTCACTTGGTACTTGTTAGGATGCTCTGTGTTCTGTTTGGGCCCTGACAGCAGACATCATATTCATTTGTTCACTAGGAGTACAGATACCGTATATGAATGCAGCTTAGGACACAGTTTATTATTTAAATATTTTATGAAACATACCTTTTATGGTATCTGGTGGTACAGAGGATTAAAGACATTTTAGGAGAAGAGAACAGATGTTTTATTCTAGAATCTGAAGAAACCCATGAAGCTGCTTCCCAGGAAAAAGCCCCATGTACCTATAATTGTAGGGACTCCAAGAAGCCACAAAATACACAACTGTATCCTAGGCCCCCAGGTTAAGCATTTCTGCTATAAGAAAGCAGCAAATCCTTGTGAAAAGTTCATTATCACTTTTTTCAAAAATTCTTGTGTTAGGAATTTTCTTAAACTTTAAATTAAAACTTGAAAATATGTAAAGTATAAAGAATGTTATAATAAACAAACAAACATGATGCCACTATGTGGAATGAGAAATTATTGTTATTTTGTCATATTTGCCTTTAGTCTTTTTTTTTTTTTTTTTGGTTAAAGATTTTTATTTATTTAACAGAGAGAGAGACAGGGAGAGAGGGATACACAAGCAGGGGGAGTTGGAGAGGGAGAAGCAGGCTTCCCACCTATCAGGGAGCCTGATGTGGGGCTCCATTCCAGGACCCTGGGATCATGACCTGAGCCAAAGGCAGATGCTTAATGACTGAGCCACCCAGGTGCCCATTGCCTTCAGTCTTAAAAGAAAGGGGGGGGGGGGTTTAATATATTCATATACTCTTAACAGATAAAGCTGAAATTTGTTCATTCATTCATTCATTTTTTTTAAAGATTTTATTTATTCATTGGACAGAGATCACAAGCAGGCAGAGAGGCAGGCAGAGAGAGAGGAGGAAGCAGGCCCCCCGCTGGGCAGAGAGCCCAATGTGGTGCTCGCTCCCAAGACCCTGAGATCATGACTTGAGCTGAAGACAGAGGCTTTAACCCACTGAGCCACCCAGGCGCCCCCTGATAAAACTAAAATTCAGTCCAGCCATCACACCCATGTCCACTTAAATAACCCCTATCCAGTTAGTCCAGCCTTTATATTTTTACATTTATGTGTGTCCTCACCAAACACTGGCTTCTGTGCCTTTTGAAAGAATTTATGTGTTTCCCTTTGTGACTCATTCTGTCTTTTCCTCCTTGCACTCAATATTATGTCTTTGAGATCCATCCATACTGAGATGGATAAAAGACAGAGGAACAAATGATGGCAGCGGGGAATAAGGGTCATTCCTTGATAATTATTTTATAAATCCCAATTTTTATGTATTGTTGCATTAACATTAGATCTGGATAAAATATTGCAAAGCACACAGGAGACAATGTGAACTCAAAACCCACCTGTCAAAAACATTCTAATTTCTCCAGAGGGGGCACTATTTTTTAGTATATAATAATAAAAAAAAAATTTGAACTTGTCGTTTCTTCAAAACGATAAAAGGACAATTCTTTCTGAGCCATATGAAGGTCCTTCCTGGATCTTCTGACTCCTCAAAGTTTTTATATTCAGTGTTGGTATTGTAGCTGGTCATAATTAGAAGAAAATCCTATAGTCAATATTGACCTTCCGTGCCTGACTTTTCCTTTTGATGTGAGTCATGGCAAATTTTCAAAAGTGAACTCCACATGCTCTTGCATACACAGCTTTGTTAAAATGGCCCTGCTTCATTTATTCTTAGAGCCCAGGGCCTCTCTTACAGTAAGTCTTCCAGCAAAAGATATCCCTAAGAAAGACACACCCTTAAAAACAAAAACATTCAGGCGGGAAACCTTTGCTGTGTGATCTGGTCAAACTCAGTCTAAACCTACCAGAAAATTCCCCAGATGGTATGTGGTCTGTGGGGGCTTGCTGTATCCCATGCCGGTCCATGGCCACACCCAGACTATGAGTTCCTGGGTGCGGCCCTCTCTGCAGCCTGCTCTCAGGGATTGACCTGGTAATGAAGGAGCAGGAGGCTGGCTGAGGACAAAGCAAAAGCTGGCGCCTTGCACCCCCCCTTCACCCGCTCCCCTCCATATGTGTGGCATTCCTCAGGCACCCCTGACTGCCATAAAACGATAAATAGTTAACTTGCTGAGATCACAGTCCTGCAAGGTAGGAGTCTCCCTTGATTTGCAAATGTCCTTGAGATTTACAACAAAAAAGTTACCTTATCAATAGCCCTAATGTCCAGGTTCGAACCTGCAATAAACGACCCTTGCTGCTTGGCTTTGACTCACGTCTCTGGTGGTCTTTTAAGGTGGGGGTAATATTCAGTTGGCATTTCAGTAACGCCTCGCTTGGAATTGGAGTTTGGGCTCCAAGCCCTGCTCTTTTATAGCTTGGCCAAAGCAGATGGTAAAAGTCAGATGGAGCACCTGACATGAGGTATTCGAGGAGAAATTGAAATCATAAAGGTATACTTTCCCCCCTATCACACTATATGAAAGTCATAAGTAATATTCAAATTTAGGAAAAATGCTTTTTGGGAAGGTTTTACACCCTTGTTATCCCTATCTGTATTTTCATATTTGATGTCAACTTTGGAGTGATTTCTTCCTATAAAGATTATCGAAATACAAATTACACAGTTAGCAAAATGATGCTATCTAAAATGTAATGGGTTTAGGGGGAAGGGATTCTAGCCCTGGTTCTTCCACCTTTTAGCTGAGGGACTTTAGGGAAGTCACTTAACCTCTCTGGGCTTCATAAGCATCACGCGAAGGCTTGGAAAAGAAGAGCACCAAGAGTTATAGTTAATGCTGGTCTTCAAGGTTTAGGAATGAGGGTGATATGATATCTTGGTTTAATTTTAAATATCCAGGAACACCACCAGGGAACCACATTATTAATATCTTTTCATCATTCCAAATTATAAATCTAAAATTTAAAAATTATTTTCGTGACAATGGGGGTAGAATAGAATCTTTGGGGGAAGAAACTGTTTTCCAAGTACATGTTGGGTTTTCCATCTCTAATAATGATGACAGAAAAAATACAGAAAACTCGTTGCATTTAAATTTTCTATTAAAATTATACTGTACAAAATGTACATGTCCAATCTATGGATGTGTTTTAGAGATTGATTTTAAAGTATCCAGAAGTTAACTAGTAATAATCTAACAAAACAGACATCTAAGACAAGATGTTGAAAGCAACAAGATATAAACTACACCTTGATTAGTGTTTCCTTAATGCCATAAAGTGTATTTTGAATTTACTCAGTACTATTGTTCCATTGCCACCATGTATTTCCTGAGATTTGCAGCAATTTTGTTTTTCTGTGTCTAAGCCTCTTGGGTTTAAAAAGAGAATATAGAATAGAATGATGAAACTAACATTTGCTTGTTCTCGAACCCTGGAAATGAGGGACAACAAACACCACCCAAGGGAAAGTTCTGAGGCAAACAGTAACAACGTTCAATATTGAGCCAAACGTGAGAGTTAGTCTTCCTTAGATAAGATCTCTTTTAGCCATCATGACAACATCATGCGTAGGTGAAATGCCAATAGAGTATTACCCCCACCTTAAAAGACCACCAGAGACGTGAGTCAAAGCCAATCAGCAAGGGTCGTTTATTGCAGGTTCGAACCTGGACCTCTGCGCCGCTCGTTGCCGATAACGCCGAGAGGTCCAGAGCTGGGTTGGTGCAGGGTTTTTATAGACAAGTACAAACAAGTTTCGGGTGGGGCTGAGCTGATGGGTTGACAGTTTGAACAGGCATACTTGGCATCAGTGAATTGGGTCAGGGGACCCCGCGCGAAAGCAGACAAAGCAATCTTACAGAAGCAGAACTGGCCGGTTAGCCCACGCATGCGAAAAAAGCACTATCAGGATATTGAAGGCCTGGTTACTATCAAGTAAAGACAATTGGGAGTCTCCTGGTGGAATGTTACATTCCTGCTATCAAGCATCCTTGTTAGTGAGAATTAGGTTTAGAAGAAATTTAACTTTATTTACTTTTCCTTCTACCTCCGCCTCCTTCGGTTTTTTATGGAGGGGAGGGTGACATTAGGGCTATCGATAAGGTAACTTCTTTGTTGTAATCTCAAGGACATTTGCAAACCAAGGGAGACTCCTGTCTTGCAGGACTGTGATCTCAGCAAGTTAACTATTTATCGTTTTATGGCAGTCAGGGGTGCCTGAGGAATGCCACACCTATGGAGGGGAGCGGGTGAAGGGGGGGTGCAAGGCGCCAGCTTTTGCTTTGTCCTCAGCCAGCCTCCTGCTCCTTCATTGGTAGTAGCTTCATTTTCACACATTAGGAAACTGAAATTAGAAGAGAGTAACTTATCTGAGCCAATGAAGGGGAGTAGTAGCCCGCTTTCAGATTGCGATCTGGGAAGTCTACCTGAAAGGCTCCGGCCACACAACAGGGGGTATCAGTATTACTCAGTCACCTGAATTCAGTAAACCCTTTGCTTTGGTTTTATATAAAAACGTCCTTAGGTCCATCGAACCTGGAAAAGGCCAGTATGCATTCAATAATTACTTGAAACATTGGTTTCCTTGGTGGTTAGACCTTTTATTTTTACTCAACTCTTTTTCCATGATATCAAAAGTAAGAATAACAATAAAAATGATAGTAGCAACATATTCTTATGTTCTTTCTTTCGTTCTTTAGTTTGAAGAAGAACTTTTTGAAACACGTGAAGAATTTGAGAGATTAATCCAAGGTGAGGAAAAAAAAGGCTTGCATGTTAGCTACATTGACCAAGGATGAGATCTCTGAGAGGTGTGCGCGCGTGCGCGCGCGCACACACACACACACACACACACACATGCGTACACATATTCTAAGAGTGGAGAAAATTAGGTAGACAATATCTATGATATCTGTCAGGAAGGCAGCACTTAGGTCTTGCAACAAACCAATGGGTGGGCACAGCAGGGGGAGCCCTGCCCCCGAGCTAAATTGTAATAATTTCAGCACCATCTCCTTGTTTCCTCAGCCCTAGGGATGATACTTTCTGCAGCTGTCACCTTCATGATACTGTATCATCCCTTTGTTGCTTCTCAGATCTCCAGGACCTAGTCATTGTCTTTGTACCTCGGTATGCTTCAAGTAACTTCTGCCTCCCCCTGAGTCCTGGCTGATGTAATTCAAGGGCAGGAAATGTCCTGACAGTGAAACCGGGAGGCAATTGCAGAAAAACCAGGATGTTTTTGCCATGGATTCAGTCCAGAAAGCTGGTTCAACTTAAGGAAAAATGGGAAAAGTGCCATCTTTACTGTTACCTTTCTGAGGAAGCGTCAGACAGACTGACAGACAGAGGGAAGGAAGGATGGGGCAGAGAGAGTGGGATTCTTTTAAATTAAACCACTGCCCTCTCAAGGTGCCATTGTTGTGTAATGCAAGGATTCCCTGGAAGATGAACAAGAAAGCCCAAAACAAAGAGCTGTCTTTCTGATGGGAGGCCGCGTGAAGGAGTGCTTTGAATTCCAGGTTGAGGTTAAATATTATTGTCTCCTAAGCTAAGAGGAGTAATGGAAAGGCTTAAGCTGGTGTTATGACTCCAGGCAGTGCATGTGGGTAGATAAGAAGGGCCCATCTGCTCAGCATCACTCATCATCTGGAAATGCAAATCAAAACCACAATGAGGGGTCACCTCACACCTGTCAGAATGGCTAAAACCAGTACCATGAGAAACGACAAGTGTTGGTGAGGATGTGGAGAAAAAGGAACCCTTGTGCACTGTTGCGGGGAATGCAAGCTGGTGCAGCCACTGTGGAAAACAGCCTGGAGATTCCTCAAAAAGTTAAAAATAGAGATACCCTCTGATTGAGGAATCCCACTCTTTGGGTATTGACTTAAAGAATATGAAAACAGTAATCTGAAGAGATATATGCACGCTGTGTTTATCACAGCACTATTCGCAATAGCCAAATGATGGCAGCAGTCCAAGTGTCCACCAGTAGGTGAATAGATAAAGAAGATGTGGTATCTGTATACCATGGAATATTACTCAGCCAAAAAAGGAATGAAATCTTGTCATTTGCAATGACATGGACCGACCTAGAAGGTACAATGCTAAGCAAAACAAGCCAGCCAGAGAAAGACAAATACGAAATGACTTCGCTCCTATGTGAAATTCAAGAAACAAGAACAATGAGCAATGAAAACAAGAGACTAGCCAAAACAAAAACAAAAAACCAAAACCAAACCCAAACCAAAACAACAACAACAAAACCAAACACAACCCCCCCCCACCGACTCTTAACTATAGAGAACAAAGTGGGAGGAGGTTGGTGGGGTGAGTGAAATAGGTGAAGGGGGTTAAGAGCACACTCACCGCGGTGAGCGTGGAGGAATGCACAGAATTGGTGAATCCCTATAGTGTATGCCTGGAACTAATAGAACACCATATGTTAACTGTCCTGAAATTAAATTTAAAAGCTTAATTAAAAAAAAAAAAAAGGACATGGAGCACTGGGTGTAGGGCATAAACAATGAATTTTGGAACACACACACAAAAAACTAAATTAAATTAAATTAATTTTTTAAAAAAAGAGAGAGAGCCCTGTGAGGGTTGAGTTAATGGCTAGGACATTATTAACAATGGTTTGGAGGGAAAGAGTCTCACCAGCAGTGTGGCCGCAAGAATGAAGAATAAGTGATGAGAAAGGGACATTCTTGACCAGAGAGAAAGCTTCTGTCTCTGCACTTTGTTGTATCTCCTAGAGGACTCAGCCACAAGTCTTGCCTTCTACATGTCTTTCTGTGAATAAATGCATACATATTTCTCCTTTTGGAGTAGTCGCTAACATATCTTAATCCTATTCAATTACGTAGTCTCATCTGTAGCACCTTAAGAGTTAAAGAAGACTCCGTTGCTACCATCAGGGACAGTAAAGAGCCCAACTTTTCCTTTGTACCTTTAAAGGTGGAACCCTGATATATGAACAAGTGCCCATGGTCCAAATCGATGGAATGAATTTGGTAGAAACCAGAGCTATCCTACGATACCTAGCTGCAAAATACAACTTGTATGGAAGGAACCTACAGGAACAAGCCTGGTGACAACAACTACTTCTTACTTAAAATGAAGTTTTTAAAAAAAAAAAGGAAATTCTAACGTTTAGTCATGTTAGCAATCCTATGTAGTTCTTGGTGGAATGAAAATTCTTTTCTTGTTTTATAACTTCTTATTATGGAAAAATCTAAAACATCAAAGGAGAGAGAATGGTGAAATAAACCGTATAAACACATTTGCTTTAAACAATTATCGATCCATGGCCAATTACCCAGTTTATTTCATTTTCTGATTCTGTATTGAGAACAAAGCAAGGACAAAAACTAGTGAAAGAAATCTGCCTCTTCCTGTTGCAATCTCTATTCCTCTCCACTAGGTGGGAATAAAGCACAGGGTAAATCACAAGAACAAACTCAAAATTTGGAGTGGGACGTTGGGAAACTGATTCAGGAAGTAGCCTTTGGAAACCACCTCTTTAGTCTCTGGTTCACCAGATAGGCTCCCCCCCAACCCACCCGCCCCCCAGTGTCCCACACATTCTTAATTTTCACATGTACACACTTGTCCCTTTGCAATGGGCAGACCTGTCTACAAACTAGCAAACAGTCTTGTCTTAACTGAATTTTTAAAAACAGCAACACTCAATTACAAATTATTGCACAGAATTAGAAAACTATTCGTTGTTAAACAACAAATAGTCCATTTTTACCAAAGGGGGTGTGTTTTAAATAAATATCTCATGGTTTTAAAGAATATATATATTTTCAGAAACTTCACTTTAAAATGCTTAAAGCAGTAAAATTTTTGGAATAGATCTCGTATTTTTAAATCTTAACATAAGCTTTCTCTTGCTTTCCAACCGAATCTAATTGCCAAATTTCTGCTGATTGCATCTAGCAGTGTAGTTTAACCCATTCTTCCGTCTCTGTGTTTCCTGTCATTTGGTTGTTAGATATAGAGGTTTTTTTTTTTTTTTTTTTTAAAGATTTTATTTATTTATTTGACAGAGAGAGATCACAAGTAGGCAGAGAGGCAGGCAGAGAGAGAGGAGGAAGCAGGCACCCTGCTGAGCAGAGAGCCCAATGTGGGACTCGATCCCAGGACTCTGAGATCATGACCTGAGCCGAAGGCAGCGGCTTAACCCACTGAGCCACCCAGGCGCCCCTATAGAGGTTTTATCAGACTCAAGTTCTAGTGGTTTTTGCAGCACTATTTCATAGGTATTGGTGCATTCCCCAGTCAGGAAGCAAAAAATGTCTGCTTGTCCTTTCTTTATGATAGTAACAGCCATTGGTATTCAGCGATATCATTCCTTCTGCATTTATTATCTGGGATACTTCTATAAAGAAAAACTTTCCTTCATCTACCATCTGGTTATCTGGAATACAATTTCCTCTAGGAAAGACATGGTAGACTTTTGTTTACCAATTTTCCAGATGAGTTGGCTCATCTGTGTCCTACCAATTAATTATTGTTATTGTTCTAGTGTCACTATGGGCTCTTCATTTTATGTATCTTTGATGCATTTCAGTTCACTTCAGTTGTTACTCTTATTTATGCTCAAATTGTTCTGCCCTTGGCCAGTGGGAGTGAAGTTGCTCCTGGAATGTTTGACCTTACTCTAGTGGTCTCTGATACTCCTTATTACCTCCTGGATAACCCAGATTAACCTGCTACATCTCTTTCTTTCTTTTTAAAAAAAATTAATTATTTGACAGAGGGAGAGAGAGCTTACAAGTAGGTAGAGAGGCAGGAGGAAGAGGGCTCCCTGCCGAGCAGAGAGCCCGATGTGGGCCCAATCTGAGGACCCTGAGATCATGACCTGAGCTATTTGCTGCAGACACCACATCTGAGGGTTCTGTGAGCTGACAGGAATCAGGTGGATGGCACCCTTTCAGGGTCTCTCAGGCGGTTCTTCTCTCAGATGTCTGGCGCCTGGGTTGGGAGAGCTGGAACAAATGGGCCTGGCAGGGTATGTCTCCTCCTCCACATGACTTCTCCGTGAAGCCAGCTTGAGCTCCTTCGATGAGGTGGCTGACTTCCCTCAGAGTGAAATTTTGGAGACTACCAGGTGGAAGCTTAAGGCGTCTTATGACCTAGTCTTGGAAGTCTCAGAAATTACTTCCCTACATTCTGTTGGTCAAGTATGTCCCCAAGGCCCATTCAGATTCAAAGAGAGAATGAGACTTATTCTCAATAGCAGAAGTAGCAAAGAATTTGAGGCTCTTTCAAGATACTCATTGCTATTCTAGGTTAAAGTTAAAAGAACTATGGATCCAAAAGATTAGGAGACTCACTTTGGACCAGGACAGTGGTTTCCCAGTGCCCAGACCAGTAGTCTTTTCACTATGCCACGGTACCTTGTCTAACATGAAATCTATTTTTCGATTCATTCTGGCACAGATTTGTGAGTGGTGACAAGGGGGAACTTGTCCAGTCAGTCCTGTGCTTTCTTGAATTGTTCTACTAAGTTTGAGAACCTTCAATCCAGACAGAGAAGTTGTTGGCAGCACAGAGGTCCCTGGTGATCTCTTCCCCAACATTTATAGACAGGGGCCATTTCACTGTTATTATAACTTTTAAATAGCCAAATATGATCTTTGCCTCATTTATGACTTTAGGATTATTTTAATACTTTGTGTGTGTTTTAATTAGCACTTACTTCACACAGTTGATCTTCAAACAGACATAATTGCTCCCACACTTTAGTCCTATTATTTTTCTATTTCTCAGATTGATCTTACGATCTCAGAGGAAGAGCAGGCAGGCAGAAATACTTGATTTTAACTCATGGGGCACTGAGATACCAGCCATGAGGCAGGAGGCACTCCGGCATTCGTTAACTTGTTTCTTTGGCTATGGAAATGATGGCTCCTTTATCTGCAACTCTTTTGAATTATGGACCCTTCTGTAGGACTGACATGTATATAGAGGGCTTGAGGGACCTGAGCAACATGATTCTGTTCTTTCCACTCTCCCTGCCTGGAGAAAAGGAGATGAATCTTGACTACATCCTTGAAAAAGCCACTACAAGATTCTTCCCTGTCTATGAGAAGGTAAGTGACAAACTTCTGTCTTGCCCTGTGACTTGGATCAAGGGGGAGAAAAAGCAATAAACTCCGAGTAGAGAACTTCAACAACCTCAAAGTAAAGAACTTCAGTGGATGAAAGATCCCAAAAACACTTTGTGAAAGCAAACCTCCTCCCTCCGTTGCAGTTACAAAACAAGTCTGCCCTTCTTCCTTGCACCCCAGTCTTCTACATTTTGCTTTTTTTTTCTAAAAGATGTCATGGATAACTTCAGCAAAATTTGTGGTTCTAGTGCTGACAGAATTTCAGTTGCTTGATTTAATTTTGGAGTAAAAACTGAGTCTTATCAGATGATTCTATGGGGGAAAAAAACCCCACACTAATTAGAGAGGGGGAGTGAGGGGAAAGAATGGATATTATTTATAAGATACACTTCATAGTACCAAGGCTCAGGGGACTTTATAAGGCTTATCAGAATTCTACACAATACTGAAAATGTTAAGAAAACAATTTTTCCCCAAATAGTACTACTTTTCATTGTCTCTGCATTTTTTTGAAGATTTTATTTATTTATTTGACAAACAGAGATCACAAGTAGGCAGAGAGGCAGGCAGAAAGAGAGGAGGAAGCAGGTTCCCCGCTGAGCAGAGAGTCTGATGTGGGGCTCGATCCCAGCACCCTGAGATCATGACCCACACTGAAGGCAGAGGCTTTAGCCCACTGAGCCACCCAGACACCACTTAAGTGATTTTTATCTTATTGTTTTACCAGTATTGACAATGGAATGAATGTTTAACATCACTATTCCCAAGGGCTTAAGTTTTTGTTGTGAGATACTTTGAAGTACAGAGAGTTCTCTTGTGGCTAAAAACAGTTCTCATTATCATCATGCTGACCCAGATGACCCTCTTCCCTCTGCTACAGGTAGTGCTACCCAAATAACTCCCAAGAACTGCAGGAAGGGTGAATTTGTATCATTCACTTATCCCTTCATTCAGCCATTCATTATGACTGAAGAACCCACTAACTGCTTTATGCCAAGACCTGCCCGAAAGATACAAAGATGCCCTCAAGGAACACACCTAATGGGTGAGACAAGCACATAGATAACCTCAATATAAGGTAGCAAGTTTAAAAATAAAGTGGAATAGGAAAGCTGAAGAGGGTCATCTGGTATTTTTATGTAGTCTGCCTCATTTGGATACAACATGGTCTTCTATTGTTTAAAAATTCCATGATTATATAAAATTCCATGTGTTGTGTTCAGAATAATCTTATTTTAAATGCTGAAAATCATAAACAGCTGAAATATTCAGTACTTGAAAAGGGTCCACATAAATGAAGACACATCCATTGGGTAGAATTTTATGCAACCACCTAAAGGTGTATTTTCCAAGATTACAGAATGACATGGAAAAATCCTCATGACATAAGGACTTCTATTTATTAGTTATACATTAGGATACTCTGGAATATTTACTTTTATGAATAATGTTACAACAGCACCTTCATAGGTATACATTTTTCCACATTTAAGATGGTATCATTAGGATGCAGTCTGAAAAATGGGGCCAGGTGATTACAGTCTATGAACATTTTTGTGGTTCTTGAGAAATATTGCTAACTTGGTTTGTATGAGGGTAGCATTGCTTCACAAAGCCACACGATGTATGAAAACTCCATTTTATCCCCTGCTCCTACCAGCTATAAGGAATATAATTTTTACACACTTTCTGTCACATGCAAAAATATGCATCATTTATATTTTGTCTGTTTTGCCATATTCTCTTCTCATGGATAGCATTACTTCTGCATTTTAGGAATTCAAGGCCAGAATCAGCTGCATTCCCACAATTCACAAATTTCTGCAGCCTGGGAGCCAAAGGAAGCCTCCACTAGATGAAGTTTCCACTGAGACCGTGAAGAACATCTTCAAATTTGAACGCGGCATTTTTCTTAAAAACATGGGCACTATAGTAGCCGAGTATTAGCAAGCAAAGAGTTCTCAAGAACTCGTATATGTTTCACTTTGCTTTCACAGAAGTGCCTAGAGCGACACCATCAGGCCACTTTAATAAAGTAATAAACAAAAGGAAATAAACTACCATATACTTTGTAAATCAGACAACTCTTTTCCATAAAACAATAGAACGCCAATAAATCAGAATCATCCAAAGAAAGATTCTTCTGCATTCTACTTTTTTGCAAAAGAGTAAAATCGTAAATAAGTCAATAGATCTCAAGGGCTTCTTTAAAAAAACAAAACACCCCACAAATACAAATATTGTCACTCACTTCCATATCCTTTTGGAATAAGCCCAGAACAAGGCATAGCTTCAAGCTAGTTTTTTTTTTTTTTAGATTTTATTTATCTTTTTTTTTTTTTAAAGATTTTATTTATTAGCAGTTGAGAGAAAGAGAAAGAGAGAAAACATGAATTGGGGGGAGAGGCAGAAGCAGGAGAAGCAGGCTCCCTGCTGAGCAGCCCCTGTGGGACTCTGTCCCAGGACCCTGAGATCATGACCTCAGCCAAAATCAGATGCTTAACCCACTGAGCCACCCAGGCACCCCTAGTTTCTAACTTTCAATCACTAAAGTATTTTACAGATATGGCATATATTTTTATAATCAATTTCACATTTAGTTGCTACTTTTATACTTTTTTCAAACTATAGTCATAGTCTGTCTGGGGTTTCTATTTGGTTAAACTGGTAGGTTCGTTCTTTCTTCCTTCCTTCCCTTAATTGAATTACCTATCACTGGAAGCCTAATGCCTTCCTTGAAAGTCCGCTGGGAAAGGGAACTGAACACAACAGTACCAGTTGGGGCTCCACCCACCACTTCATATAAAGAATGGGTTTGTAATCCCACACTGTGGGGTAGAGGCAACTGGATCAAAATGGCAGCTTTTTAGAGCTTTAAGGGATCTCATCAAACCGTTTACTCCCAATTCCTCCTTAACGATGAGAAACCTCCTTAACGATGAGAAACTGAGACTCAGAGACAGTAAACCACCTTCCAAAGAACCTATAACCAGTCAGTGGGAGAAATGGGCTCGAAGTCAGGTCTCTTGACGTTTAGTCTGGGGTGTAAAAGTAAATGCTGTGGACAGTGTCCTAACTCTACCTAAAAATGAAGTGGTGATTTGGGAAAAAATGGACAAAATCATTTTTGTTTCAGAATTCTTACTGTTCCAGCAGGGAGAACACCTGCTGTGGAGGAAGAGCTCCCAGTCTCTTTCTTGAAAAATCGAACATCTAAATGTTGAACATGATTCGAGTATAGAGAGAAGACACTAAAATGAGAGAAACGGGTTTTTTTTTTTTTTAAGATTTTATTTATTTATTTGACAGAGAGAGATCACAAATAGGCAGAGAGGCAGGCAGAGAGAGAGAGGAGGAAGCAGGCCCCTGCTGAGAGAGCCCGATGTGGGACTCAATCCCAGGACCCTGAGATCCTGACCTGAGCCGAAGGCAGCGGCTTAACCCACTGAGCCACCCAGGCGCCCCGAGAGAAATGGGTTTAAAGCAGAATGCATTTTATTTGAATACTGAATAGATTGTTAGTACGTAGACAGTGCTGAGAATGGAGTTTTTTTAAAGGGGAAAATAAAACTGGCAGCAATAAAATTAAAATGCAAGAACTATAATTTCTAATATAACACAAAGGACAAGCAGTTACATCAGCACCTTTTGTGAAGGTCACTTCTGGCATTCCATTATCTGAGAACTTACAGTTTCATTTAAACTTCAGAGGAGTATTTGGAATTGTCAAAAAACAAAACAAAACAAAACAAACCCTTACAGATATAAAAGTAGACACAGTAACTGAAAGCATGTATAACGATTTATTGAATATCTTTAACAAGACCATTATCTGACAAGTAGAAAACAGTTGAGTTTTCAGTTTTTAAAAAAATCCCTCAAACTGGTGTTCATTTTGGAACATTTCTGTTGTTTGTAACATAAAACAAGACACGTAATATTCCACCTTGAAGTTTATCTTTTAAATCCAAAGTGTATACTCTGCCCGTTACAGTAGAATCATACGAATTTAGTCTTCAGTTCCTCTGGATTCTCAGAGTAGCAGTAAGATAAGTCTTAGAATCATCATGAGGCTGGATTAAAACAAAAGGCAAAGAGCGGGTCACGCTTATGTGGCATAAGACAGTTCGTATGTTCACCTAACCGGTACTGTTACTAAACTTTGGCTTCCAAGATGCTCACTTCTCCTGGAGCAGGGGTGATCTCCGTAATTATCCCTGTACTGGAACTTCCCAGACCTGACTGAATTAGCCACTTAAAAATGCTGATTGACTGAGCAAAATCAGAACTCATGATTCTGAAAACCCGAGATGAACCTTTGTAAGAGAAAGGTTTGGAGAGGAACACAAACCTTTCATAAGCTAGTAAGGGCAAGTGGCTTAAAAATAAGAAGCAAGGAGCAATTCTGGGGTGATATTATTATAATCTCAGCTACTTTCCACTGACTGGGGTCTTGTTCTTCTTGACCCATAAAGCCTACCTCTGATTCTTTCTATCACCAAGATCATTTTTAAAACACAGCCGTAACTGGAAAACAGTCCTTTGTAGTCACAGTCCTCGCTGACCCTCATGCCCCTTGCCACCAAGTCATAAACATGATACACAGCCATGAGAAAATTCTAAAGAAAAGTAGAATGGAGAAATTTACTCATTGCATTATCAACCAGTGATAAACACTATTAAAGGTTTGAAGCATCTCTTTCCTATCTTGGTTTTTTATACACAAACTTCTAAGATCGCACTCAGATTTGGTTGTTTATTTGTTTTTATCTCCCACTATATCATTAAGAGGTTCTAATGTCACTAAGTGGTTTTTGAAAATGTGTCATGTAATTGCTGTTCAATATTTCATTAAGTGGACAAAAGCCTTATTGAAACATTTCCTTATTGATGAGTTTTAATTTTTCAGTTTACCATGTGTTCCATTAGAAATAAAGTTGCAATAAACATCAGCCTTTCTATACATTTCATTATTTCTTTGGAATACATTTCAAAAAGTAAAAATGTGTAGCAAAAGAAGTAAACAACTTTAAGGCTTTCAACATATAAAGGCTGCCTCCAGGAAGAATTGAAAATGTCACTATAAATTTGTAGGTGGTAATATGCTTAATCTCATGGATAGAATTACTGGGATCAAATTAAGAAATTGGAGGCTCCCTCTTTATTTATTTATTTTTTTAAATATTAACTGTCCTCTCTTGAAAACTCAAAGAAGTGTAGCAGGCTATCACTTTGTCTAATGCTCTAAGAGAGACTGAGTATCAGATTTAAATGAATACATTTACTGTTTCAGATGAGTAAATCTTGAGGAAAAAAGGCTGAATTCAGTTCTTTATTCTAAAAAACGTGAGTACATGCAGTCACATACTATAGCAACACCCCATGTACTCCCCATAATGTTCCTGGGGACATCAATACCAAAGACGGACTGCAGGCATGATACTTTAAGGTTTTATAGTCATGCTTACTCTAACAAAAATCACATTGACCTTTTCAAGTTAAAACTGACTCTTGCCAAAAAGTCCACATTAAATGATGACAGAAGAAAAAGTACAGAAAAATAGTGTTTCTTACCTTAAACCTGCAACCAGTCCAGCTGGCATGATTTTCTTAGATCTCTTATACCTCACACCCATTATGGTGGCCAGGAAGAAAGCTGTAACTAAAAACCCAACCAATGCATGAACCAGAGTTTCAAACACATTATCAATGCTTGCTCATGCAAAAAAAAAAAAAAAAAAAAAAAAAAGAGAGAGAGAGAGAGAGAGAGAGACATTGTTTCAGCTTTCTAATACAATAGCTATTATGTATAAGTATTAAACTGCTATCTTCTTAAAAAGATAAAATGCTCTCTTAAAAGACTTTATAAACTAGCTTATCAAAAAGGTTTCTGAGTAAGCAACATGTTAAAATCCATTCCCGAAATATCTCCAGAAGAAAAAGTCTTTTTCTAACTTAATTTTCTGTTTGTAGAAACGCCTGGAAGGCTAGGACTGTGTCTTCTTCAGCTTTCTTCACAAACTCTGGGGAGTCTGTCTGGACCCACAGGAGACATCCAATAAATGCTCATTTAAGTGAAAGTAAAGAAAATAATCAGAGTCTTTAAGTAAGACCTGATGAGTAAAAAAATACTAGGAAAAAAGGCCGATTGATTGTAATTTGCAGTACTGCATTCTGGGAAATGGATGCCTGGAGGCTAAGTAAGAACAGTCTGGGCAATAATATTACACTCAGAAGCGTCCCGCCAGCCTTTGAGGAGCTGACCCAGTACGGAGAGAGAATGTTTTAGGGAATAGAGGCGGATGCCGACATCGCAATTTCAGAACAGCTTTCAACGAAAAATCACTTGCTGATATAAAGAACAAAATGACGGACAATAAACACACGTGAACTACTTAAATGCATGTGAGTAAAAAACCCAAATATCCACATCTTGCTGTTTTGTTTCTTCTTTTGACACAATTTCATTATTAAAAACTATCCTTAGCTCCTATTTCAAACAAGTCAAGGGAAAAAAATACAACACAAAGTCTCTTGCTCTCCCTTGAAGACGGAACTGGTATAATTTGTCTTTATTTGTCCTGTCTTCCATACCACCAGGACACTCTGAATAATAATCAAATTAAACGGAAACAATTTCCAAACCTTCACGGGATCTCAAGTTAGATTAAAGAGAACCAAGCATCCTGGGCCTAAACACACAGGTTTCCATTTTTACTATGGACATTCCCCTGCTAAGCCGGACAAGGGAAGAAGCTAAAAAAAGGTCAGCCTTGGTTTTCTAGATCGAGTCCTAGGGTAAAACAGGATCTAAAAGCTGCTTGTGAATTAAATAAAATAATGCGAGGCTGTCTTATTTGGTATTTTAATAGCAACACAAAAACTATGCTAATAGGTACTTAAGGGTATTAGCAGAAATTCTGGACATAATTCCTTAATTTTTCTAATTTTATTTTTCTAGTAATAAGTTTCATAGAAACATGCTTCTGTGTCTGAAGGCCTGGGAGCAATATCCTTGTTTCTGAGTGGGTCACTCTAGAAAGGAACAAGAATTCTGTTCAGTCTCCACACATGCGTATCTACTTACCACATGACTACGTTTTCCAGTATACCTAGTACAGAGTATCAAAAAAGTCACTCCCAAGGTTCGACCCTTCAAAACTGGAAAAAATGTCTTACTTACACAGTGATAGTTTGACATCTCGCTTGTCATTGGAGACACGGTAGGCTCCATAGCCAGCCAAAAATCCAACAAAAAGACCAGCGATCAAAGATGGAACACCACCTGGGGGAAAAAAAGGGGCTCAGAGAGAGAATCCCCAAATGAAAGGAATTCCTTCCTTTCTTTCAAGAATGATACATGCACCTTCAAATGCGTATCTAGGTGGGCACTGTAGCTCGACAAAGCCAAATTATATATCCGCTTCTTCATGGACTGCTTCTAATATGACTGGTCCCTGCTGAACCCAAAATGCAAGGCAGAGGAACCCCGAATACATGGCAGTGCCAGGGTTAGATACGGCTTGAGTGAATATGAAAGCCTGCCTGGTGGTGGCGGTTCTGACTTTGATTGCATGACCTAGACAATCGGTTGACTTCTTTATACCTCTCTCTGTCCTTCTCTTCCCCCTCTTCTCCCTGCCTCCCTCTTTTTACTCAGGCTGTGATAATAATGGGATGCAATGGTATTTAAGCTCATAGAGGTAGAAAGAGAAGTCCCATGCAAAGCAAGCAATGGTTCTGTCCTGAATAATTAACAAAGCTTCCAGCCTCGGGATGTCAGGACTCAGGGATGAATGGGGACTGTACTGAGAGATGGGAAGAGCCAGTAGCCTCCCACCCAGTGCTCTCCTGCCCTCAGTCCATTCATCCCCTGCCCCAGGGCACGGTGACCAACACTGAGCACTTTCAGCCCACCGGCAACGGGCCTCCTGCCAGGGACACTGTGCACAAAACAGACAGACACACACACAGTCGGTGCTTTGTGGAGCTCACTCTATTTAGAATCTATCAGATTGGAATCCCTCAGGGTAGGGCCTAGGCATCCCTATGTTTTAAATATCTATAGGAAATTCAGATGGTAACCAGGGTTAAAAACCATTGCAGCAGTGTGCGCGCGCACACACACAGCAGCATCCTGAATGAGAAGACACACAAGCTAGGTTCTAGTCCTAATTCTTCCATTTGTTGCCTGAAGGACTTTGGCTAAGGCACTTAGTCTCTGAGTTTTGTCAGTTGCAAAACAGTGTTGGTAATACCATCCACGTCAAGTACACAAAGGCTTAGAATGTTACAGTTGGACAGAACGTCAAATTCCTCGTTGTTCCTCCTTCCCCCCAAATCTATTCTGCAAACACGGCAACACGGTCTTCTAAAATCATACGTCCAGATTGGTCACTCCGCTAATTAAAAACTGTCTGTGCTTCCTACTGCACTTAGAGAAAAACCCAAGTCGACTCGATTACGGGAGCCTTGGCCTTCGATCAGATCCCTTAAGTCTTTATTCTTCATGGCTTCTAGACATGCTGTTCCCTGCCTGGACTGCTCTTCCCTGCCCTGTCTGCCTGGCCAACTGCAGCGCACCTGTCTCTGTAACGGTCAGCTCCTAGAGACATCTTCTCTGACACACCACTCTGAACAAGGGGCCCCATCAGAGTCTCCAACGATTCGCCATCCTGTATTTGCGCACCTGTCCACGTATTTAAGGTCAGCCCCCCAACTTGCTTCCAAGCACCATCTCTTTTTGCTCACTGCTGTTTTCCAGGGCCTGACCCAGTGCTGGGTACTTGGCAGCACTTGATAAATGCTGACAAAATGCAGGCCCGGGCCCTCCCTGTTAAATGGGTCATGTTTAGCAGAAGACAGCAGATTAGAAAACAGTCAAGGGAATTGAAGCATTTTCTGGAACGCATGACTAGGTCACCTTAATTAAGGTGTCTTCTCACTTAGAGACCTTGGACTCTCTTCTGTACACCCTGATGAGTTCTGCAATGCTGGGACCCTCCCCACCTGAAGTATGTGCAGGCAGGGGAAGCAGCTGCACCCGAGTCTCGCAGAGGTCAGACAGCAAACAGTGAGGATGGGCAGGCTCTAGGTTTAAGAAGGCTATGGCTCGTGGAAGGGAGCCAGATCCTGCAAAAAAGCTCAGTCTATAGTGGGGCTACCAAAAAAGAAAAAAGAAGTGCCAAGCTGTGCCCCGCAACCCCTCCTTCAAGTGCCAACCTGGCTGGGGCAGTCTCAAGGAGTTTCAACGGAGTTGGGAGGTGCACAAGAGGGCCTCTCTCCCTCAGAGCAAGACACCTGCTCTCCTGCTCCCATCTTTTTCTCCAGAGGGGCTGCTGTGCCCTGACCTTGAACTGGAGTAGAAGGTAGGTAGCCAGGTTCAGCCCTGGTGCAGGAGAAGGCCAAGAGAGCTTTCTGCCCATCTTGGGCTTTGGGCACTGGCTACCTGGCTCAGAAAAAGCCTCAAAATCATAGTGTCTACTTGGGTATGCACTTTCCTGGGGACCTGTGTGGGAGAGGGGTGAACTCAGAACTTGGTGCCGCTGTGCTGCCTCTCTCCCCCTTGCCTGCTCCCAGCAAGAGAAGAAATCTATCAGCCCCTCACTCTGACCCAACTATGTCCGGCACTTGGTCTTGTACAGGATTCAGATACACTTGTCCTCTTACCAAACACCATCCTGACATCACATCTTCAACCTACTCAACACTGTTCTCAGTAACTGTCCCGTGAAGGGTCTCCAGGCCGAACTCTAGGGGATTCATGTCTAGGGAAGTTTTAAGTAAAAACATAAAGAACTGATTCACTTTATACAAAAGCTCTAAAGCACTGGGGCCACAAGCAGCTAAGAATATAGAATACAAAACCAGAAAAAGGTATTTTGCCTCACTGGCCCACAGACTCTCCCCCTGGCATGGAGTAGCAGCAGAAACAAGAATATCAAGACCTTCTTCCAGCCAGGCACTATGTGAAATGTGTTACATGCATTATCTTATTTAAACCTAACTGATCAACATACAAATGAGGAATTGGAGCCCAGAAGTTAAAACAACTCACATGAGTACCCGAGCTAGTAAGGAGTAATGTCAAGAGCAGAATTTAGGAAAGCCTGATGCTGTGGCTTGTGCTCTTAACCCACATTACACAGGAGTGCGCTTTTTTGCAAACACATGCCCCCAGGGGCTTCCAGGATCACACAGTTGGGGGCTCTTGTAGGAGGCCAAGGGACCATATTGTGCAGCTAAGCCATCATATAGTTTGGTGCCATCAATATATATGATGGCACCAAACTATATGATGGCACGTTGGTGCCTTCCATCGAGTACATATGCTACACCCATTGAGAGAGAACATAGGAGCAACAAACAAAAGTCCAAGTGAATTAGAGGTTCTCAGGAATCTTAGAAAATACTCTGTTTTAACCATAAGAGACTCTTAATCTCACAAAACAAACTGAGGGTTGTGAGGGAAGGTGGGGGGGGGATTATGGACATCTGGGAAGGTATGTGCTATGGTGAGTGCTGTGAAGTATGTAAACCTGGTGATTCACAGACCTGTACCCCTGGGGCTAATAATACATTATATGTTTATAAAAATAGAAAATTATAAAAACAAAAGTAAAAGAAGTAAATATTGTAGAATGAAAAAAAAAAAACAAAACCTCTGTTTTAACCTGCCACCCCTCAGTCCCTACAGAGACCTGTGTTTCTGGCCTTCTTAGCAATTGCTAAATAAGGGGTCCCTCTAATACCTATGTAGACCTGGCTTTTTCGCTCAAGTTGCAGCCTACCAATGTCACAAATAGAACCTTTCATTTTTTTGCATGAAAACTTATCAACTTTTTTTTTTCTCTCCCCTCTTTTGGATATAGATGAAGAGACAACCTCTGAGAGGATATCTAAGTATTTAACAAATTTTCCTTTGCAAAACACAATTATCAACATAATTCAGTTTTTGATACTAGGAATATGTAAACAAATGAAAATCCTCATTTGATAATGAGCGAGTAGCCCTGAGGAGGTTGAGTCAATTAATTACACAGTTAATAATGACAGGTGAAGAGAAACCCAGACAGCTGGGTTGGGTTGCTGTCACACCCAGCCCCCTGCCCTCTACAACTCCCTTCCATGCACGACATGCTGGTCCTCGGTTGCCTCTAGGACCTCTTCACCTTCCTGTCTTATTTACAAACCCTCAGATGATCCCCCCCCCCCCCCACCAGTGTTCCAAGACTCACTGTTTATACACCACACCCAATGCTCCATGCAATACGTGCCCTCCATAACACCCACACCAGGATCACCCAACCCCCCCCCGCCAAAACCTTCAGATTGTTTCTCAGAATCCACAGTCTCTCATGGTTCTTCTTCCCCTCCAGTTTCCCCCAACTTACTTCTCCTCTCTTTCTCCCATGTCCTCCATGTTATTCCTTATACTCCACAAATAAGCAAAACCATATGGTAACTGACTCTCTCTCTGCTTGATGTATTTCACTCAGCATAATCTTCTCCAGTCCCGTCCATGTTGATACAAAAGTTGGGTATTCATCCTTTCTGATGGAGGCATCGTACTCCATTGGGCTCTTTCCACAGCTTAGTGACTGTGGCCATTGCTGCTATGAACACTGGGGTACAGATGGCCCTTCTTTTCACTACATCTGTATCTTTGGGATAAATACCCAGCAGTGCAATTGCAGGGTCATAGGGTAGCTCTATTTTTAATTTTTTAAGGAATCTCCATACTGTTTTCCAAAGTGGCTGCACCAACTTGAAACCCTCACATGATCTTAGCACAACCAGCAATCCCCTACCAAGGCCCTTGGATGAGAAATAGAGTTAAGGCTTACCTCTCCGCTTATATCCCAAAATGCTTCCAAACGTCACAAGGGCCGCATAACCAAAACCGATCAGGTCCATTGGCAAGGTTGCAATTCTACCGCTGGATGAAGGGACAAGTTTTACAAAATAAAAAGAACTGGGGATGGGGGGAGCATAGGTAATACAAAAATGGCATGTATTCCACGGAGTTACAGAGATTAATTTCAAGCTCAACCAGAAACATGCATGCTTAATCAATGGCAAATCACTGATGAATATAACGAAGCCCCTGGCAAAAAATCACGTGAGTGACGAGAATATCCTATGTGTCTCATAGCAGCAGTTGAAACATACACCTAGGGGTGAGAAGTTCCATGAAAATCCTACCCAGGAATCGGTAAGATGCAGGAGAAAGTGTGCTGGCGACAGGCTGGAGACATGGGTACTGGTCAGCAGCAGGCTGTTGGGCCTTGACTCATGCCCCATCCCTGACACTGACTCCCCCGCAAAGTGAGGGGAGTAGATGAGATGAACCCTAAAGTTCCTTGTAGCTTTCTAATTCTTTTAATTTCTGATTCCCAGTGCCGCTTCTATATCTATATGCAAATAAAACTCATGTCTCTCAGATCTGTAAAGTTCTGGATCAGTCACCTCTGTTGGTCTCGTAGCTTCAAGTTGTGACCACACTGCATGCCTTCCGTCTTCAGCCCTGTCAGCTTCTCATGGTCCGTCTGACCTACTGTTGTTCCCAAAGACTTAATCGAATTCCACAGTGTATGCTGGGCTCCAAGCCTGCTGCCACTGGCTGCTAGCTATGTAACATTGTGTGTGGTCCCTAATCTCTCTGCAACTCGGTCTCTCCATCTGTAAAATACGGATAATGATAAAATTACCTCACAGGTTGTGGTGATTAAATGAGGTAATACTGAAGAGTGCTTACAACAGGGCCTACACGTACTGGACACTCATCAAATACTAGCTGCTTGAATAATGATTGTTCTTCTCTTTCACCCTATACCCATTTTTAAGCTTGACATGTGTGAGGCCATAACTGTGCCAGCTTGCTGAGGAAACAACAGAGATGGAGTGAATTTATGACTCAGGCACTCAGTGAATCAAACCATAATGTTATAGCTTATGCCCAACTCCATTTAACAACTATTTATTGAATGTCTTCTTTTTTAGGAAAATATTTTTTTTTAATTTCTTTGACACAGAGAGAGAGCACAAGTGGGGCAGTGGCAGGGAGAAGCAGGCTGCCTGCTCAGCAGGAAGCCCGAAGTGGGGCTTGATCCCAGGATCCCGGGATCATGACCTAAGCAGAAGGCAGATGCTTAACCAACGAAGCCACTCAGACGCCCCTGCATGTCTTCTTTGTGCAAGGCAGCAGGAAGGCATGGAAAGCCCTTGGACTTGGCTCTGGCCTTTTAGTACAGCACAGCAGAGGAGGAAGACGTGTGGATGAGCCCTATGAGGAGATGCATGGGCACGATATCAAGAAGTGGAGCCTATGGTGACTTGTGAGCCTAAAGGAGGATTCCTAGAGCAGACAGGGTCCGGGCTGGGATCTTGGGGAGAGGAGGAGTAAGCCGAGCGAAGAGGGTGGCAGGGAAGGATGTGCTCTGGGCAGCAGGGAGAACGTGTGCAAAAGCCCAGTAGCATGAGAAAGCATGGCCTGTTCTCAAAATGGACAGGCGTGCAGGGCAGCTATGAAGACATGGGCCTGGGGAAAAAGACAGGGCCAGGACACTTCTAAGTGCCGTAAAGGGAGGCTGGGTTCTGTCTCAAGGGCAGTAGGGATGACAGAGGGGAGTCTCTCCACCAGATTTAATTCCAGCCAGTGCTTCCTCGCAGTGGGTAGCGGGAGATGGGACGAAGTGAAGCAGGAAGCTGAGCTAAGCCAGAGCTGGTGGTGGCCTGGCCTGGAGCAACGGCAGGGAGGGTGGGTCAGCTCTGAGAGACGTTCAGGAAACAGAATCAATAAGCCTGGATGTGGGGAGTCCAGGGGAGGGATGAGTCAGAGATGACTCACGTCTAGTCTCTGGATTGGCGCACCAGGAAGGAGAGGTGGGAGGCGGGGGGCGGGGGGGCCTTGATGCTCCTCCAGGAGATAGGGAGCCCTGGACCAGCAGGCATGTGGTAGCAGGTGGAGGGAGGAATCCAGGAATGGTGGGACCTATCTGAGACATAGCCTAAGATGCCTGACACACAGTGAGGAAAATACCTCTACACACAGATGGAAGCTTAGGAGATCACTCCTCATCAGGTAGTAATTTGGGAACCTAATTTTCTGCTTAAACCGGCCACCTGATGTAAAAGGCCGATTCTTCTCTGTCCTCTGAGCTCCCAGTCTCCTTCTGACGCTCTCCTGGGGCCCCGCCCCTTCTCCCTGGCATGGAGTTACTTACATTGAGCTCCCCTCCCGACCTCCCTTCTCAGCCTAGCTCCTCCGGGGCTAAGCTCAAGTTCTGTTCACCTTTGTCCTCCCCACATCACCAAGCTCACCGCCACGCACAAGGCAGGGTGTGCAGAAATACTTGCTGAATGAACCAGAGGAACAACTTTTGCCTGAGGGAAGACATTCTGTAACTGGTCAACCCTCAGTATAGCTCTACTGCCAGGCAACGGTCTGTTCCCTTAATCTCCTTACTGAGCTGAGTATTCTAAGGAGGCAAAATACACACACCTATTCCCAATCCTTGCAAGAAGTTTCTGAATACAGAGAGAAATTGCAGACAAAAAGCAAACATCCCTCTTGCTCCCTGTCCATGGCAGGACCATATGACCAGAACCACACAGGGAAGTGATGGAAGTAGGAGCTGATGGGCGCCTTGCTTCACAGGCTCTCACTGAAAATACTACCTCAGTACTTGGAGAGGCCAGAAAGCGTCTTGGGTGCAATGCAGCAAAAATGATTTACTGCACCGCGTATGAAACCAGGTGACAGGGCCCTGCCTTGCCCCTAGCCCTCCAAAATTTGGGGGACCCACTAAGAGATTTTCTGTAAGCTACTGTATAAAAAACTACCTACCTTTGTACTCCTTGGGGGCTCGAAAGACCATCTTCGAATGAAGTCTGGGTGGTACTAGCAAGGTTAAACTGCCAAGCGTTTTTGCCATGGTCAGAGAACCCCATCCCTTCCCCGCCTCTCCCCAGCTCCAGGAAGGTCGGAAGGAGGACAGGTGGGAGATTCAGGGCCGCGGAAGGAAGACATTCCGGGAATTCCCAGAAGACGGAGAGAAGCGACGCTTGGAAGAAGCAGCCGCCATCCCCTGCAAAATCCTCCCCAGGTCATTAGCATCTTTGCTCAGATCTGTGCCTTTACAAGAAAATTCAGGAGAGAAGTTCTCGACTGCGAGGTATACAGCTCACCTGCAGCCCCGAGCCCTCCCCGCGGCTCAAAAGAGAAAAATCGGGAGCCAGCCTCGGGCCAGCCTCGTACCTGGTGTCCGGAAGCGGTCCCCGCCGCCAGCACCTCCCGATTCTGCGCGCTACCTCCCCGCACTGGCAGAGCCTGCTGGTTCCGGGCGGTGTCGGTCCCGCGGCGCGCATGCGCCACGGCTTGCCCTCGCCTCCGCCGGGCGTGCCCTGCACAGGCTGCGGACCCCGAGGCCAGTCGGCTCCTCCGCTGCTCGCTCTTTCTGCCCAGCTTTCCGCTCTGGCTCTACAGCCGTGCTGGGGTCTGCTGCCTCCTGCCGAACCCGGCCGGACGGGGAAGCCCCCGCAGAGAATAGGTCTGGGTGTAGCCGGCATCCTAGTAGGCGGAGTTTTAACCTTGAGGTTCGTTCACCACTCAGAAGACAGCAATCAGGCCTTTTAGATTCTTGCCGGCGACTGTCCCCATTTTCAGTGCGGGGAGCTAAGGTTCAGACAGATGGGGTGACTGAGTTGTCCACGGTCTCAGGTCCTAAGTGGGGTACAAAGGTTAGAGCCAAAGTTTGGTTTCTAAGCCGGAGCTCTCTTCATTATATCACACACATTATATCACTCCCTTCATTATATTTCCACTCCAGAGGTGGAGGGGAGCTCAGGATCCCGGTGGTTTTATACTCCACGCCCAGGATTTGCTGGGCCTAATTAAGGGAAGGGAAAGGTAGAGACTGACAGACGTGCAATGCACTTTAAGTCATGGCTAGTCTCAGGATCTATGATCCCGGAAATGAATTCAGTGGATTTGGAATTGTTCCTCCTGGCAACAAATGCTCATTTCACGCCAGTTTTGCCTTCCAAACCACATACTATAACTCTAACCAGACTCCTTACCCATCCTTACCCTAGCCTCCCCCAACCCTCTCTCCAGACTTCCAGGACTTGCCCTATCCAGAATAAAAGTAAAACCCCGCTTGGAATGCTTCCCTTACCTTTACCTGATAGGACCTCCAGTAAATAACTTGCCCCTGACTTCAGACGTCAGTGCCTGGATTTATAAGATGCTGCTCAGAGATCCCGTTGACCCTGTCACTGAGGTATGGGAAGCTGGAAACAGTCCCATGATATTCCTACTCAAGGCATTTTCACCTAAACTTAAAAGAATAACTTTCTATGATGGGAAATTCCATATTCTTGGACACGTGGGTTCACAAACGTTCTTAGGCAAAGAGGTCACTGTCCTTTCAATTCATATGCCAGCTAATAATAAGGTTAGAACGCAAGGCAAGGGTACCACCAAGCATATTTCTCTCTACCTATTTGTCAAGCTGTCTATTCATGATCCCAGCAGAGACAGATGGCCCTATGATGAGCCATCAGCTGCCTTTGGCAATCTGGAAAAACACAAGAACAATAAACAGGATTTCCAAGGAAGCCAATTTTATTGAAATACAGTTATGAAATTATTAAAAATTTATATCTGCGATCTAATAAATGTGCTTCTTTATCATATTACAGGATCTCAGAGTGGGGATTATAATACCGTAGTTCCCAAACGGTGTTGCACCTAAACAATATTTTCGGGTATCTGAAACATGCAAACATCTGCTCGTGATGACAGAGTCACAGGTACTGATACTGTGGTGGTTTGTGGCCTATGAAACAAATGCTAGACTTTAGAGGTTAGTGAGGATAAAAATTTATTTTCTCCATCCATGTTCTCAGATCTCCTGATTTCCATCCTCAGGCCCCTTTGGATTTGCAGAACTCCCAATGTATAGTAACACAGGCTTTCCTAAGTGGTGTATGGGTGGGACTGGAAAAGAGGAGAGTACAGTTGAGAGCCTGACTGACTGACAGACTGGCCGCTTGCTCAGGCAGGACCTCACAGGATGTTTAGCCCTCAATGAGTGCTCTGTGGATCCCGAGCCTAATCCTCATTTTCAAACAATGTTCCCAAACTCAGTCTGTATCAGCTCTTCTGTGGGCACCCTGGGTTTGGGAGATTAATTCATAAAAACCAAAGTCACAGGGCACCTTCAAGTTCAGGTCGTGATCCTGGGATCCTAGGATCTAGACCTGTGCTGGGGTCTCTGCTCAGTGGGAAATTTCCTTCTTCCTCTGCCCCTCCCCTGCTCATGTTCTCTCTGTCTCTCCTAAATAGATAAATAAAATTAAAAAAAATTTTATTTGACAGAGAGAGGGGGAACACAAGCAAGGGGAGGGGCAGAGGGACAGGGAGAAGCAGGCTCCCCCTGAGGAGGGAGCCTTATGCAAGGCTTGATCCTAGACCCTGGGATCATGACCCGAGCCAAAGGTAGACGTTTAACTGAATAAGCCACCCAGGTGCCCCAAGATAAAGAAAACCTTAAAAAAAAAAAAATAGAAGTCACAAGAGACTTACTGATTTTTAAGCAAATAAAAAAAGTCTGCTTCAGGTCCGTGATTCTTCTCTTCTTCTAGATACCACAGGATTACTGATCATTTAGGGCTCTTCTCATCAGTAAAAGAATTTTTTAAAAATATTTATTTATTTGAGAGAGAGAGAGGGCAGAAGTGGGAAGAGGGTCAGAAGGAGAAGGAGAAGCAGACTCTTCACTGAGCAGGGAGCCCTATGTAGGTCTCAGTCCCAGGACCCTGGGATCATGACTGGAGCCAAAGGCAGACACTTAACGACTGAGCCACCCAGGAGTCCCAGTAAAAGAAATTTTGAACAAGCATCCCAATATATGTATATTATTTCTAAATTAGACACCTACTGCTGTGCTAATATGCTGTGCATATTTTTAAATACAAATATATAAATCAACATAAGATACATAATGCAAGACTTTAAAAGGAGAACATGAATAGGATGAAACAGAGATTTCCTATGTTTAATTAAAAATGACATATTTCTGTCCCATGGTACAGTAGACTATTTTTATTCTTTCTGTCTTCTTTCCCAATAATACTTTTCTGAACTGTTTGCAGCCTTAAGGACATCCTTCTTTTTTTTCATGTAGTGGTAAAACTGAATACTGTCAAATGTAAAATTCACTCTGACCTGCAGCTCTGCTCTCCTCAAGCCCACGGGACACAGATTCCTTGCATCAGCCCAGTGTGATGACGTTAGGCTAAATACCCTCTCAATAAAAGTGTGTGAGCATGGAATAGTTAGGATTTTACTTACTAGCAACAGCAGGTTTTTAAATTTGTAGGTGTTTGCTTTCATTTCTCCAAAAAGGTCCACCCAATTTGTGTCCACAGGCTTGTTAAGGTCAGCAGTTTGTTAATCAGGTCCTTTGTATCTGTAAATTCATCATATAGGCTTTCATTTTTTAAAAAGATAAATTTATTTGAGAGAGAGCGCAAGTGTGCACATGAGCAGGGGGAGGGGGAGAGGGAGAGAGAGAGAAATTCAAGCAGACTCCCTGTTGAGTACAGAGCCCAGCACAGAGGCCAGTGTCACAACCCTGAGATCATGACCTGAGCCGATTGGATCAGTTGGATCCGTAACCAACCGAACCTCCCAGGCACCCCAATGTCCATCATTTTTAAGCACTCTGAAGCACACTGGAAGCCATCATAAGGTAAACATCTCCTTTTCAGGGAAAATGGTTTTGAGGCATAGAGATAATTTGAACTGGTAAAATTGAAGTTGGGTTCCAAATAAGCTACTGTCTTAGTAAAGAAATTAAGAAAGTCCTGTTTAACTTGATTACCCTTTTCTGGAGACTTTTTTTTTTTTTAAAGTTCTGAAGCAGTCTTATTTCCAAAAAATGAATAATTTTTATGCTGTATGAATTTTTGTCTCAACTTATACATAACATTAGACAGTTCAGGTGCGGTCTGTTGATCCTTTTCTAGGCTTCCTATAGCCTCTTCAAAGACCATCAGTTGTGGAGACACAGCATATAAATTTCCATTTTACTATACCCCTCTTATCCATTTTCATCTTCAATATATTCCAAATCAAAGAAGAACAGTCTTCTTGTCCCAAATGTTGAAACTATGATTTTATGGTAGGCCGACACTTTACAATCTTTTCTGTGACTGGGAGCAATGAGGTCCATTTTGTAGGCACATATCTAACAAGGCTATCTTCTTCCACTTCTTTAAAGTCAAAAATCTCATTAAGAGCTTCTGGACATTTTGACAAAACTGAAAAGTGACCAAAAACTTTCCTTATGAAAGTCTCAATACCATATATAAACAAATCACAACCCTTCCCTCTTTTTTTTTTTTTTTTTTTTAAAGATTTCATTTATGTGAGAGAGAGAGAGAAAGAAGGAGCAGGGGTAGGGGAGAGGAAGAGAGACAAGCAGACTTCCTGCTGAGCAGGGAGCCTGATGTGGGGGTTCCATCACAGGACTCTGAGCTGAAGGCAGATGCTTAACTGACTGAGCCATCCAGGCATCCCAAACCACAACCCTTTTTAGGAGTGTCATATATAAGATGTGCAGGGTATTGAATAGGTAAGATCTTTTCATTTTCTCTGGTGAGACACTTATAGACTGAGTGGGATTTGCCCAAATTTACATGGGCACTTTCTGACGAATGTGGAGATAGATGAGCTAAGTCTAGTTTGTATTTGGGCAAAATATCAACAAGTCTTCTGCTTTGTGATTCCAGCAGTTCCATTAAAATCCTCTAGAAATCGAGAAGGTAATCTGAAATCCTATTTTTCAAGTCAAGGGACCTAAGAACTAGAGGGAACATTTTTTTGTTGCCATGGTTCAGAGCATAGACTGTAGAAAGCATGATGGCTGGTGAGAAAGGACCAAACCAGCTGTACACTGTAAGGGGCCAACAGCTCTGCTATCAGAGTTTCTCCATTTGATCGCCCACAGGGTATTTTAGTTGCAATTCCTAAGTCAAGAAAAGTAACTTCTTCAGATGCACAGAGCAGTCAAGGGAACCACAGGATGATACCCGTTGGTTTATGTGGTATCCCCAAGCTCATTCAACAGCTGCTATTTTTGACTGAACATTGATCATCTTCTTGGGGGAATAAAAATACTTTTGATGGGTTTAGAGTCACTTGCCTATCTCATTCTGGACTGGTGAGATTCAGTCTCCACATGTTTTTTCACATCCCCTTCTCCACTATGCCCAATCCCAAAGTCTTTCCTGCATATTGTGCAGTATTCTCTGTTTTGGTTATCTACCTCCCTGATCCAGTTCTAGATCTCTTTCCATTTGTCACTAAAATAACACGGCCCACTTAGTCTTCTTTCTAGATGAAGGGATCATGCTTGTGTTGGTGGTATAATTGTTCTCATTTTCATTAACTGACTTCTTAGAAAACAATATGCACAAGTTTAAAAATTTAAACTAGCCTGTCCTGATACACATCACAACAGTACATCCACAGGGAAAGTCGAGGACAGACTGTAATCTTCCTAATTATGACACACTGAAGTCACTCTCCAGCAAGCAACCGTGGATGGGTCAATTGTTAGTGTCAACTGCAAACTGTGGGTGACAACATCAGTGGTCATGGAGGAAGTGGGCAACTATATTCATTTGACACTTAAGACAATGTTGCTCTCAGCCCCTCTTTTAGGGTCACTGTATGGGCTTTGTTCATTTCCTCCAGTCTTCCACACTCATCACCCAGACCAGGACTTTTCATACTCCAGGGAAGGTCTCCCAGGACATGATACTTTCAGTGTGAAATTGGGATGATCGCTTCCCTTACTGGGTCTCCAGTAATCCAAAGGCTACCTCTCCAGAGGTGCGAAGGCAGGCCCAAGGAGCCAGAGACTCCTCACCTTGCTTCCACTGATGGAGTGAAACTTCTCTAGAATATTTCTGAAGTTTCTCTTCCTTAAAGGTGATGAAAACAGAACCTTGTCTTTTGTTGGACTCTGGATCCAATGAGAACTCAGTGGCCTTGGTGCCCTGGGTGGCTCAGTTGGTTAAGCATCTGACTCTTGGTTTTGGCTAAGGTTGTGATCTCGTGGGTCCTGAGATGGAGCTCCTCATTGGGCCCTGTGCTCAGTGGGAAATCTGCTTAAGAACTCTCTCCTTTTGCCTGCCCCCCATCTCTAAAATAAATATGTGTTTTTTAAAGTCCCTAAAAACAAAACAACAACAACAAAACACACATACAACTCAATGGCCTTGATCTGGAAACCCGGCAAAGCTCAGGGCTGGTGACTTCTATAGCTTAGGACCTAAAGGGAACTCATAGGAGATAAGACACACCAATGCCAGAGGAGGAGAAAGAAGCCTTGCTTCTTTCCCCCAATCAGGGAAACAAGTAAGGTAGGTAGGTAGGAAGGAAGGAAGGAAAGAAGGAAGGAAAGACGGAAGGGAGGAGGTTGATCAAATTGTCCAGGTTTGCCCAGGACTAAGGGAATGGGGAACTTGCAGTGCTAAGTGAGGGATTTCCCTGTTGAGGGAATTACTAAGACTGGAGACTCTGGGGTTTCCTGGGATGTGGGACTTTCAGTGCTAAAACCCAGACAATGACTTCTGAGACGGGAATCAGACAGATGCCGGTTCAAATTCTCACTGGCAGTTGCTAGCAGTATTACCCTGCGCTACTCCCATTCCTTTGAGCCACAAGACTCCACCACTGGTTCACAAAACCTGTCATCTCTTCCAAACACACCACACACTACCTAAACCTAACTCCCCCATTTTCTCTAAACCTGAAATCCAGCTGGTTTATCTAAACACATAAATCAGACCTTAGCCCAGTGGAGTCTCTGTGCTTGCTGCATGCCTTCTTCTTGTCCTGGTAGTCTCAACCTAAGACTTGTTTCCTCCAGAGGTAAAGCAGCAGGATTTCAGAGCACAGGCTGTAGCTGGGCTGCTGGGCACTGTGAATCTTCACTGTGCCAACCCTCTATACATTGTGCAATGTGTTTTACTTCCAAATCTTCTTAGGGCCTTAATCTCTTCCTTTGTAAAATGGCACTTAAATAATGCCTGTTTTACAGCATATGTGGTTTCTGTCCTTTCTTTTCTTTTTAAGATTTTATTTATCTATTTGACAGAGAGAGACACAGCCAGAGAGGGGACAAGCAGGGAAAGTGGGAGAGGGAGAAGCAGGCTCCCCCTGAGCAGGGAGCCCGATGCGGGGCTCCATTCCATGACCCCAGGATCATGACCTGAGCTGAAGGCAGACCCTTGATGACTGAGCCACCCAGGCGCCCCAACCCATATACTTCTTCTTATTCTCCCTGAAATCTGTACAGAAACAAGTCCCTAAATTCTGCTTCCCTCAGAACCTTGGCTATAGATAGCTCAGACACAGTGATTGTGATACAGGAGTGCTATCCTTTCAGAGATCAAATCCCGTGCTCGCTGCATCTCTAAAGCGGCCCCACCCTCCTGATCTTCCAGTGTTGGGGTCCATTTTTATAGTATGGTCAACAACCTCTTCACATTTGGCCAAACAGTCTTTTGAGTCCTTTTTGCTGGTGTCCAGCTCAGGCCATTAACAATTTTCTGAAATGGTAGGGCAAGACACAGGGCAACAAGAAGTCTTACAAGGAAACCATGAGCTTGGAATGTCTTCAAGAAATCCGTGAGCTAAGGAAGAACTAGACCTCCCAAAGCTTTCGTTGGAAGGATTACAAATAAATCCACCCCCCAGAGCGAAGGTGTACACCTACCCATCCTATCTGTAAACATTCTACCTTTGACAGATGTTAACGAATCTACACTACCTCCTTACTGAGATCCCAACTCCACACTGACACTAACGAAACTGAAGACCAGGGCACCCCGGGACTGGGAAGGGGGAAAGAAAGGGCAACCCGGCCGGGGTGTAGGCCCTGGGCACTCATCACAACTGGAAGTTAGTTTGGTCTTTAAAAACCCTCTTCTCAAAGTGCAATCATCTATCTCTGTCTTCCCTCTGTGCCCAGAGGTGGCTCTCAAGAAACTTGGCCATCCCGGGAAAGAGACTGCGGTCGTACAGGATGGAGAGAGGGAGGATGCAGGCCCCGGCCTGGTACGCGGAGGGGTCCAGACCCTGGATCGGCCCGGGTCGGAGCGCACACTTGACTCCCGGCCACCTACCCTCTCCGCCAGGCGGCTGCGGGACGCACCGAAGTCCATTCAACAACCCCCGCCAACACCAGGGCACCTAACCTCGCGTCCTCCTGGTTCTTGCCCGGCTCATCCCGGGCCATCATCTGGTCGGGCTGGACGCGGTCCTGGCTTCGCCGGGCGGGCCCCGGCTCCCCGCTGGAAACTCACTTTGGCGGGTGGCCTCTTCTCGGTTCTCCGCCCTGCCGGGGGTTCCCGTGGGCGGCGCGCCCTCGCTTGCTTCGGACACCCTGGACGGACCGCTCGCCGCGGGGGACGCCGCGCAGCCGGCTCGCTCGCCCTCCCTCAGCCGCCGTCACGGTGGCGGGGCGGGAGCCTCCGTCTGACTCGGCGACGCTCCAGTTGGGAGAACCCGGGGCGGGGCATGGAGGGCGTCGGCCGGGGCAGCGGGGGCGGGGTGCGTGGGATGTGTGGGGGGGCGGGCCCACCTCTCCCACAGCGCCTGCTCATTGGCTGAACCCGCCCGACAGTCCAGCGCCGGCGTCCCATTGGCCTCAACCGCGCGCGCTCGGAATCCGAGGGAAATTGTGGTCGCAGAGGGCTGCAGAGCCAGGCCGGGGCACAGCGCCACGAGGTCCAGCCGCGCGACTGCTCATCTGTCCCGGGCCGCCAGCGCCTCGAGGTCCAGCCCCGCGACTGCTCGTCTGCCCCGGGCCGCGGAAAGGCCGGAGGCGCACCCTCCGCCCGCTGCATCGCGGCCTTGTTCCCGCGCGCCGGTCTCCGGGCTCCACGATAGTGAAAACAGCCTAGAGTAAGACGGCAAATCCAGTTTAATTCCCTGAAACAAGACCCCGACCTGCCAGTTCAAGGAAGGCCCAAGACTGAAAAAAGTGCAATTAATCAAAAATCGTTTTTTGCCAAGGCAAAGCAAACAACTGGAATCCAAGTGTGGGAATTTAAGAAAAGATAAAACGTGAGTCTAATTTCAAATTTGTACCGGTGTCTGTGTAGACCCGGATAGAGAGGCAACATTCACGACCAAAGATCAATCAGGCTCTTCTTATTTAATGGTCTTTCCTGTGAAGAGGCAGCAGGGGGCGCTAGACGCTCTAGTTTCATCGAACTTTAGCCTGGTCAGTTTTTCCCGAACATCAAATAGTTCGCTCTTAGAAAACAATCTGAGGGTTTTGAAGGGGCGGGGGGGGGGGGGGGGTTGGGGTACCAGGTGGTACGGGGTACGGGGTACCAGAGGGCACGGATTGCACGGAGCACTGGGTGTGGTGCAAAAATGATGAATACTGTTATGCTGAAAATAAATAATAAATTAAAAAAAAAGAAAACAGGGATGGTTATGAAACTTGACGGTAAATGGGGAAAACAGGGCGATGGGCTACGTGGAAGGCGAAAAAGATACGCGATTTCGGCGCTACAGCCCATTGGCTCAGGAGCAGTTTCCTTAATGTCCTTGATGTGTGGGGAGGGGAGGTCCATTACAGGATTTAGGGGGAATTTTGAGGTGGGCTCCAAAAGAGAGGCAGGCAGTGCAGAGTGACCACAGGGCATCCGCCAACTTCCTGTTCTGAGCCTACCATTTGGACCCATTTTGAACCTTTGCCAAGGACACGGGATTTGCCGTGCGAAAAACGGGACTGAGGGCTTTCCCATAAACAATAACAACTAATATTTAAAGAGTACCTGCTTGTGTGCCAGCCACCTTCTACTTTACGGTATCAACTTTGTTTAACCTTCACTAAGACCCTCTGAGGTAGTACTATGACATCCCCATTTTACTGAGGAAACTGAGGAAACTCGCCAAAGGTCATGTAAACAACTGAGCAGTGTCAGATCCAGGTTTCAGAAAAGGAGATGCATGCAGGCTCTGTGGTCTTTCTGCCCGGGGTTCGAGTCTGGACTCCCGCTGTGTGTATTATTAATGCAGGAAAGCACATAACATTATGACTAGCACCTAGGAAATACTCAAGTATTTGCTATTATTATTAAAAGAATGGTTCTTGTTTTCCAAGAGCTTAAAATATACTTTAAGAGATTGCTAAGGTTCCTAAAGGAGAGGCACCTGTTGAATGGATGAATGGGACAGATAATGGATGCATGTGAAGTGTTAGAGGAGGGAACAGTGGTGAAATAGTGGTCAGGTCTGGGTCACAGGTTGCTGGGGAGAGTAACTGCTTAAAGTTCTACCCAAACAACCCCAAGCATCAGCCTCTGATCCTCACCCACTTGAGCTAATCATTACATCCTTTGTTTTTGATGATCATATGGGTGTGTGTGTGTGCGTGTTTAAAAGTACAATCAAGGGGTGCCTGGGTGGCTCATTGGGTTAGAGCCCTGCATCAGGCTCTCTGCTCAGCGGGGAGCCTGCTTCCCCGCCCCCCTGCCTGCCTCTCTGCCTACTTGTGATTTCTCTCTCTGTCAAATAAAATCTTTAGGGTGCCTGGGTGGCTCAGTGGGTTAAGCCGCTGCCTTCGGCTCAGGTCATGATCTCAGGGTCCTGGGATCGAGTCCCACATCGGGCTCTCTGCTCAGCAGGGAGCCTGCTTCCTCCTCTCTCTCTGCCTGCCTCTCTGCCTACTTGTGATCTCTCTCTGTCAAATAAATAAATAAAATCTTAAAAAAAAATAAAATCTTGAAAAAAAATACAATCAATTTTTACTAGTCATGAAACCTCTCTTAAGGAATGCTGTGATACCTGCTTTTTTCTGCTGGAGGAAGCGTTTATTAATTTTGCAAATGGTTATCTGTTTGATGTCAAGCCGTGGAGTCAGACTCAAACAGGTGCCGAGTCCAAGACTGACTCTGGTGTGGGGGTGAGGAGTGGGAAGGGATATTATCTTAACTGAAACATGAAGTCTGAGAGGGAGCCAGTGGGCAAGGAGTCAGAAGAACCACACTGGGGGCAGCAGGAATGGTATGAGCAAAGACCAGAGTGGGGCCGGGGGAGTGGGCTCTGTGCCTTGTGATCTGTGCCTTCTGAGAGCCAAGAGAGGGTACTTAGTTGGGGCTGGAGAATTGTGAATTAGAAGAAGAGTGAACTGGTCCAACAACAAGCCCTATTCTCAAAGAACCAGGGCTGAGCATGGTTTCCTGCCTCTGAGTCTTCTATTTAAATCATCTGGACTGTGCAGCCTGCAGATGTTGCTGTGTGGAAACCTCATGGGGTGAGAGGTCATCTTTGTGCACAGCTTGGTTTTCATTGGTTGTCCTCAGCTGACTTTAATGTTCTGTCTCTGCGTACACTTAAATCCGGAATTTGTCTCGAATGAAATGACTCCTCACAGTTCAGTGCTTTGCTGAACTGTAAAATAATTATGTTTGCGTCTGTGGTAAAATGGATTTACATACATTCACTAGCATACATGCCTAACTTGATTTTAGCCAAAAGAGATTTCTTGGAAATAAAACAAGGCAAAAATTAAAGATAGCTCCATTTTTCCTGTTCTGTGGGTCTCCGTGGAGCTACTATTGTGCTTGTGATACTCAGAGTGGAAAAATCAAACAGAAAATTGGATTCTTGAGAAAGAGGACTTGATGTACAGGGTTAATCCATTTGGCTTCTTCAGATCTTTTTGAGTAAACAGTGCTTAATGGAATAAAAATAGCATCTTTGAGGAAAAGCAGGTTATCTTATCTGATAAGGCTGCTTTTTCTCATTACATTAATGTTGCTTTGATAACACATTTTAAAGTGTTTTTTTATTGAAAAGGAAAAGTCCCAAGAGAAAGTGTAGAATGAAAAATAGGGCATGATAATACTTGAAAACCTACAACTGAAGAACATTCTAAAAGTCCTCTCAGCAGGGCAGTGGGGCTGACTGTAAAGGTGAAACTGGGTCCAAATTTAATGAGAGGGAAGATTCCATCCCTCTCTCTCTCCTTATGGTTGGGTCTCAGAGGCTAATTGCTATGGCAAGTTTAGGTATTATTTCCCAACAACTTTCTTGGAAAGAAGGACAACGACTATTAGAAAAGCTAAAATTGAAATCAGGTGTGGATAGAGTGTTAATTTAATTTTTTAATAAAATATTTTTTAAAAAGATTTTATTTATTTATTTGACAGAGAGAGAGAGATCACAAGCAGGCAGAGAGGCAGGCAGAGAGAGAGAGGGAGAAGCAGGCTCCTCACCCAGCAGAGAGAATGTGGGGCTCGATCCCAAGATCCTGAGATCATGACCTGAGCCGAACGCAGTGGCTCAACCCTCTGAGCCACCCAGGTACCTCTAGAGTGTTACTTTTAAAACAACAACACACCTGTAATACTGTGGCCAGGCTCTGGAACACTTAGTAGGATTTGTATATCTCATCCGCTCAGGTGACATTTAATGAAGTTCTTTTTTTTTTTTTTTTAAGATTTTTTCTTTATTTATCTGACAGAGATCACAAGTAGGCAGAGAGGCAGGCAGAGAGAGAGAGGAAGCAGGCTCCCTGCAGAGCAGAGAGCCCGATGTGGGGCTCGATCCCAGGACCCTGGGATCATGACCTGAGCCGAAGGCAGAGGCTTAACCCACTGAGCCACCCAGGTGCCCCTAATGAAGTTCTTTTTTAAAGGTTTTCTTTTATTTTTGAGAGAGAGAGAGAGTGCGGGCACGAGCAGGGTGGAGGGTCAGAGGGAGAAGCACATTCCCCGCTGACTGGGGAGCCTGATATGGGGCTATCCTGGGACTCCAGGATTATGACCTGAGCGGAAGGCAGACACTTAACAGACTGAGCCACCCACGTGCCCTAAGAGATTTAATGAAGATTATCAGGATAAAAGTGGAGAAGAAGAAATTGCGTTGTTCATGAAATGACACTTATAAAAGTTTTTGGTAAATTATTCCCATTAGTTAATAATGTTGGCTTTTAGGTTTAAGTTCAGTTAGTGAAGTTTCTAGGTCAGGAGCTTGCCAGATGAATAAGAAATGTCTAAGGCTCTCCCACACACTGACTGAGCCTATGGTCAAAATGTTATAGGATGTTTCTGGGTCATTCCCTTTTGCAAAGATGTATCTACAGACAGAAATTTAACAAAACTTTTTCCCTCCCTTTTCCTTAAATATACCCTGGGAGGCTTCTGAGATGTTTAATTTAGTGGTTCCCAAATCTGCTGCCCACTGGGACCACCTGAGTATTTTAAAAACTACCAACGCCTGGCTCCCACCTCCAGCTATTGTAATTTACCTGGGATAGCTGCAGAATGGGGAATGTTTCTAAAAATCTTTTTTAAAAATCTTATCTTTTTATAATTGTAGATATGTATGCATTGGTAAGAAATAATATAGAGAGATTCCTTTTTCTTTTTTTACCCAGTTTCCCCTTAGGGGACCATCTTCCATAACTGTACTAGTAGAATATCACAACTAGGTATTGATATCGATATAGTCAAGATACAGAACATGTTCATCACCACAAGGGGCCCCTCCTCTCATGCTGGCCGTTTATAATCAAACCCACTTCCCTGCCCACTCCAACTCCTCGTAACTTCTAGCAACCATTCAATCTGTACTCCATTTCTATAATTTTGCCATTTCAAGAATATTATATGAATGGAATCCTATGGTTTATATCCTTTGGGGATTAATTTTTTTCACTCAGTCTAATTATCTGAAGATTGATCCTGGTTGTTGCCTGTATCAATGGTTAGGTTAGTTCCTTTTTATTCCTAAGTAGTAGTACCTGGTATGGATATACCACAGTTTGTTAACCATCAGGATGGCTTTCAGGTTTTGATTATTAGAAATAAGCTGATCTGAGAATTCACTATTATTATTATGTAAGCATATATTGTCATTTCTCTGGGATAAATATCCAGGAATAGAATTGTTGGGTTGTATGGCAAGGGCATGTTTACCTTAAAAAAAAAAAAAACTTTTTTTGGAACGGCTGTGCCATTTTACATTCCTACCATCGGCATATGAATGATCCAGTTTCTCTGCATCCCTGTGAGCATTTGACAGTCATTCCTTCATATGTTAGCTCTTCAGAGAGATGTGCAGTGATAGCACACTGTAGTTTTAACTTGCATTGCCCTACAGGTGAATGATGTTAGACATCTTTCATGAGTTTATTTGCCACCATTTGGCAAAATGTCTTTTCATGTCTTTCACCCATTTTCTACTTGGATTACTTTTTTTTTTTTTGACTGTTGCATTTTGGGAATTTCTTATATGTTCTAGAGACTCGTTCTTTGTCACGTATGTGGTTTGCAAATCTTTTCTCCCACTCTGTAAAGAACGTGTCTTTTCATGCCTCCAGTAGAGTCACAGAGCAAAAGTTTTAAATTTTGATGCCGCCCGATTGATCAGTTTTTCCTTTTATGGATTGTTCTTCACATTGATCAAGGACTGTCCAGCATTATGAACCAAGCAGAACTTGCATTGAAGAAAATAGAGTGCCTCACTACAGAAACATTTCATGTTAAAATTTCCATCCAGATAAGGATGTTCATTTCTGTTCTCTCGTTTCGCTGTATTGACTTTCTTTTTTTGAAAGATTTTATTTATTTATTTGACACAGAAATCACAAGTAGGCAGAGAGGCAGGCAGAGAGAGAGGAAGAAGCAGGCTCCCTGCTGAGCAGAGAGGCTTGAGGTCCTGGGGCTGAGATCATGACTGAGCCGAAGGCAGAGGCTTTAACCCACTGAGCCACCCAGGCTCCCCTGTACTGACTTTTTAAGAGATGTTCATAGTTTCAGAGAAACCACATGGACATAAAGGTAGACTTACAGCTTCCAAAGATTTGAACTGCAAAACTGCTACTGCTTATTAATCTTGTCTGTAATATTACAGACAAGATCTTTCTCAAAGAAAGAGCTCTTGGTGTGGTACATAATGAATCTTGGAACACTGAAAAAAATAAAATTAAGATGTTTAAAAAAAAAAAAAGAAAGAGCTCTCTACTTGTGGGCACATGCAATTGATTAATATAAGGATAATTTCTGGACTGTCATGCACAGACCATACAACTTCACCAAAAAATAGTTCATTGTTTAGGGAAAAAAAAGATTTATTGCCATGATGAGAAGAGGCCAGAAACAGGCTCACATGGCCCAAGAATTACTACTCATTCATTTAAAGAGTAAAGTGAGGCGATTAAGCACAGTCCATGGGGATTATGAATTAAGGGCAGTGACTTTCTTAGAATGTAGGGTGAGGAAGAATGTTTGTATAGTCAGAGCAGTGAATTTCCAGTTACTGGAAGTTTTCAACCAGACCCTGGACCACCACATACCAGGACCATTGGAAAGGTGAATCAGGTACTAGGAAGTTACAGTAGTGAGTTTTGAGAGCCTATCCAAACCTGAGTGTCTCTGGCATCATGACCCTTCTCCAAGGTAAGATACAGAAGTGTCCTAGAGACGAAGAACATAGGCAGGACTGATCCCAAGAAATTTGGGCAAAGATGGTTGGAGGAGGACCTTCTCTAGATAAAGTTAGATTTATGGAGCTGAGAAAGACTTTGGAGAGAGGTTTATCACGCTCTTGGTAAAGAGATGGAGAACTTGTATTAGGCTGGAATATGAAATCCCAGTGGCTTCACACAAGAAAAGCTTATTGTTCTCTTGTGCAAACTCCTTCCTGAATGTTCTTGAAGTGACTCTCCTCCAAGTGATGACCCAGGGACCCACGTTCCTTCCATCTTGTTGCAAGTCCCTCAAGCACATGGCCTCTAAGATCTACATGAAAGGGCGGGAGAGGAAAGGCAGGCAAGGCTCCTGGGTGCTTGAGACATCTGAGCCCCGAGTGTTTCATGCATCACTTTCACTCACACTCATTAGGCAGAATTGGTCCCAGCCAACTTAATTTCAAGGGAGGCTGGGAAACAGAAGACCAGACTGGTCATCGATGCACACTGATATTTTCAGCCACAAGAAGCCAAGACCCAGAGGATACCATGATTTCCACGATTTCATTATGACCACTGTGTTATGTCGTGTTAATGTGTTTGTGTTGCCAGAACTGAAATCAGGTGGGATGACCGATAAGGTTAACTGTGATAGATGATGGTATTTGAACCCCTCCATGGCCTGGGCCTGGGCATTCCACTATCCAGCTAGTGTCCCATCAAAACAGAACTATTTGTAGCCCCCATGCCCACCTGGTCTGCTCTCTGTTCTCTTGCTGCCCCTTTCATAGATGTGAATACTTCCTCTTTTGTGGGGGGACATCGTAGAGGGAGAGAGAGAATCCTAAGCAGACTCCACACCCAGCGAGGAGCCTGATGACCCTGAGATCACGACCCAAGTTGAAATCAAGAGTCTAACTGACTGAGCCACCCAGGTGCCCTGTGAATACTTTCTGCTTCACCTAACTCCTTCTTGTCTGCTTATTCTCTCAGACTTAACTACAATGTCTGTCCTTGCAGGAAGCTGATCCCAGTTTCCTGATTCTGCTCCCCAGATACTGTGCTCCCACATTGTCCAATCCGTATTTCTCACAGCATCATTCCTAAAGGTTATGTCATTATCCATTTATGATTCAGTCTCCTGCACTACTCTGTATTTGTAAGCAACTCTACTTATTAGAGTTGAGATTTTCCTAGTTCTTGGCATGCTGAATAATTTTGGGTTGTATCCTAGACAGTTGGAAGATTATGTTATGAGACTCTGGGTCTTGTTTAAATCCGATGGAATGCTGACTTTTGTTTTGTTTTGTTTTAGCAGGCGATCGACCCAGTTGGTTTTAGGCTGCAGGCTCTGAGCAGCCTCCTGTGGGTTGTGGTTTTAAAGTCCGCTGTTTTCAAAGCCTTTGCAGGGCAACTGGGATCAAGTTGATGTGTACGCCACCTAGTGGCCAGTCCGACCCCAGGGCTATGCTCTCTACAACGATTCATTCTCAATCTAGGATACACTTCATGGTCAGATTCGTGCCTGCACAGCCTGGGAATAAAACCAGGTTCTTAAAACAGTTTGACCAGTGCCTCCCAGCTGCCTCCTTTCTGAGATTTCCCCGGTGCTTTCTGGTTCTCTAAACTGTCCCTTTTTGGTCCTCATCTGCTGTGCATTTCCAATGAACTATGCCCGTATCTGGGGGATGTTATTCTTGTTCAGCAGAAATGGGATGGACCTCCCGCACTGCACTGTGCCAGTTATTTATTTTTTTTTTAATTTGGATAGTAAGATCAATGAACCATACATCCACAAGGAAGTATGGAAAGGTTTATTACTCACTTCATGGAACTTTCTGGAGAGAGCAAAGAGGGCTCCCAAGCTGGTCTGAAAATGGCTTGAAAGAGCCAGGAATGGGGATGGGCTTGGGCGATTTCCCTACATGCAGGCTGGAGCTCCATGGTGTGGACTTCCCCCTGGTGGCAAAGGAGCAACTGAGCCTTCTTATCAGCTTTGTCCAGATGTGGGGCAGAAAGGGAAGGAGGAGTGGTGAGGCTTGAGAGCTGTCTGCAATCAAACATTGAAAATCGAGTCAGACTCTTCATTACAGTGGCCAAGAGGTGGGAAGACAGAGATGGGGGGGACAAAAAGCGGCAGGCATATGTGCTCCTCTCACTGTTCTTAGGATCAGAGAGGATGTTCCTTCCATCCCTCAGAGTTTTAGGGACCTGGGGTCCCTGGAGGGGTTTGAAAGATTAACCCTGGGGGGTTTGAAAGATTAAGGAAAAGAAAAAGGAAAATGGGAAATTTCCTCCATTGTCTCTGAATGTGGGGAGATCCTTTTCCTGCTGCCCATATCAAAAGAGCAGGGCCTTTCTTGAAGTTCTCTCTGTCCTTGTCAATGCTCCCTTCCAGGTTTTAGGCTGCCTTGAATCCAGGGCATGGGACCAGGGGGAGAAAAGTGGTGAGCTTACCACCACCTTAGTGGTCCTTCAAATTTCCATTTTTTCCCCAAGCCACCTGCTACTATTTACTTCTCTTAGTAAATACCTGCTCCTTATATTCTGTCCAGGCTGTGTAACTGCATTCAGTGGGAGAGACAATGTGAGTTAGTCCAGCTTAATCCATTTTACATGGAACCCTGAAATTTATCTTACGCCATTTTGTTCACCCCATGCCTAGTACAGTGCTTTATACATGAAAGGGACTTAACAGATGGTCATCGAATGAACAAAGTGAATGAGTGAACAAATTGAAGTCGTATGATTTACTTACAAATAATACAGAAATTCACATTTCCAAAGAAAAATTTCTGATATCCATGCCATGGCCAATGTTCCTCGATGCTCTTGCTGGGAGAGTATGGTATCCTTTACAGAGAGGATTTAGCCTCAGTTCATAAAAAAGAATTTTTTTTCTTATTTTTAAAAATATTTTATTTATTTGAGAGCAAGACAGTGAGAGGGAGAGAGCGTAAGTGGAGAGGAGGGGCAGAGGGAGAGGGAGAAACAGACTCCCCACTGAGCAGGGAGCCTGAATTTGGGCTCAATCCCAGGACCCTGAGATCATGACCTGAGCCAAAGGCAGACACTTAACCAATTGAGCCACCCAGGTGTCCCCCCAAAATAATTTTTCTTGTTGAATTTTTGAATGAGTCATGTATTTTTAAAAACCCAAAATTGCTATGTCTCTGGAAAGGCTTTTGATTGTATAGGTTTGAGAATGTACTTTCTTAAATTCTGTTCCTCCCTTGCCTATTCCAGAATTAAAATAAAATAATGCAAACTGGCCAAATACCTCCTTTAGTGGCACTTCTTAAGTTTGAGTTCCCACGCAAACAGGCGGCACTCTATGTTTAAAAAGAACTCTGTGGAGCTCTGCTGTTCATTCTTCTTCTAAATAGTCTGCATGTGAATTATGGGATCCATTTACACTCAGAAGGCTAGAAACCCCCAAGTATTTGAATGGCAGACTCTTTAATCTTAAGCTGCTGTGACCCCCCACCACCCTGCCCCCCCGTGACAGGACTCGGCCAACATGAAATCAACTCCAGCTCATCTTTTCCATTGTTGAATTCGCCTTTGACAGGGACCCCAGGAGTCAATGGGACCTCTGTGTGTGGATGGGATTCCCAGGAGAGTCAGGAAGGGGCTGATGATTCATGATAGAAAACATCCCAAAGGGGCTCTGCTTCCCTTTTAATTTTGTGTCAGTGGGGGAAGTTTTGGAAACCGATGCTGATGAGGACAGAATTCTCATTGGGAGCTAAACAGGATCCCTAACAGAAAAGAAACACAAGCTTCTGAGAACCAGGTCCAATTCTCTTGTCACGGAGGCCCCACCAGTGAAGAACAGCCCACCAAAGAGGGTGTGCATCCTTTAAATGTGTCGGCGACTTGACCCCCTCTGCAGAACCCTTTTTCCCCGATTCCATAGGAACAAATCAGTTATCTGCTCTGAGTCATTAAATGCCGTTTCTCTCAGCGTCTGCTTTTTTCTGCTCCCTTTTTGTTCTCTCTGGGTGCCTTGGCTTTTTCTGTCCTGGTTTATCCCAGGTATGAATTGCACCCATATTGGGAATTCTCTCTTATGGAAGAATTGGCACCAAGTGGACAAGTTAAAACCTTCCAAATAGAATCTTTAAAAATAAACAAATAATGGGAGTATCTGGCTGGCTCAGTCAGTTGAGCATATGACTCTTGGTCCTGGGTTGTGAGTTCAAGCCCTACATCAGGTGTAGAGATTACTTAAAAATAAAATCTTCCCTTTTTTTTTTTTAAGACTTTATTTATTTGACAGGGAGAGAGAGAGCACGGGGGTGGGGAAGGCAGGAACTGCAGGCAGAAGGAGAAGGAGGCTCCCCACTAAGCAAGGAGCCCAACGTGGGACTCTATCCCAGGACCCTGGCATTATGACCTGAGCCGAAGGCAGTTGCTTAACCAACTGAGCCACCCAGGTGCCCCAAAATAAAAATCTAATATAAATCTAAAATAAAATAACCACCCTCCCCAAACCTTCTATAAGTCAAATCCAGTTCCAAGGAGTTCCAGGGAACTATTCATCTACTTTTGACACAAAAGTTTTATCTGAGCTTTGTATTAGTTATTACAACTTGGAACATCTTTGGTTATAGAAGAATTTTTGTTGACTGGAACTAGTTTGGCCACAGAATCTGTTCCCTGCCTTACCAGCACCACCCCAGAGGCCCAGTAACCTGCTGGGGTACATCGTCTAGGTCAGCGAAGATTTGGTCTGAGCTATCTCCTGGGGGAGGAATCCTGGGGTCCTCGAAAGACCTGGCCCCCTGTGGGGGACCTCCCTGCCCCTACTCCCTTCTGGTTATTCCCTGGGAATGTTTGTTTTCTCATTTATGTCTAGATTCAACTAATAGGAAAGAGAATGAAACTAGCTACTTGGGGGTTCCCCCCCCTTATTCCTTGTCTCCTCCCCAATGCAGAGAAAGGCAAAGGAGAATCATAATGCATCTTCACTACAAGTATTTTGAATCCCCACATTTTCTTTCATTTTAGGGGAAAAAACTTGTACAAAAACTGTACAAGTAAAGGATGTGTGTTGTAGAAAAACTAGAAGAGAGAGAGAGAGAGAGAAAGAAACCTCCAAAAATACCTTCCCCATTAAAAAAATCAGGCTTCTCAATGGCTTCACTCTTTCCATTTCCACTCTTCCTGAGACTCAGTTCCTGCTGATTTTCATCAAGTCTTATTCTTCTGATTACCACCCTGTGTCTGGTTGGTGCCCCGAGCCCCCAGCATTTCCCCCCACCACTTTAGCTAAGTTGCTTTGAAGAAGATAAAGTACACAAGGGACATGTATCCATAATAGAACAAAATATCCTCATGGACAATTTCAGCAACTCTCTTATAAGGAAGCGATGCCTTGATACTGTTCCTTGGGTCGGCTTCCCCTGACCAGCCTCAGTCCTTATGCCTTCTTACCCCTGGGCAATTTGGCCTTTGTGGGTGACTTTCAGACTTTCTTTCTTAGATCCTCTGAACAGTGGTCGTTCCTTGCCAGCCCTGGCCAGTCTCTCCCAGCTCTCAGTCCTGTACGCAGTTTCTTTCCTTGCATGTTCTTAACGCTACGCCTCTACAAACTCCTTTGTCCATTCTGGGGGCAAGTGTGGCATATGTGAACATCAATCTGCACATTCAGGAATGCAAGAGATTTATTTTTTTCTGCAAGCCACTTATTTTCTATTTCAAGCCTCCATTTCATTGGATGGAAGGAGTTTAATATGTCATTGTGGGATTTATACACACACACACACATGCACACACACACACATACACACATTTAGTCTAGGTCACTGTCTCTCCTTGCTAGACTCCCCTGAGCATTGCCTGTTCCTGCTAGGCCTCTGGGCTGTGTGGGTCGCAGTTAAGTCATCCTTGACCGGAGTTCTCCTCCAGCCCCAGCTTGCTCTCAGCTGGACTCTTCACTACTTTAAGCTGCGGGGGATGGGTCTTCTCTTCCCGTACAATGCTGGGAAAAGTGAAAACCTCCATGGAGCTCCCAGCGGCCTTCATCACATCTCCGGTGTTCTGGGGTGTAAAGGTGTGTGGGGCCTGTTTCAAAGCCTGAGTGCTGGCTGACTACATCATTTGCTGGGCCCCATGCAAGATGAAAACATAAAGCTGGGGAGGGGTTGGGGAAAGTCAACCTCCCCCTCTCATGGGGCCCAGCAGATGATCCCGAGGGGATTGTGGCCTTCATGCCATACACATGTGCCGTACACATATCCATATGTATGCCCCCATGTCTGGACTGGGGGTAGACCACAGAGTCCACTGCTTTTTTTTTTTCCTCTTTTAAGATTTTATTTATGTATTTGACAGACAGAGATCGCAAGTAGGCAGAGAGGCAGGCAGAGAGAGAGAGGAGGAAGCAGACTCCCTGCAGAGCAGAGAGCCCAATATGGGGCTTGATCCCAGGACCCTGGGATCAGGACCTGAGCCGAAGGCAGAGGTTTTAACCCACTGAGCCACCCAGGCACCCCCAGAGAGTCCACTGCTTTGCCCACCCTGTGGCTTTGGCACTGCCACCTGAGGTGCAAAGGCACCTGCCTTAGTCTCACCTCCAGATGCCTTGAAGCCTGTGCACCATCTCCTCCTCTCCGGACCTATGCCGGGTGTGGAAGGAAGCCAAGAGGGCCATGGCACAGGGCACCAGGGGGCGAGAGGTGGGGAACTCACCCCAGGGGAGACCTGGGGGCAGGATTCTCTGTGAGCCAAGGCTTGCTCCATCGCCCTGTCACACTCTACAAGTCATACATTCCAAGTTAAAACTTCAAGAATTTCAAAACAGCCATTGCAGAGTATTAAACCCCAGTGCCAGGCCCTTCTGAGCACCTTGCCATGCGCACCAGCACTGGCCAGGTTAACCTGATTTTCCTCTGTACCTGGATACAGAAAAGCCAGGAAATAGGCTTCTTTCTGTATGACACCATCCCTTGGGGCCATGGGAATACAACGGTTCTGGCTATTGCCTGGAACGGGGTGAGGGAGGAGTGAGAAGAGTAGGGAGGGGAAGATCCTGAGAGTAACAGGAATTACCAGAAAGAGAAAGAGAACACCCAAACTCGCATTTCAAAAACTCTTTTCCCAGCACATAAGTATCTGCCGATCCTAGCACTCATGGACTTCCAGCTGTCGTCCTTCATCTGAGTCACCAGCGGACTCACCTGCCGGGCACCAGGGCCCGCCCCCCCCCATCATGCCCCCCCCCCATCATACACTCAAACAATAGCCTGTATCTCTGCTGGGGTAGGAGGGGGCCTTAATTTCTAGGACTAGGGCAGAGGGCTGCTGAGGCTTTAGGCCACAGGAGCCAAGCCCTCTCAGAGTTGTGGTTTTTTTTTTTTTTTTAAAGATTTTATTTATTTATTTGACAGAAAGAAATTACAAGTACACTGAGAGGCAGGCAGAGAGAGAGAGAGAGAAGGAAGCAGGCTCCCTGCTGAGCAGAGAGCCCGATGCGGGACTCGATCCCAGGACCCTGAGATCATGACCTGAGCCGAAGGCAGCGGCTTAACCCACTGAGCCACCCAGGTGCCCCCAGAGTTGTGTTTTAAAATCAGAACATGTTCTTCTAAGTATGGCGCCCTCCAGACCTGCAGTGTCAGCATCGCTGGGGAACTTGTTAGAAATGCAGATTTCTCAGGCTTGCCCCACATCCTCTAAAGCTGAGGGTCTGGGGGTGGGACTCACAGAGGGTTTTAACAAGTGTCTAGTGATTTAATGCACGATACACTTTGAGAACCGCTGCTCTAAACGTATATTACGTGGGAGGTATTTTTCAGAGGTCTTCAGTGCGTTTTCATTCGCAATCTTAGAAAAGAAAATATTGGACCTAGTGTTCATTGTTGACAGTTCAGAGAATTGTAAGAAGGTTCAGCAACGGTAAAGTATGTTCTCCACCCACATGCTAGGATATTTGGAATTCCTACATCAGACATGTATTCCTTCCAGTTCGTTTTACTGTTCTCTTTTAAAAAGGTAAAGTTTCTGTTCAGTAAGTTCACATAAAAGTGTCTGTGATGAGTGCTGTGAAGTGTGTAAACCTGGTGATTCACAGACCTGTACCCCTGGGGATAAAAATATATGTTTATAAAAAATAAAAAATTAAAAAAAAAAAGTGTCTGCGATATCTGTTGTATTCTGCTTACCATGACTAGGAAGGGAGAGAAACATAGGAAGGGACTTGAGTCAGCAGAACAAAGGGAAGCACTGCTTAGGGCTGGTGCTTCTAGATCTTGTGAAATCACATGAGTAAAGACATTTACTGGAAATGGTCCCTATAACTTAATTTTTTTTCCTATAGCTTAATTTTAAAATAAGGGGGAGAGAATGAAAGAGTGAGTTCAGTGGGGTACATAGTGGATGAAACCTTGTTTCATATGCTGCCACTAACTAGCTAAACTCATAGATAAGTCAAACTCAGTTTTTGTAGAATGTGGCAATGTTGATCTATCTCTAAGAAATTATATCACTAGGAGGTGGTTGCAAGTGACAGGAAATTTAATTCAAACCGTTTTAAACTTTAATCTATTAGCTTTTGTAAAAAAAAAAAAAAAAAGGTCTAGAAGTAATTCTGACTTCAGAACAGCTTGATCAGTGTTCAGAAGAGGCCACAAGACGCAGTTGTTCCTCTTTTTACTCTTTGCTGCTGTGGATGTTGGCTTCATTTTCAGACTGTATAAGTTGGCAAGATAGTAGCCCCAGCTTCAGCCAGCATGGCTCCATGGTTCAAGTCTGGATCTGAGGGCAAACCCAGAAGCCCAGAAAGAAAACCCAAGTGAGGCTGATTGGCTCTGATTTGCCTCCCTTGAGTTATGTGCCTGTCCTTGAGCCAATCAGTGAAACCACAGGAGAAACTGATGCTCCGGGTCATACGCCAAGCCTGGGTCATACACTGTCCCTGGATAGGAGATGGTGGGGAGGTACGGTCAATGCCACAAAACCCACAAGGACTGAAGGTGGGAAAGGGTGGTTCCCCCACAAATATTGGAGGCTTTTACTGGAAATGGGGTAAATGGATAGGGGCTGGCCGGGAAGCCACACGCGTCCACCACAAGGATCTCGGTTCCAACATTCTGTAGTTCTGTGAGGTCCTCCCGCGGCCTAGAGTGCTGGCGTAGAAACCACATTCACCACACTGCCCTCCAGATGGAACAGAATTAGGCTTGGGAGGAAGGAATCCTGTTTCTATTTAGCATGACTAAACTCATACCCTCCAACAGCCCTGACTGGGAAGGCTGTCCCTCCTGGCAAACCAGTTGGCTTCTCATTTCTCCACAAGAATGTGTACAAAACCGTCCACACTCCTGCCTGGCTCTGCCCCTCTGCTCACCTCCATCTTCCTGTTCACCTTCTTCCGTCTTCTGTGCTCCTCTCCGCATGTCGTCTCTTTCTTCCTTTCTTTCTTCATCTTTGTCTCCGGTCTGGTTTTCTCTGTTGCCTCTCTCTGTTTCTCTCTCTTTCCATTTACTGACTGGCCATCTCTCTCTCTCTGCCTAGCTCTCTCTGAGTTTCCTTCTTGGCTTCTCTCTTTTTTTCTCATTCTGGGTTTTCCCTGTCTCTGTCTCATTCATTCAGTGTCCTATACTGTCTGTTCTTCTTTCTCTCTGTCAAAGTACCTGTCTGTCATGTCCTCCACCTGCCGATTTATTTGAGAGAGAGAGAAAGAGCATGAGAGAGTGCACATGAGAAGGGGGAGGAGGGGAAGGGAGAGAGAGAGAGAGAATCTCAAGCAGACTCCTCGCTGAGCATGGAGCTTGACACAGGGCTCGATCTCACGGCCCTGAGATCATGACCCGAGCTGAAGTCAAGAGTCGGATGCTTAACTGACTGAGCCACCCAGGTGCCCCGAACTGCCAATTTCATTCTTTGTGTCTACTTTTCCTTTCCCCTGTGCTTTTGTCTCTATGCTTCTTTCTTTCTGAAATAGACAGTTTTCACTACTCCAGACAGGACTCTCAAATGTTCACATAATCCCACTTTTTCCCTATGTTTCTTAGCAAGTGGACAAATGGTTTGTAAGGCTGGAGGGGAGACTGTGAGGGAGGGAAATGTAGAGAGAAAAAGGAGGCAGTGATGGGGCCCCTGAAGGAATATCACTGTGAGTAAGGGTTTGTTCAAGCCAAAAGATCACAGGACATGCACAGACACACATGCATAGCAAAGTCACAAACTACCTTTGAGCAGGCACTCAGCTTCTCCATCACAATTATGTTTGGGTTTGGGTGAAGTTGTGTTTTTCTTGGTTGGGCTTTTCCTGACCAAATAGCTGCTCCCTGGATTCCTAAGCAGTTTGAATATCTATAACTGAGTTACAGTCTCCACACTGTGGCTGGCTACTTCACAACAGGGGCAGTGAAGGAACTGACACAGCCGTAGTGTACCTTCATGTGTCCTCCTCTGTGCATGGCACAGCCCCAGTCCCTGTTTTCCTCCTGGGGGTCACCCAGCTCCTGCTTCTCAATGACTGAACAGTCTCTAATCCCAAATCAGTAAGGCCTAATATCAGGCCCTTCACATCCTTCTGCAATTTCCAACTCAAGAGACATTGTTGGGTTGTGAATAAAAGAACATGGGCATTAGAAGAAAATATTGATCCGACAGGTTTTGCACTCAGACTCTATTTCTATGTGGATTCAAAAACTTGCTTCACATAGCCTCCGGAGGACTGTCCTTTTCATCTTCAACGAAGTTAGTCTTCACTTAATCCCGCCTTCATTTTCAAAGGCCAATACATTGGCTTCTGCAGGCACTAGAATATTCTTTACTACAGCGAAAATGGCAAGAAGCGCGTGACATCATAGGACTTTTTTTTTCTTTCCAACTTTACCACTTCACTGCTCTATGATGCTAAGCAGATAACATCACTGAGTCCTAATTTCCATATTTGTAAAAGAAAGGATAATAGGTGCCTAGCATAGTGCCTGGTACTTAGTAGGTGCTGATTAATGGTGTTCATTCATTTAAGACACTGATGCTCAGCTTTGGCTGTCTATTAGAATCTCCTAGGAAGCCTTTAGAAATGCTGAAGCCCAGGCTCCAGATTATCATTTATATTTCTGAGTTTGGCAGCAGTATTTTTATTTTTTAATTTTTATTTTGTTGTTTATTACATAATAGTTTTTTAAATTATTAACATATAATGTATTATTTGCTGCAGGGGTACAGGTCTGTGATTCATCAGGCTTACACATTTCACAGCATGCACCATAGCATGTACCCTCCCCAATGTCCATCACCCAGACACCCCATCCATCCCCTCTGGCAGCAGTATTTTTAAAAAATCCTACCACACATCCCACCCAACCTGTCTCCAGTATGCAGTCAAGCCTGGTATCTTTGATTTCAGAGGAGGTTTGCATTAGATGGGGCTTCTTTTATACTTAATAAAGGGTCAAAGGCCCTGTTTTTAAAAGTGTGTTTGAGGACCCAGAATTTAAACTTGGACCACAGTCCTCGTGAATTGATTTAATTGATTCCCCCAATTTCCAAATATTACCTATTCCTGTAACTTCATCTAAAATGAAGTGTGACCCATAAAATATTCTTCATTTGGCTAAGGGTAAGTACATGTTAAACATTCAGTTCAATAGCATGTACTAGTGAGAACTAAGCTAAACCAAAAGTCTTCTGTCTTCAAAAAATAATCAGTAACTTCAGAAGGTACACCACAAGTAAAAAGCAGTGCTTTTTGTAAAACAAAACAAGACAAAAACTCCCTCCCCTTGGAAGTTGAGGTCTCTAAGCACACACCCTGACAAATTAATTTTCTGTTAAACATCAGCCCTCCTGCTGCTTGTAATGATGGACCTAAGAAGAGGAACAGCCGTTGGCGACAGGAAGTTTGCAATGATGTGGGAGATTTACTGGAAAATTTCCTTCGAAGAAAATAATTTCTGTGGTCAACATTGTTAACAAAAATACATGGGGCTGACCAAACAAAACAAAACAAAACAAAACAAAACAAAAAAACATGTCAAACAAGCTTTGTACTTGATGGGATAGAGTATTTTTTTTTAAAAAAGATTCTTATTTATTCATTTGATAGACAGAGATCACAAGTAGGCAGAGAGGCAAGCAGAGAGAGTGGAGGAAGCAGGCTCCCCGTCGAGCAGAGAGCCCAATGTGGGGCTCGATCCCAGACCCTGAGATCATGGCCTGAGCCGAAGGCAGTGGCTTAACCCACTGAGCCACCCAGGTGCCCCGGGATAGAGTATTTTTAAACTAAAAAAATCATGTGTTGTTCTGTGTGTATATTAATGCATTTCTTTCTCATTTGGATGATACTCGACACACTGTGGAAATGTTATGTGTTTCTATTGTCCTTTGTCCTTCCCTCTGCATTGATTATTCCCAGTCTGGAACAGAAATGTAATCTCAGAAAGGGGATGTGTGAAAGGGGGTCCTACTCAAGAGCGTCTATGGGGGCATCTCTTGACTCAGTCCTGCAAGTGTTTGCTGTGATGTTCGTGTGTTGTATCTTGTGTGTGCCTCCTACATCCCCACCTTTCCCCCTCTCGTTCTCTGGACCTCCACAATCACAGTCTCTGCTTCAGAGAACACTGCCCCAAAGCTTGTTTCTGCTGGCCACATCAACTAGGACTACTCTCAGAGGAACTGAAACTGGTACCCAGCCTTGACAGCCCCTCTAGTGGGAAAGATTTGGAACCAGGAGGCCAGGATTCAGTACTTAATCTTACTCTTTACTGTCTGTATGCTTTTATTAAGCAAGCACATAACCTCTATGAGCCTTTTTTTTTTCTCATTTGTAAAATGAAGGATACTAATATTACCTGCCTGGTAAAGATTTTGTCAGCTTCTAGACGCACCTTAAAAATATCACGGGTGGGGCGCCTGGGTGGCTCAGTGGGTTAAGCAGCTGCCTTCGGCTCGGGTCATGATCTCAGAGTCCTGGGATCGAGTCCCGCATCGGGCTCTCTGCTCAGCAGGGAGCCTGCTTCCTCCTCTCTGCCTGCCTCTCTGCCTGCTTGTGATCTCTGTCAAGTAAATAAATAAAATCTTAAAAAAAAAAATATCATGGGTACGGGGCACCTGGGTGGCTCAGTGGGTTAAAGCCTCTGCCCTCAGCTCGG